>NC_134360.1:99116359-99446359 GCF_048569485.1 Anomaloglossus baeobatrachus | reverse complement strand
CTAAACAACTTACCAACGATCCCAACCAACAACTCAACTTGATAGGGATCGCTGGTAAGTTGCTAGGAGGTCGCTGGTGAGATGTCACACAGTCAAACCTTAACAACGACGCACCAATGATCCTGAGATCCATAAACAACTTGTACAACAACATTGTTGGTCACTGAGACCTGTCACATTGAACGATTAACAACATATAGGCGTGCATCTACGTTGCCTTTTCCGCGCCCCCTCCGCTCCTATTGGTAATCGTAAGTGCGTTATGACTGGGCGGTGACAAAAGGTTCTGGATTGCAGATCGCAGTAGAGTCCTCAGGGCTGTTATATGCAGACCGCTAGCGGGATCGCTGCTGCGACGCGGTTTATGTCGTTTGTGGACGCTCGTGCGACGTCACGTCATGACGTTTCAGTCTAGTGGGCGGCGTTGATGTTCTGTTATGTTTAGAGGCGGGAACATGGCAGCCAGGAGGCGCTGTTCTCCCTGGGGGCCTTTTGAGGTGCATTATCGCATCAGAATGATGATTAAAAAAGATTAGTTTTGTGAGGCAGAACATGAGCATCCCATGCTTCATAAACAGGCAGTGCTGGGGATGATCAGCAGAGGCCTGTCCCGAAGGTTTGGGGTGGAGCGGTCCACAACACAAATACGTAAGAAGCTGGCGGACCTGTGCTACAGGTCCAGTGAGCTCCTCGTCAGCATCCGGGCAGACATCCAGAGGCGTCGTGGTGAGTGCTGTTTAGCGTCTCTGGCAAGGTTCTGTTTTGTTAACCCCTGAACAACCCATGACTTACTGGTTACGTCATGGATCTTGTTTCCTTAATCGCCACCTTCTGCCCTGAGCATGACGTGGCGATCCGTACAGATATAATTTAATTTCAACAATTAACTTGTGTAGTCGCGGGTGTACATGTGTAGTCGCGGGTGTAATATGGTTCCACCCACGATTATTAACCCCTTATAGTTCATTCTGACAAAATCTGGCAGCAAGAGCTATATGCGCCTAGCCATTTCGATAACTTCACCATCGGAGGTCACGGCCCCCCGAGTAAACAATACATGTTTGGTGTCTCCAAATTCGCACCGACCTGAGGCATCACACCGAAACATCGGTGTTACCATTTAGTGAACATGGTAAATATAATATCCCAAAAAAAAAAATGGTAGGATCACCCTTTTTTTCCGATTTTCGACACGAGTTTTTTTTTTTTTCCCGTTTTCAAGAACACTATACAGTGGAACCTTGCTTAATGAGAACAATCCGTTCTGGGACTGTGCTTGTCAATCAAGGTACTCGTTCAGCAGAGCAAGGTTTCCCATAGGAAATCATTGCAATGCTGATGATCTGTTCCACAACTTCTAAAATGTCCCATCCTGATCCCCTATTCTGTCATTCCACACATGCACAAACACACAGAAACACATACAAACACACACAAACTCACACAAACACACATGCACGCATGCACATGCACATATTATATGCTTACCTTACCTTCCGTTCCATCGCAGGTCTCCTGGGACTTGCTATTCTCTGGTATGGGGCTGGGCTGTGTATCACGTTACCATAACGACGAGGCAGGAACTTCCCGGCCAGAGCGCTGACGTCAAAGGCAGAGCTGCTTGCCTCTGATTGGCCAGCGCGCTGCCTTTCATTAGCGGTGACAGGAAGTTCCTCCCTCATCGCTATGGATGCAGATACACAGCGTGGACTGGAGCGCAGCGGCGCACTACAGCACCCAGGAGGTTGGCGATTAAACGAAAGGTAAACATATTATGTTATATTATATGCTCATCTTACCTTCCGTTCCATCGCAGGCCTCCTGGGTCTTGTAGTTCACCGTGAGGACGTCGCGATGTACCCGGGAACTACAAGAACCATGAGGCCGGCGGTGGAACGGAAGGTAAGGTGAGCATAATACTGTATGTGCGTGCGTGCGTGTGTGTGTGTGTTTGTGCGTACATGTGTGTGTTTGTGTGGACTGCAAGTGCGGGTCAGAATGTGGTGGATGGACGAAACCAGAAGTGTGTGCGGTGAGAATTTCGCTCGCACAGCAAAGCTTTCTCGTAAAGCGGGTTACAAATTTACAGAAAGCTTTGCTTGTTAAGCGAAATTCTCGTTAAGTGGGTTACTCGTTAAGCGAGGTACCACTGTATGGTTAAACTTATGGTTTCCTTAAAAGGGAACCTGTCACCACTTTTTTGGGCTGTAAGCTGTGGCCATCACCATCACAGGGCTGTTATATACAGCATTATAACATGCTGTATAAGAGCCCAGGCTGCTGTGAGCAAATAAAAAACAATTTAGAGAACTTACCTAAAGGTCCCGCTGAGGTGGAATAGGGTCACGGAGGCGTGTACATTGTTCATTGCAAAGCACAGTGTAGATCAAATGCTAATATATTCAAAATAAAACAATCACATTAGATATACAGTTTGCATATCAGAGGGAGAAGGTGGCGAAAAAGAGCTAATTACCCCTTGTAAAGTCTGATATGCAAACTTGATTATATGTAAATTTCTGATACCTTTGGTAAAACTTCAATGCTCCTGGGGTATAATGGGATTATTTTCTCTTTGCATATATTAGCATTTGATCAACACCCTCTTTGCAAAAACCATGCTGTGTAATCGCGTTTGTAGTATTGTCCATTGACTTGACTATCGTTGTTATCTCGGTGCATATCAGAGTGACATTAGAAGCCTTGTGTACAAGCCATATGATCTCCTATTTAAATTAAATCAAAGAATTTTGCTGATTGGGTATTGCTTTTTGTGCCTTGTTTTTTCAATGAATGCAGCATGTCTGCTGCTTTGAGGCAAGGGGTCCCCATGTGTCTGGTACCACAAGAGAAAAAGTATGTAAAACATACATGAAAAAAACGTGCTTTACACGCACCAACAAATCTAACGATGTGTCTGTGGGGTCATGTTATAAGTGACGCACATACGGCATCGTTAGTGTTGTTGTAGAGTGTGACAGCTATGTGCGATTGCGATTGAACGTAAAACCGTTCCTCGCTTGCACGTCGTTCAAAAGCTAAAAATTGAACGTCGGGTTGATCAATGTTCCCGAGTCTGCACACATCGCAGTGTGTGACACCCCGGGAACATTGAACGACAGCATACCTCAATAGAGCTCATACCGCAGTACAGTACGATATCGTATGTGGAATTGTATGCTGTAAAGCAGGCTTAAGCCATGAAGGCCTGGAGTTATCCGCTCAATAGAAGTTTTCTCCTATACCTAGGACCACCTCCAGCTGTTCACCACCGCAACCTGCTCCACCATCTCCTGTTCCACCATCTCCTGCGGATCCCCCACCTCCACCTGCTGCACCATCTCCTGCTGAGGCACCCTCTCCTTCTCCTACACCATCTCCTGCTGCAACGCCATCTCCACATTCTACCCCATCGCCACCTTCTACCCTGTCTCCTCCGAATACCAATTCTCCAGATATGGCCTTCTCCCCCGCATCAGTTGGTGAGTTTGGTGCAGGCTACCCTTCCTGTAATTGAAGCACATAATATGGTGTCCCTACAAGTTGTAAAGGATACATGGGTGTTAAAATGATGGAGGGCTGTCGTGTAATATTAATTGATGTGTGTTCCCTAGCCTCAGGATCTGGTTGAGTCCTCAGCTCCTCACCAGCATCAGAGGAAGAAGCTGATGAACCCCAAAACCGTAAGTGGTAAACAACTAACACATAGCTGTCAGTTCGTTGTTTGAACCGAATTTGTCTGGTTAACTTTTACCATTCCCTCCACAGAAATCCCCACACTACAGGACCTGGTGGAGTCACACAGGCGGATGGAAGAAGTCATCCGCGAGCATGGTGACTTGCTCAGCAAGTTTGTGGCGGCCCAACCGCAGGGCCACTAAAGTTGTTTACAAAAACTGTTGTTTTTTTTTTTTACTGTTTTCAGAAACATTTGTAGTTTATATTCGCTGTTGTGTAAATTTTTTTACAAAACTTTAAAACAGGGGTGGGGAAACTTTGTACTGCCGTGGGCCATTTGGAATTTTCTAACAAACTTCATGGACTGGCCGCAACAAATTATCAACTTATTATCAGTGTAATACATACCGCAGAAAATATGTTTTTTTTAATAAAAATAATTTCTATATTTTCTTCTCTCCAGCGATGCTGTCTCCGGCTCTGCTACCTACCGCTCCATATCGCCCGCCGCTCATTATACTCACTGAATATTCAGTGCCCCTTGGAGCTGGAAGCGGGTACAGCGCGGGGGACTTCAGTGCCAGGGACCGCATCGCTGGGTGAGTGGACAGCAGAGTATGTGTGTGTGTGTGTATAGATAAATGCATGTGCGCTATGTGTGTATGCGCTCGGTGTATTCATGTGTATCTGCTATGTGTGTATATGTGCACAGTGTGTGTGTGCGTGTGTTTCCTGGTGCGGCGTGGGTAGCGTCACGAACTTAAAAACACGACTCTGGCCGTACACCTACGTCCCCTAAAGCGCCAGCCCCCTTTCAGATCAGAGTGGACCACAGGGCCCCCCAGGTCCGTAGACGCTCGAGCCACCACCCAGCAAGTCCGGATCAGAGCAGGCTCTGGTACGATAACTTCATTTGAATTTCTGACTTCCTGGTTCATTGGTCGCCATTGCTATAGTAACCCGCTCGTTAGGTTACTAAGGCAGCGTTGACGTGTTATGACAGCACGGGAAGCATCAGCATGAAGAAGACAGAAGACCAGCATAGTTTCAGAGGTGAGAGGAAGTAATAAAGATGTAGTCCCTAGGTGTTTATGTGTATTTTTTTTAAACCCTTGATTAGCGATTATTATTGGCCGGGTTTTTACTTACAGTCTCTGAAAACCACTCCCGGGTGCTGGCCACCGTGAAAGTTAACAGTTATGGTAGTGGTCTTGCTTCCTCAGGACTTTAGTATCACTTGTGCTTGACCTATGAGCCAGCTTTGTGCATCTTGTAGTGTGTAGGTCCTGTGGCCTGTATGGTGGTACTACTCATGTGGTCCTAGTCATGTGCAATGTCTCATGTGTGCACTGTATGGCGGTACTACTCATGTGGTAGTACTCATGTGCTGTGTCTCTGTTTTGCTATATTTTTTAGCACTAAGGTTCAGATACGGCTTTAAAGAAGGCAAATAAGTAATTTTATTATAAAGGTTAATATGAAATACAAACTTAAAGGAAAAGTATGATATTGCGTACACTTTTGTATATTGAACATAAAAAGGTTAAGTACAGTTAAATACTTACATCACCAAGGAGTTTTGGACATCATCTGTCTGGAACTACATTCAGAGAAGCATGACATAGACAGAGAACTCCTGGACATCACTGCCCGGACGTCTCACGGAGCAGCAAACACGAGCTTCTGTCTGTGCTATATTTCATCTTATCTTATAGAGGCTTGAACAATATTACAAGCCTTAGAGTTAATGTGTTGTAGTCTTATTGATCCATGCCCTTTGATGGCCAGTCATTGGGCATAGATGAATCAGAAATGCACCACACATCAGACAATGGGGTAATAAACCCACAGCATTCAAATCTCCCAAGAATACACATCAGGTATTTGAGCTAGGTAAATGGATATATTGTCTGTCTGTGTATATAGCAAACACATAAAACATCAGATTGTTGAACTAAAGTAAATCATAAGGATTCTCCTACAATGGTATATTGTCTGCCTGTATATTCAAGACAAACACACAGAAACCCTTAAGAATACACAAGATTTTGTAACCATGTACACTTTGTCTGTCTGATTAAACAATATGTTATAGTATAACATAATGTATGTGCTCAAAAATAGCCATTTTTATATTTGCAATACATTCCACCCTTGGCTATTTTGAGCCAAACATTATTTATACCAGGTACCATACCCTAACGGCATAGCTTTAGCGAATGATACAACAACAAAAAGCAATCCATGCACAATAGCAAAAATTACTCCTAATATATAATGCATATTACTCATCTGTCAGTTGGGATGTATTCCCACTTTTCTTGTTTCATAACTGTCAGCACATTGTCTGTTCCTTGAGTAATGACTTCAGCAGGTTCTGGAGGACCTTTGTCACTCAATTGTTTCACCCAAATTTTTGCACAATCATTGATAGGATGTGAAGATCCAAATCATTTATCTTCTCTGCAGGACTCTAGGAGCCCTCCCTCTGACTATCTACATTTTAGAAATAGACAGTACCATCAACTGAGCTATTCTATCTCACTTCTGTATTAACATGTCACTGTCTCCACTATTCATTAGAATTACCTTAATTAATAATCCTGATCTATCCCTTCTCTTATTAACTGAAATCAGTTGAAGGCAAAATCTGACCTTTGGACTATAGGCCCCTTTACCCACTGAGACTTTCTAGCGATCCCACCAGCGATCCCAACCTGGCCGGGATCGCTACAAAGTCTCTGGTGAGTCGCTGGTGAGCTGTCAAACAGGCATACCTGGAAAACGACGCAACAGCGATACGGACCTGCAGAACGACCTAGCTAGTCATTGGGGACGTTGTAAAGCAGCTTTTTGAAAGGAAAGTCGCTAACGAAGTCGCTGTAAAGGCCCCTTTACACACTGAGACTTTCTAGCGATCATGCTGCACAGCGGGAAACAAAGGACCAAAGAATGGTCCTGAGAGATGTGTAGTGATCAGCAACCTCACAATAGGGGCCAGGTCGCTGATGTGTCTCACACACTGCAATGTCGCTGGGGAGGTCGCTATTACGTCACAAAACCAGTGTCGTTACATCAATGTCGTTTGCGATGTTGCAGTGTGTAAAGGGGCCTTATGAGACCATCATACTGAGATGGCATTTACAAGCCTATTGTGGTCCTGATTGAACATACACAAAAAACAAACAACAACCATTAGGTAAATATAATACCCATTCATCACAATGGGATGATTACTTGTTTCATTGTTTTAGCCTGATTGCTCTAATAACATGTAAAACTCTGGTCTCCAGTCTAAAAAGAAAGCACAAACATGATTAGAATATGAGCTCAAATAATACACAAAACACAATTTTATCCAGTCCATTATCCATATGCTAAAAGATTCACATCTAACTTGGTTGCCAAAAAAAGCTCACTATTTACCCAACCATATTGGTATATTGTGCTGTATTAATTATCAGCATGGGTATGCAAATATATGACCAACCAAACAATAGCAAAAATAATTGCCCTTCAAATAGACTGAACACAGAGATCCTGCTGGGTTCTAGTCTCTCCTTTGTGAACATTTGGATGGCTCTGTATTGTTTATGAGCAGGAATGGCTTTTGTAATACTTATCTCTTTACATATCTCTGTACATTCTGTATTGGTGGCAATTTCCTGTGTGGTCTCAATATTACCCTCATCAATTTCCCCCCATCTATCTTCCATTTCAGATGAAGACATCTTGGTGGAAGATGATGATAACCTGTTCTGCTGGGCTTTGATTTCCTGCACCAAACATCTGACTTCAGCATAAAGAGCCTCAAACCCTGGTGCTGTGGGCTGTGCTGGTGACAATGAGAAAGTGGGCCCTCTTTCTCCCCGTGTCCTGCTGTGCCCCTGCTGTGGAGATTCAGAATCTTTTGCTGCAACCTTTTTATTATGTGAAACCCCTGACTTTTTTTCTCTTTTGGTACAATTTCCACATCTTGTCAGTACTAATCCCGTCTATTTTATCCCAAGCAACCCCATCCTTTATCAGGGCCCTAAATATATCTCTCCTGGTAATACGGGATCTACGATTTTTACTACTCTTGACGTTCTTACACTGTTCTTCAAAATTAAGCTGACCTCTCTGTTTGGGACCCCATTCTCCCAAATCCCCTAACTGTCGGATCGCCTCCAATGTATTGGAGATGGGTTTCCCAGTCTGATTTACCATTAATGCCATCATGACATGTTTATAAGCTGGAGGGGCCTTTCTAATCATACAATTTCTAATATAAACACAACAACTTGCATGTAATCGTCATATGTACTTGCTGAAATAGCATTTTTTATAGCCTCCTCCTTCAATCTCCGAGCACAATCTTTCAATGTAAACCATGGTTTTCCATTGGGCGGCCAGTCCGCCTCAGATGGGTATTTATGCTTCAATGCCATAGCCACAACATCCAACATACTACACACCACATCTGGTTGCTGAACTATCAAGGAACAAAATGCCTCCTTCACTACAGGCTCATGGCTGAGTTGAACAAACTTTGGTCCATCCACAGCATCCAGCTGTACTCCATGAGCCCCTGCCTCCCACAATCTGACTGCCCAAGCTATCAAAGGTTCATTTGGCCTTTGTGAATAACGATCATGAAGGTCATTAAGCTCCTCTTGACTGCAATCCTGTACCATATTCCTGTTCTGTTTACCTGTAGCTGTTTCTACAACTCGTGTCCGGTATATAGGATGAACTTTTATTGGGTTAAGAGAAGGATCAATTTCCTTCTCCCCACTGAAATGTTCATCCTCCTGTTTTGGGTCGGTGACGTTTTCAGAATCAGATGAGTTCTGTATGTCACCATTCCACTGATCTGAGTTCCCCTCTGTCCCTGCTTTGGCTATGGCCAAAGCTACTCTCTTTCTATTCTCCTTCCCTCTCTTCTTTCTGTATTTATACTGCTCTATACATACAGCAGACTTGTCTGCATCATGCTGATATCCATCACATTTGTCCACTGACAACTTATTCTGACACTGTGTTGTAACCAATGCAGTCTGGACCTCACACAACTGTCTCTCTAATTCCTGAACTTTTGTTAACATACGTACCTTGTCCTCATGCTGTTTTCTATATGCAGACAACAGGATCCATCCACGCCTACCAACAGCGCCCAATTCTTTACCTTTTTCCACTTTTACTTTCTGCAAGCATTCAACCACATCAACAGGTTCAGCATTTTTCAAACATTTGTCCCATGGTTCACTCAAACCAACACTATGCGACCACTTGGTTGCTAAAATATCATAGGGACTCTGTTCCCAACCTGGAATCTCAATGCATTCACTCACAACCACTTTTTTCTTAAAAAGAGGCATATTTTACGCAATATCACACTAACAAAAATAACATCAGAGCCTTCTGCGTATATCCTGTTTGTGACGCCAAATGTTTACGCCAAATGTTTTGCTAATATCTTTAGCACTAAGGTTCAGATACGGCTTTAACCCCTTCACGACCGCGGGCAGTAAAATTACGTCCTATTTTAACGTGACTTAACGACCAGGGACGTAATTTTACGGCCTAAACTTCATTTGATTGCCGTGGCCATAGCAACAGCTTTCAAATGATGTTCCCTGCTGTTTCTTACAGCAGGGGATCTTTGCTTGACCCCAGGGGGGGTGGCATCGCCACCCCCTATCGACGATCGATGTGATTGGCTGTTCAAATCTGAACCGCCAACCACATCGTTCGCACTAATTTCGGCAAAAATAATGCCAGAATTACTGCGATACTGTGAGATCCGGCTATGATCTGCTCTAGCAGCTTCAACAAATCATAGCTGGAGCTGTAAAATGTCGCCCCCAGCCCCTGCAGCACTGATTGGAGTGATCGTGCTATGACACGCAATCGCTCCAATCAGTGTGCAGTGGGGCGGTCTGATCTGCCGGTGGCCGCCCTCCCCAGGCCTGTGCTGGCCTGCGAGCCCTCCCCCAACATGTCTGCAGCGTGCAGTGGCTGGTACTTGTGGTACCACGCCACCGATGCTGCTGCCGCCTCCGTATCTGAGGTCACCGCTCCTGCTGCATGTGAGTACTGTGCTCACCTTGCAGCCCGTGCGCGCTCCCGTGGTGCCCCGTGCGCGCTCCCGTGTTGGCCCCTGCCCGTGCCCCCCTGCGATCTGCCCCCCCCACGCCCCGAACTGCCCCCTCGACATCCCGATCTGTTTCCCCCGCGATCTGACTGCCTCCCCCATTATCTCTATTCTGCTTCTGCAGCTCCCTCTCCGGTCTCCCCCTCTGCTCTCCCCCCCTCTCCCCCTCTGCTCTCCCCCCCTATCCCCCTCTGCTCTCCCCCTACCACTCTGCTGTCCCCCGACGTCCTCTTACCTGTCTTCACTGGCTCGTCCGAGGTCTTAACTGGCCCGATCACCTCTGCCTCCATCGCTGGGTCCTTCCTGGGCATTCTGCTGATCTGCCCAACGTCCTGCCTGCTGCTCCTGTAAAGCTGTTCCTCCTGTAGCTCTTCTGGTCAGTGATCCTCCTGCTAATCCTCTGGGTACTGTGAGTATAACTCTTTTTTTTTTTCCTGTATCCTGTCCATTTTTACACCTCATCCGTCCGTGCGTCCCGCCAAGCGCTGATCAGGGATGCAGATAACGGATCGGCATCCCTGCTCAATTTTTGGCGTGACTTTTTTTTTCCGTATCCCCAACGCTTTTTGTATCGCATCCGTCCGTGCGTCCCGCCAAGCGCTGATCAGGGATGCAAATAACGGATCGGCATCCCTGCTCAATTTTTGGCGTGACTTTTTTCCGTATCCCCGACGCTTTTTGTATCGCATCCGTCTGTGCGTCCCGCCGAGCGCTGATCAGTGATGCACATAATGGATCAGCATCCCTGCTCAATTTTTGGCGTGACTATTTTCCGTATCTGCGACGCTTTTTGTATCGCATCCGTCCGTACGTCCCGCCAAGTGCTGATCAGGGATGCACATAACGTATCTGCATCCATGGTCAATTTTTGGCATGACTTTTTTTCCGTATCCCCGACGCTTTTTGTATCGCATCCGTCCGTGCATCCCGCCGAGCGCTGATCAGGGATACACATAACGTATCGGCATCCCTGCTCAATTTTTGGCGTGACTTTTTCCGTATCTGCGACGCTTTTTGTATCGCATCCGTCCGTGCGTCCCGCCAAGTGCTGATCAGGGATGCACATAACGTATCTGCATCCATGGTCAATTTTTGGCATGACTTTTTTTCCGTATCCCTGACGCTTTTTGTATCGCATCCGTCCGTGCGTCCCGCCAAGCGCTGATCAGGGATGCACATAACGTATCTGCATCCATGGTCAATTTTTGGCGTGACTTTTTTTTTCCGTATCCCTGACACTTTTTGTATCGCATCCGACCGTGCGTCCTGCAGCGGCCGATTAGTGCACCGCGTCTGTGCGTTTGAAAAGTCAAATGGCGTTCCTTCTCTTCTGAGCCCTGCCATGCGCCCAAACAATTACTTTCCACCACATATGAGGTATCTATGTACTCAGGAAAAATTGCACAATACGTTTTATGGTGCAGTTTTCCTGATACCGTTGTAAAAAAAAAAATCTACCTGATTGATGCAAAACATTTGTGGTTAAAAAAAAAATAATAATTTTCACAGTTCAACGTTATCAACTTCTGTGGAGCCCCTGGGGGTACAAGGGGCTCACCAAATATCTAGATAAATTCCTTGAGGGGGTCTAGTTCCAAAATTGGGGTAATTTGTGGGAGAGCTCCACTGTTTAGGCACCATAGGGGGTCTCCAAACGTGACATGGCGTCCACTAATGATTCCAACCAATTTTGCTGTCAAATGGCGTTCCTTCTCTTCTGTGCCCCGCCATGCGCCCAAACAATTACTTTCCACCACATTTGAGGTATCTGCGTACTCAGGAGAAATTGCACAATACGTTTTATGGTGCATTTTTTCCTGATACCCTTGTGGAAAAAAAAGCTACCTGGTTCGAGTGACAGTTTTGTTGTGAAAAAAAAATTGTATTCCTGGCTCAACATCATCAACTTCTGTGGAGCCCCTTGGGGCTCGATAAACATCTAGATAAACTCCTTGAGGGGTCTAGTTTCCAAAATGGGGTCACTTGTGGGGGAGCTCTACTGTTTAGGCACCATAGGGGGTCTCCAAACGTGACATGGCGTCCGCTAATGATTCCAACCAATTTTGCTGTCAAATGGCGTTCCTTCTCTTCTGAGCCCCGCCATGCACCCAAACAATTACTTTCCACCACATATGAGGTATCGCCGTACTCAGGAAAAAATGCACTATAAATTTCATGGTGAATTTTTTCCTGATACCCTTGTGAAAAAAAAAGCTACCTAGTTGAAGCAACCGTTTTGTGGTAAAAAAAAATGTTTTTTCTTTTCACGGCTCAACGTTATAAACTTCTGTGAAGTCCCAGGGGTTCAAAGTGCACATCAAACATCTAGAAAAATTATTTGAGGGCTCTAGTTTCCAAAATGGGGTCACTTATGGGGGAGCTCCCTTGTTTAGGCACCTCAGGGAGTCTTCAAACCCGACATGGCGTCCGCTATTGAGTGCAGCTAATTTTGCACTCAAAAATTCAAATCACGCTCCTTGCCTTCCGAGCCATGCCGTGTGTCCAAACATTTGATTTCCATCACATATGAGGTATCTGCGTACTCAGGAGAAAATGTACAATACATTTTATGGTGCATTTTTTCCTGATACCCTTGTGAAAAAAAAGCTACCTAGTTGAAGCAACCGTTTTGTGGTAAAAAAAAAATTGTTTTTTCTTTTCACGGCTCAACGATATAAACTTCTCTGAAGCCCCCAGGTGTTCAAAGTGCTTACCAAACATATAGAAAAATTATTTGAGGGCTCTAGTTTCCAAAATGGGGTCACTTATGGGGGAGCTCCCTTGTTTAGGCACCTCAGGGAGTCTTCAAACCTGACATGGCGTCCGCTATTGAGTGCAGCTAATTTTGCACTCAAAAATTCAAATCACGCTCCTTGCCTTCCGAGCCATGCCGTGTGTCCAAACATTTGATTTCCATCACATATGAGGTTTCTGTATACTCAGGAGAAAATGTACAATACATTTTATGGTGCATTTTTTCCTGATACCCTTGTGAAAAAAAAAGCTACCTAGTTGAAGCAACCGTTTTGTGGTAAAAAAAAATTTTTTTCTTTTCACGGCTCAACTGTGAAACCCCCAGGTGTTCAAAGTGCTCACCAAACATCTAGAAAAATTATGTGAGGGCTCTAGTTTCCAAAATGGGGTCACTTGTGGGGTAGCTCCATTGTTTAGGCAACTCAGGGGGTCTTCAAACCCGACATGGCATCCACTAATGAGTGCAGCTAATTTTGCGTTCAAAAATTCAAATGGCGCTCCTTCCCTTTCGACCTCTGCCATGCGCACAAACAATTGATTTTTACCACATATCGGGTATCAGCATACTCAGGAGAAAATGCACAGTAAATTGTATGGTACACTTTCTCTTTTCTCCCTTGTAATAATGAAAATTTTATGGCTAAAGTAACATTTTTGTGTTAAAAAGTAAAATTTTCATTTTTTCCTTCCACATTGCTTTGGTTCCTGTGAAGCACCTAAAGGGTTAATAAACTTCTTGGATGTGGTTTTGAGCAGTGTGAGGGGTGCAGATTTTAGAATGGGGTCACTTTTGGGTATTTTCTGTCATCTAGGCCTCTCAAAGTCACTTCAAATGTGATGTGGTCCCTAAAAAAAATTCTTTTGTAAATTTTGTTGGAAAAATGAGAAATTGCTGATGACCTTTGATCCCTTCTAACTTCCTAACGAAAAAAAAATTAGTTTCGAAAATTGTGCTGATGGAAAGTAGACAAGTGGGAAAGTTTGTTTATTAACTATTTTGTGTGACATATCTCGCAGATTTATGGGCATAAATTTTCAAAGTTTGAAAACTGCGAAATTTTCATAATTTTCTCAAAATTTCCAAAATTTTCACAAATAAACGCAAAAAATGTCGGCCTAAATTTACCACTGACATGAAGTACAATATGTCATGAAAAAACAATCTCAGAATCGCCAGGATCCGTTGAAGCGTTCCAGAGTTATAACCTGTCAAAGTGACACTGGTCAGAATTGCAAAAAATGGCCCGGTCATTAGGGTGTTTTAGTGGCCGGGGGTGAAGGGGTTAAAGAAGGCAAATAAGTAATTTTATTATAAAGGTTAATATGAAATACAAACTTAAAGGAAAAGTATGATATTGCGTACACTTTTGTATATTGAACATACAAAGGTTAAGTACAGTTAAATACATCACCAAGGAGTTTTGGACATCATCTGTCTGGAACTACATTCAGAGAAGCATGACATAGACAGAGAACTCCTGGACATCACTGCCCGGACGTCTCACGGAGCAGCAAACACGAGCTTCTGTCTGTGCTATATTTCTTTTTTTTTCCAATTTAAGATTTTATTAATTTTCCAGGAAATACAAAGTTAGAACATGCATCCATACTATTGAAAATGAAACAAATCAGAAGTTAATGCGAGACCAAGCCTTCGCAGGCTTCGCAAAATTCTATCGATGGTAGAAATGATACATAGATAATCACTTAAAACCTTAAGAAACAATAAAATGATAAATCAAGGAGAAGATATTAAAACAAGAGAAAGTCACAGAATCTAGAGAAAGAGGGGTAATGCAGAGAAGGGAGAGGATAGAAAGCAGAGTGAGGCGACCGGGACTGATACGTTGTCTGTTGAGCTAAAAATTTGTCAAGAATGTGGTGTGAGCTGTCTGGAAGAGAAAAGGCCAGAGTGCCCCCCGTCCGGAGGTTAAATTAGTTCAAGAAGTGTTTTACTAGGCAAGAAAGATTCCCATTGGAACCACTTGGAGGCTGTTTCTACCGTCTGCCCTCGGGATTGGGCCATCACCATTTCCATGCGGTGAATCACATTTACCTCTGTTATCCACTCATCTACCGTCGGAGGGTTTGAATCTTTCCAGCGCCGAGGGATCACGGTCTTGGCAGCCTGAAGAAGGTGGCCTAGGATCGATTTCTTAAAAACCCTTTCTGATACGTCAAAGATATACAGTAAAACTGCCTCCGGGCGACTGGGTACTACAATCCCTGTGGCCCCCCCGTATGGCTGCCAGTACCTTGCTCCAAAAGACCGACAGGCTCGGGCAGTGCCACCAGATGTGGGACATGGTGCCTCCCGAGGCTCCACATCGCCAGCAAGAGTCAGGTATTTCGGGGCACCACGCGTGTAGAGACGCCGGTACCCTGTACCACCTGGAAAGTATTTTATAGCTAGTTTCTTGCATCTTAGTGGCAATCACGGACCTGTGGGTCAGGCGGTAACAACGCTCCCATTGGCTCCCGGTTATCGTTTGGTTGAGCTCTAACTCCCAAGCTTTACAGAAGCGAGGAGGCGACACCTCTACTGTACTCGTCATAAGCTTGTATACCCTTGATATAGCATGGCACGTATCAGAGGAACCAGTGCATAGGTTTTCAAAAGGGGTTTGGGGTAAGGGGTGAGTCATGATAGTGTCTTGGGAAGCCAAGAAGTGTTTGAGTTGGGCATATTCAAAATGGAAACGTAGTTTAAAATTACAACTCTCTACTATCTCCTGAAGTGGGATAATGGACCCCCTCGGGATCACTCGATTTAGCCTCAAGGGGTTCAATTTCGTGCTTCCTAGAAAATTGTTGAATGATGCACCCGGCAGAAACTCCGGGTTGTCCGACAATGGCATAGGGGGCCCTCTAGGTTGGATCATGAGATTACGTGACGGCCCAGAGTGCACCGTTTTCAGGGTCTGCTTGGTGCTATAAGACATCTCAATCTTATGTTTGGTGAGGAGCGGCCAGGTCCACGGCAGAGTCGGTATTGATAAGGGGCATATTTCCTGTGCCAAGCTAACCCACAGTTTAGAACTAGAATTATGTAGAAGGTCCAAGACCCTGGCATGAGCGGCCGCCAAGTAGTACCGCCTACAATCGGGCAGCCCCGTTCCTCCTGCACCTTTGGTCCTAGTTAAAAATTGTAAGCACTAAGGTGTGGGAGGGCACTAGACACAAATAGCATGTAGAAATGAAAAAAAGGGGATCATAAAAAGCCACTAGCACATTTTAAAGAAGACTTGAGCAATGAAGAGGAAAAGAAAATGTGCAAAAAAGTGGGATCACCAATATAACAAATAACATCATTTATTTAGACACAAAAAAACAAACATGGACATGCATTAAAAACAATTAAAAAAAGCACAAGCACATCGACGATGTTCTGTTTTTCTGGGTAGGTGAGCGTGCATCGTGTGAGGATTTCATTGCCCAGCTGAATGAAAACCCGTGGCACATAAAATTGTCATCAAATATTTCAACTACATCGGTGGATTTTCTCGATCTGAGGATTACGTTGGAGAATGATCGGATCACGACCTCTCTGTTTCGGAAACAGACTGCAACCAACAGTGTGTTACACTACACTTCATTCCACCCCAAACATGTTCGGGATGGAATACCCAAGGGCCAATTCCTGCGGGTACGTCGCAATTGCTCCGAAGTGACTACATTTAGGAGTGAAGCACAAGATCTGACCACACGTTTCCTCAAGAGAGGTTATCCACGTAAAGTGGTTTCCAGAGCCTTTCAACACTCATCTAATATTTCACGGTCTGATACCTTCCATGGCCGCCAAAAAACAGAGATGAGTACTATCAATCTGGTGACAACCTACAACAATCAATGGGACAAAGTACGACAGGTTTTGGCAAAAAACTGGAATATTCTTCTCAGTGAACCCAGGTTGGTCCCTTTCATTAATACTTGTCCGAAATTGATCGCTAAACGTGCTAAAAACTTGAAAGACCTTCTCTCCACAAGTCATTTCAAAAGACCCACGGTCCCTTTGGGTCGTGGAGAGAGATTGGTCGGTTCTTTTCCATGTGGGGACTGTTCGATCTGTCCTTTTCTTGCTGCTGATAGGTCTGTACAAATCTCTATCTTTCCAGGAACTATCACAACTAAGGTGTATTCCAACTGTCGTACCAAAAATGTTGTGTACCTTCTGATTTGTGACTGTCCCAAATTGTATGTTGGACAGACCACACAGGAGCTCCGGCGTCGGATTCAACACCACTTTTCGGACATTGGACGGGCGAATAAGGATCAAGCTCAAGGTAAGCCCATTACATCTGTGGCTAAACATTTCCTTGATGCACATAATGGTTCGTTTCGCAAGGTCCGTATTTTGGTGCTTGAGTCTGTCCCACTTAATATTCGGGGGGGCAGGATGTCCGATGAGCTTTTGAGAAGGGAAGCTAGGTGGATTTACCAACTACAGAGTCTTTCTCCCAATGGCCTCAACGAGGAATTACTATTCACAGGCTTTTATAAGAAATGAGGGCTCGCTTGTGTCCGGTATTTGAACCCTCTTCCTGCCGTAGGGGCCAGTTGAATTTTCCTCACTGGCCTGACACCTACTTGTTTCTGGGTCACCTTGTCTTCCCCAGTGGCTTCCCCCCCCCCCTTTCTTCTGTGGTGAGGAGGAGGGGGGGTTGTTGTTTTAGGGGGGGGGTTTCTCCTTACTGGTTTATTCATTTGTGGGTTTTCCCTTATTTATAGGTGGCATTCCCACACCTGGGAAGGTCGGATCCCCTGCGATGGAATAGTGTGCGTAACCATCTTTCTACGCTTGAAGATTCCTATTTGATGTTGGTATGCTCTCTGAGTGATGAATTCTGGTCCACCTACAGTTTCATCTGTTCATCTCTGGCCGTGTGTTTCATCAAGCTCTTTTGGATCTACAGATTTTTTTACATCATCGTGACATCTTCCTGTTTGAATCCCACAACAAAAAATTCTGTGTGTCTCATGCCCTACTATGAAGGTTTTCTTTTTCCTTCACAGAGACTTTTCATGTTCAAGGACTTTCAATTGTCATCATATATTTGGTCCATCTGTTATTCAGCTGGTCTATTCCGCCATAATAGTATCATGTTTACATTGTTTATTGTCTCTATGTGCGTTAAGCCCTACACTATCTTATTTGCTGCATCTGGAATCCAGACCTCTGGGTATCTAAATATCCTTATGGGTTCATGTGATGAGTGCCGCTTTCTTTGCGCATGCGCTGGACAATGACTCACCTACAGTATGTCGGCTGTGATGGCATAGGTTACTTCTATGCACTCCCAGGCGACGTGTGTGAAAATCAGCAATTTTTGCTGTTCATATCTCTCATACATATGGATATATCTTTCATCTATGTGGTCCACTTGTGCAGTGGGTGGTCCATTCTGCCACATTGGCATCACATTGATATTCTTACAGCTTTCATGTGAACCATGCCCTATACGCTGCAATCAGAGTCTAGATCTCTGGTCACTTCAATATTTGTATGAGTTCATTCCTGTTGTAATGAGTGCCGTCGTTTCTGCGCCTGCATTGGATAATAGATTACTTACATGATGCTGCTTATGACACTATGGCATGTACAGTGCTGTGTATTATGTATGCGCACCTCTCTCCGCTTATATGCGTTCGACGCTTTATAGGAACCTGTATTACTTGGAATATGATTGTGTTTACGCAGGCGCGCGGATGAGTGACGTGATGCATGGCTTTTAGTCATGTGATTGTACCATGTGTGTTCTGCTCGCCCATAGCGTCGCGCATGCGCATGTGAGGCTCTTTTGATTACGAGCGTCATTGATCCAGCGCATGCGCAGTACATGGCACTCTCATGTCATGACTCCACCTGACCGCATCACATGGTGAATATGGCGGCGTCCATCGGCGTCTTTCGGCATACATGGTGATTCCTCTCTGCCTCCTATCTCCATGCTGGTAAACAATTTACTAATCAATTTATGTTGTATTTAAGGCACACTATTCATGGCATTCCTCAATTTCCCCTGAGGAAGCTACACTTTGCTGTAGCGATACGCGTGGGGTCATCACCCCACCCCCTCTCCTGCATTTTTCTCGCCTCCAGCCCTCATTTTCTCATCAGCGTGCGTCTTTGCACTCTTCCGGCTCTACATACTTGCTTGAGACAGGTGATTGTTGTGTTTCAGCCCATGTGTGTTATTTACTGCAATGTATTGCTAGTCAGTTACCGATTCTATTGACGTCTGGGCATTTTTTGGTGTGGTATTTTATTCACCTGCCTCATTGCATTATATCTGTTTGAACCTGTATGCTGGGCTATGTCCTTTTCATTGGGCTGTTTGGCTTGTTGAGGGTGTGGGGTGTTTCTTTGGTGCCATATACCATTGACACCAAACATATGATTATAAGCTTGTGCTTTTTTTTAATTGTTTTTAATGCATGTCTATGTTTGTTTTTTTGTGTCTAATAAATGATGTTATTTGTTATATTGGTGATCCCACTTTTTTGCACATTTTCTTTTCCTCTTCATTGCTTTGGTCCTAGTTAAGACGCCACTTCATATACGAGGACGTCTTCCAGACCAGACAAATATACCGAACATGCGCTGCATCTTGGCCCAATAGGTTGCTGGAACATAGACCGGGGCCGTCTGTATCAAATATAGCAATCTCGGGAGGGCCGTCATCCTGAGTGCACTGATCCTACCAAACCATGAAAGAGTGCCCCTATGCCACCGAGTCAGATCTCCCTCGAGCCGTGACAAAAAACTCTGGTAGTTTAATTGAAAAAGTCTGGACAGGTCAGATGGGATCTTGATGCCTAAGTATCCAATGCTACCATGGGGTGGCCATCTAAAGGGAAAGTTTGGTTTTATAACATTTACAGTTGATTGGGGCAAGAAGATATTTAGGGCCTCTGATTTATCAAAATTAATTTTAAAATCGGACCACTTACTAAACCGGTTTAGTTCCATTATTAAGGACGGGAGGGATGTGGTGGGGTTACCTAAATATACAAGAAGATCGTCGGCGAAGGCAGCGCATTTATGCTCCCGATTGGCGATTCTAATTCCCCGTATGTCTGGGTTAGCCCGGATGGCTGACAACAAGTGTTCCATGACTAATACATATAGTAACAGTGACAAGGGACAGCCCTGCCGGGTCCCGTTTCGGATGGAGAAGGGTCTCAACAGAGTGCCATTAATCTTAAGGAGAGCAGTCGGGGAGTGATATAGAGCCATAATTTTAGACGAGAAAACTGGCCCCAGGCCTATATGGTCTAGGGTCTGTGATATCGACTGCCAGGAGACTCTGTCGAAAGCCTTCTCGGCATCCAAAGACAGTAACATCATGGGCAGCTTTTTATTGTGTGCGTATTGGATTAAGTCCAGGGTTTTTATGGTATTGTCCCTTGCCTCTCTACCTGGGACAAATCCGACCTGATCAAGGTGGATCAAGTCGGGGAGCAAGGGGCTAAATCTATTTGCCAAAAGCTTGGCATAAATTTTTAAATCTACGTTCAGGAGTGATATTGTTCTAAAACTGCTACACGTAATGGGATCCTTTCCGGCTTTTTGAATTAGTGAAATATTGGCCGTGGTGGAGTGGGGCGGAAAGGGGACTGAGTCCGAGATTTAATTGAAGGAAAGGAGCATTAGAGACGCTAATTGTTCCGAGAAGGATTTATAAAATTTGGCGGGGAACCCGTCAGGGCCAGGGCTTTTATTGCCCGAAGTATCGCGAATCACTGCCAATAAGTCCTCCAGTAAAAATGGACTTTCCAGGTTGTCTATTATATAACTGTTGGGACATCTAAAAGGTGAGGGCATTGAGAGATTTCCCTCAGTCGATCTATGGGGCTCGACAGGTAGATTATACAACTTAGAATAATAGTCATGAAAGGCATTTGAGATGTCTGGGGTGGCGTAAAGTAATTCGTCGCGTGAGTTCTTGATGCAGGGAATGAGGGTGTGAGCTCTGTCCTCCCTCAACGCGTTTGCTAACAGCCCGCCGGGCTTATCCCCAAACTCATAAAACTTCCCCTTTCCTACCTGTATCAGACGCTGATATGAGGAATCAAGCAGTTTCTTAACCTCGAACCTAGCCTGCAGGAGTGCCCGTAAGTTCGTGGCTGATAAGGCTCGCTTGTGGATGAGCTCCAGTTCAGAAACCCTATGGAGAGCTTTTACTATGTCTTGGGCCTTCTCTTTCTTGATTCGGGACCCGTGCTTGATAAAAATGCCACGTAGGACACATTTCAGTGCTTCCCACTTATAAGTGGGGGCTGTGTCATCTACTGAGTGATCCTCCATGAATCTTGCAATGGAGGTCTGGATATCTGAAACGCAAAGCTCATCCAGCAGCAATGACTCGTTCAGACGCCACGACCCTCTAGGAGCCGTAAGAGAGGGGATCTCAATCGTGCAATATACCGACGCATGGTCTGACCATAATATGTTTTCCATTCTCGTGTGTTGGACCCAAGGGAGTGCGTTATGTTGCACTAGTATGTAATCAAGACGGCTATATGAATCCTGAGTGTGAGAATAGAAACTGTAGTCTCTGTCCGATGGGTGTTGTATTCTCCAGGAGTCGAACAGTTGCATGCGTAGTAAAGCTTTTTTAATTCGTTTGATGGTGGTGTATCCAATACTGGATTTCCCTTTGGAGTTGTCTAAAGTAGGGTCCAGGGTGATATTAAGGTCCCCACAAAAAATCACCGTACCCTGTATCAGGGGGGTCGCGGTATCGATCAGGCGGGAAATAAAACTATCCTGTTTTTGATTTGGGGCGTACGCATTAATTATTGTGAAGATGTGGGTCCCCACCCTCAGTGAAAGAATAATATATCTGCCAAGACTATCTGTCGTACACTTTAGGATTTGATGTGGGAGGGATTTATGGATGGCTATCACCACACCTTTAGAGCGGGAGTCAGGGTTGTCCGAGGATACCCATGTCCGGTAATATTTATGTTTAAGAATAGGGGCATGCCCTCGTTTGAAGTGTGTCTCCTGTAGACATGCTATTCTCACCTTCTGTTTATGAAGATGATACAATATCTGTGTCCTTTTCTCCAGAACATTGAGGCCCCTGGCATTGAAAGAAGCGATGGTTAAGTCCGCCATCTATAAGAGAATAGATCATTAGAGATATTTAAGAAAGAGAATCGGACATGTTCAGCCCGGCCGCCGAGGATATGGAGAAGGGGAGACTTGAGGAAAATAAGCAGTAGTGGGAAAAAAATGAAGAGAGAGAAAAAGACAAGGAGAACAACAGGCAAAAAAAGCCTAGCATAGTTAACTAAATCCGAACAAACGTTCCTAGGGAACATATCCGCCTCATCTAGGCAGGACAGAGGATCCCAACCTATTTGGGGGAAAAAGGAAGTCAGACATATCTGAGCAGAGCTCTATATATACTAAGAAAGAAAAACATTATGGATAACCATAGACACCGGTAAAGGTAATAAATGCTTATGTAATACGGGCTATGAATAGACTGGAGGATAACATGTGGAAGCCACGTGAGCCTCATTACTGTAAGAGGTATAAGTCATACAGGCGTTTTCAGCCTTTGGTTTCCTCAGCATCAGCTAACGCGGGCGGCCCATCCTGCGACCCCGTTCTCCTCTCGGAGGTAACCCCTTGCTGGACTCAGGAGGTGGAGGTGGTCTGGAGGAGGTAGGCCGTCCCCTGGGCACCCACGGCTGGAGTAGTGTAGTCGGCCAGGCTGCAATAGAGATTGCAGCCAGATTCAGACTCTCGATAAAGGCCGGGAGGTCCTCTGGGGAACGCAGGACCATCCATCGGGAGTCCTTCTGTACCGATAGGGAAAGCGGAAATCCCCACCGAAATGGCAGACCTCTCTCTTTTAAGACATCGAGGAGGGGTTTAAGAGTCACACGTTGGGCCAGGGTGTGCCTTGAGAGATCAAGCATTATGCGAAAGGTAGAGCCATTATATGACAAGTTCTGTTTTCTCCTGGCTGCCTGTAGAATGGCCTCTTTTACAGCGAAAAAGTGTACTCTGCATACGATATCTCTTGGGCGGGAGTCATCTGGATCCGGAGGGCGTAGAGCCCTATGGGCTCTATCAAGTTCAAGGGGAGCTCCAGGTGGTCTTTTTAGCAAGTTGTTAAAGATTGAACGGAGAGCAGCAGGGATATCAGGGGCGGCAATAGATTCCGGAAGACCTCTAATCCGCAGATTGTTTCGTCTGTTTCTGTTCTCTAGGTCATCCACATGTTGCTGGAGGGCAAATAGTTGCTTAGATTGGTTTTCTGCAGTTTCTTGGATAGATCGGATAGACACCTGAGAATCAGATTGCTGCTCTGTCAGGGTATCTACCCTGTGAGTAAGTGAAGAGAGATCTTGTCGCAGCTGGATAAATTCTTGTTTACATTCCGCCACCACTTGATTAGCCAGTGCTGCAATGTCATTCTTGGTGGGGATTGCTTGTAACAGAGACCGTAAGTCTGCCAGAGATGCCGGGCGATCGTCGCCCATCGAGGCGGCCACGTGAAACATATTTGGGTATGCGTAGAAAGAGTCCTGAAGGGCTGGTCCATATGTCAGCGTCTGCGTGTTCTGGGGGTTTTTAATGCCGTCCCATACTTGTGGTACAGATGCGAGACGTATTGGGGGTGACCCCAGTATTCTGGGTCCTCCATTCACGGGGATTAATGGGCCCCCATCTAGGTCCCTGACTGTCGCTGTCGGGCTCTCAGCCCAGGAGGACCCAGTGGACCAGGGATCTGATGAGTGTGCTTCTCTCTGAGGTGTCCCCCAGGGCTCATTGGCAACCATCTGAGGTGTAGGTGGCCCTCCTCCATTTCCTGCTCCCCCTGAGGATCGTGTAGCTCTTGGTGGGTGACTGGGGGTGTTGTTCCTCCCACTAGAGTGCATCCTGCTCCCCAGGTCCACCTGTGGGCCCTGTACCTGGTTCCCATAGTACATCCGGCCCGCAGGGTTTGCTGCTGCTCACTCCTCACCTCTGGTCCCTGTGCTTGCTTGTGAGGACAGGAGTGGTGGTGTCAGAGCTGCAGCTTATCCCTGTATCGTCTGCTTCTTCAGTGCTCGGGCTCGCAGCGGTGAGTCATCTCCTGGGCCCGAGCACATGTGCGTCCCACTCCCGCACGCTGCACTCCCAGCCTCACAGTGTACGGCTGCAGGCAGGTCGCCGGAGCTGCCCAGTCGCATCAGAGGCACAACGGAGGGTGATGCAGGTAGGACCGCAGCCGCGGGAGACCCGTCCTCCAGCCCTGGACTGCCTGCTAGCGTCCCAGGATCGCGGCCGCCATCTTGGAATGGCGCCGCTGGTGGTAACGCCGTCCCAGTTGCGGGGGGTTCACCCGCTCCTGCCGCCGCTGTTAGTCCCTTGGAGTGTCCTCCTGGACCACGGGGGATCCCCGTCTCCTCACCCCTTCTCTGGGTCCCCTGGATTTCTGCCCTCACTGGTGCCGTGGCAGGGCTCCTTTCAGGCCCTGTAGGCCGCAGCTCTCTCTGTGGCAGTGAGCCGGTCTCAGGCTCCCAGGAGCGTGTTAGATAAGCCCCGATGGTACCCTGGGGTGCAGGAGGCTGCCCTGAGGTGCTGGGCTTACTGGGCTTGTTTTTTTTTACTGCCGATTTGCCCATTGTGGCTAATAAACCGGTTCTATGGGGGATTACTTAGAGGAGCTCTAGCAAGTAGCGTCCTTACTCAGCCATGTCCGGCTCCGCCCCCCCTGTGCTATATTTCATCTGATCTTATAGAGCATGGGTCCCCAATTCCAGTCCTCAAGGGCCGCCAACAGTGCATGTTTTCAGGATTTCCTTAGTATTGCACATGTGATAATTTAATCACCTGCACAGTTGATGATTCCAACACCCATGCAATGCTAAGGAAATCCTGAAAACATGCACTGTTGGCGGCCCTCGAGGACTGGAGTTGGGGAATCCTGTTATAGAGGCTTGAACAATATTACAAGCCTTAGAGTTAATGTGTTGTAGTCTTATTGATCCATGCCCTTTGATGGCCAGTCATTGGGCATAGATGAATCAGAAATACACCACACATCAGACAATGGGGTAATAAACCCACAGCATTCAAATCTCCCAAGAATACACATCAGGTATTTGAGCTAGGTAAATGGATATATTGTCTGTCTGTGTATATAGCAAACACATAAAACATCAGATTGTTGAACTAAAGTAAATCATAAGGATTCTCCTACAATGGTATATTGTCTGCCTGTATATTCAAGACAAACACACAGAAACCCTTAAGGATACACAAGATTTTGTAACCATGTACACTTTGTCTGTCTGATTAAACAATATGTTATAGTATAACATAATGTATGTGCTCAAAAATAGCCATTTTTTATTTGCAATAAATTCCACCCTTGGCTATTTTGAGCCAAACATTATTTATACCAGGTACCATACCCTAACGGCATAGTTTTAGCGAATGATACAACAACAAAAAGCAATGCATGCACAATAGCAAAAATTACTCCTAATATATAATGCATGTATCCAAAAATCAGGTAACTAAGAAAGTACCCATTCCCAACATCTACCTTCATCTTGTGTAATGTAATTAATCTAGTATATCTATCTCTACTTTTACGATTTATAAATGTAACCACCAAACAAGAGAATCGGCCTTTTGCTTTAGCTGCATATGTCGCTACTGTGAGTGTTCCTACAATTATTAGGAATAATCCTAGTATCGTTAACAATTTTACATCTTGTATATAGAGGTCACTATATTGTTACATCTCATATTATTTCCTGCCCTCATATGTTTGCATTTTTCAACTGTATGAGAGCCACAAATAATAGCAATCTCTTTATGCCCTGTCTGATTCTGTATTTTTAATTGTTGACATCTGCCTATTTTGCTTTGACAAGTCCTCTGATAAATCAGCTGGTGTAATACTTTGAGTCCTTAGGGCAATCATCTCTTCTGTTAGAGAATTTTCCCCAGTGTAGTTCATATAGGCACAATACAGATTGGAGGTGAAGTTTTTGGTCACATCTTCTTCTTCTAGGTCTTATTCTGTTTGGTTTTCAATAAGGCCACATTTTCCATGGTTGGTCTCTCTGTTTTCGGTCTGAAGGTTGTTTGGCTTCTGACAGAAGTAGATCCATGCCCATGGTGGCACCAATGATGCAACATTTCCAGATTTTGATCTAAAGGGACAAAAATACTCATATTACTCATCTGTCAGTTGGGATGTATTCCCACTTTTCTTGTTTCATAACTGTCAGCACATTGTCTGCTCCTTGAGTAATGACTTCAGCAGGTTCTGGAGGACCTTTGTCACTCAATTGTTTCACCCAAATTTTTGCACAATCATTGATAGGATGTGAAGATCCAAATCATTTATCTTCGCTGCAGAACTGAAGGAGCCCTCCCTCTGACTATCTACATTTTAGAAATAGACAATACCATCAACTGAGCTATTCTATTTCACTTCTGTATTAACATGTCACTGTCTCCACTATTCATTAGAATTACCTTAATTAATAATCCTGATCTATCCCTTCTCTTATTAACTGAAATCAGTTGAAGGCCAAATCTGACCTTTGGACTATAGGCCCCTTTACCCACTGAGACTTTCTAGCGATCCCACCAGCGATCCCAACCTGGCCGGGATCGCTACAAAGTCTCTGGTGAGTCGCTGGTGAGCTGTCAAACAGGCATACCTGGAAAACGACGCAACAGCGATACGGACCTGCAGAACGACCTAGCTAGTCATTGGGGACGTTGTAAAGCAGCTTTTTGAAAGGAAAGTCGCTAACGAAGTCGCTGTAAAGGCCCCTTTACACACTGAGACTTTCTAGCGATCATGCTGCACAGCGGGAAACAAAGGACCAAAGAATGGTCCTGAGAGATGTGTAGTGATCAGCAACCTCACAATAGGGGCCAGGTCGCTGATGTGTTTCACACACTGCAATGTCGCTGGGGAGGTCGCTATTACGTCACAAAACCGGTGACGTTACAGCAATGTCGTTTGCGATGTTGCAGTGTGTAAAGGGGCCTTATGAGACCATCATACTGAGATGGCATTTACAAGCCTATTGTGGTCCTGATTGAACATACACATAAAACAAACAACAACCATTAGGTAAATACAATACCCATTCATCACAATGGGATGATTACTTGTTTCATTGTTTTAGCCTGATTGCTCTAATAACATGTAAAACTCTGGTCTCCAGTCTAAAAAGAAAGCACAAACATGATTAGAATATGAGCTCAAATAATACACAAAACACAATTTTATCCAGTCCATTATCCATATGCTAAAAGATTCACATCTAACTTGGTTGCCAAAAAAAGCTCACTATTTACCCAACCATATTGGTATATTGTGCTGTATTAATTATCAGCATGGATATGCAAATATATGACCAACCAAACAATAGCAAAAATAATTGCCCTTCAAATAGACTGAACACAGAGATCCTGCTGGGTTCTAGTCTCTCCTTTGTGAACATTTGGATGGCTCTGTATTGTTTATGAGCAGGAATGGCTTTTGTAATACTTATCTCTTTACATATCTCTGTACATTCTGTATTGGTGGCAATCTCCTGTGTGGTCTCAATATTACCCTTATCAATTTCCCCCCATCTATCTTCCATTTCAGATGAAGACATCTTGGTGGAAGATGATGATAACCTCTTCTACTGGGCTTTGATTTCCTGCACCAAACATCTGACTTCAGCAATA
Organism: Anomaloglossus baeobatrachus; assembly: GCF_048569485.1. NCBI lineage: Eukaryota > Metazoa > Chordata > Amphibia > Anura > Aromobatidae > Anomaloglossus > Anomaloglossus baeobatrachus. The sequence continues at coordinate 99,419,075 of NC_134360.1, read as the reverse complement.
AAGAGCCTCAAACCCCGATGCTGTGGGCTGTGCTGGTGACGATGAGAAAGTGGGCCCTCTTTCTCCCCGTGTCCTGCTGTGCCCCTGCTGTGGAAATTCAGAATCTTTTGCTGCAACCTTTTTATTATGTGAAACCCCTGACTTTTTATTGAGTCTTCTGCTTTGATACAATTTTCTCTTTTGATACAATTTCCACATCTTGTCAGTACTAATCCCGTCTATTTTATCCCAGGCAACCCCATCCTTTATCAGGGCCATAAATATATCTCTCCTGGTAATACGGGATCTACGATTTTTACTACTTTTGACGTTGTTACACTGTTCTTCAAAATTAAGCTGACCTCTCTGTTTGGGACCCCATTCTCCCAAATCCCCTAACTGTCGGATCGCCTCCAATGTATTGGAGATGGGTTTCCCAGTCTGATTTACCATTAATGCCATCATGACATGTTTATAAGCTGGAGGGGCATTTCTAATCATACAATTTCTAATAGAAACACTTACAACAACTTGCATGTAATCATATGCACTTGCTGAAATAGCATTTTTTATAGCCTCCTCCTTCAATCTCCGAGCACAATCTTTCAATGTAAACCATGGTTTTCCATTGGGCGGCCAGTCCGCCTCAGATGGGTATTTATGCTTCAATGCCATAGCCACAACATCCAACATATTACACACCACATGTGGTTGCTGAACTATCAAGGAACAAAATGCCTCCTTCACTTCAGGCTCATGGCTGAGTTGAACAAACTTTGGTCCATCCACAGCATCCAGCTGTACTCCATGAACCCCTGCCTCCCACAATCTGACTGCCCAAGCTATCAAAGGTTCATTTGGCCTTTGTGAATATTGATCATGAAGGTCATTAAGCTCCTCTTGACTGCAATCCTGTACCATATTCCTGTTCTGTTTACCTGTAGCTGTTTCTACAACTCGTGTCCGGTATATAGGATGAACTTTTATTGGGTTAAGAGAAGGATCAATTTCCTTCTCCCCACTGAAATGTTCATCCTCCTGTTTTGGGTCGGTGACGTTTTCAGAATCAGATGAGTTCTGTATGTTACCATTCCACTGATCTGAGTTCCCCTCTGTCCCTGCTTTGGCTATGGCCAAAGCTACTCTCTTTCTATTCTCCTTCCCTCTCTTCTTTCTGTATTTATACTGCTCTATACATACAGCAGACTTGTCTGCATCATGCCGATATCCATCACATTTGTCCACTGACAACTTATTCTGACACTGTGTTGTAACCAATGCAGTCTGGACCTCACACAACTGTCTCTCTAATTCCTGAACTTTTGTTAACATACGTACCTTTTCCTCATGCTGTTTTCTATATGCAGACAACAGGATCCATCCACGCCTACCAACAGCGCCCAATTCTTTACCTATTTCCACTTTTACTTTCTGCAAGCATTCAACCACATCAACAGGTTCAGCATTTTTCAAACATTTGTCCTATGGTTCACTCAAACCAACACTATGCGACCAATTGGTTGCTAAAATATCATAGGGACTCTGTTCCCAACCTGGAATCTCAATGCATTCACTCACAACCACTTTTTTCTTAAAAAGAGGCATATTTTACGCAATATCACACTAACAAAAATAACATCAGAGCCTTCTGCGTATATCCTGTTCGTGACGCCAAATGTTTACGCCAAATGTTTTGCTAATATCTTTAGCACTAAGGTTCAGATACGGCTTTAACCCCTTCACGACCGCGGGCAGTAAAATTACGTCCTATTTTAACGTGACTTAACGACCAGGGACGTAATTTTACGGCCTAAACTTCATTTGATTGCCGTGGCCATAGCAACGGCTTTCAAATGATGTTCCCTGCTGTTTCTTACAGCAGGGGACCTTTGCTTGACCCAAGGTGCCACCCCCTATCGATGATCGATGTGATTGGCTGTTCAAATCTGAACCGCCAACCACATCGTTCGCACTAATTTCGGCAAAAATAATGCCAGAATTACTGCGATACTGTGAGATCCGACTATGATCTGCTCTAGCAGCTTCAACAAATCATAGCCGGAGCTCTAAAAATGTCGCCCCCAGCCACTGCAGCACTGATTGGAGCGATCGTGCTATGACGCGCAATCGCTGCAATCAGTGTGCAGTGGGGCGGTCTGATCTGCCGGTGGCCGCCCTCCCCAGGCCTGTGCTGGCCTGCGAGCCCTCCCCCAACATGTCTGCAGCGTGCAGTGGCTGGTACTTGTGGTACCACGCCACCGCTGCTGCTGCCGTCGCCATATCTGAGGTCGCCGCTCCTGTTGCATGTGAGTACTGTGCTCACCTTGCAGCCCGGGTGCGCTCCCGTGGTGCCCCGTGCGCGCTCCCGTGTTGGCCCCTGCCCGTGCCCCCCTGTGATCTGCCCCCCCCACGCCCCGATCTGCCCCCCCGACATCCTGATCTGCTCCCCCCGCAATCTGACTGCCTCCCCCATTATCTCTATTCTGCTTCTGCAGCTCCCTCTCCGGTCTCCCCCTCTGCTCTCCCCCCCCCCCTCTGCTCTCCCCCCCCTCTCCCCTTCTTTTCTCCCCCCCTCTCCCCCTCTGCTCTCTCCCTACCCCTCTGCTCTCCCCCGACGTCCTCTTACCTGTCTTCACTGGCTCGTCCGAGGTCTTAACTGGCCCGATCACCTCTGCCTCCATCGCTGGGTCCTTCCTGGGCATTCTGCTGATCTGCCCAACGTCCTGCCTGCTGCTCCTGTAAAGCTGTTCCTCCTGCAGCTCTTCTGGTCAGTGATCCTCCTGCTAATCCTCTGGGTACTGTGAGTATAACTTTTTTTTTTCCTGTATCCTGTCCATTTTTACAACTCATCCGTCCGTGCGTCCCGCCGAGCGCTGATCAAGGATGCAGATAACGGATCGGCATCCCTGCTCAATTTTTGGCGTGCCTTTTTTTTTCCGTATCCCCGACGCTTTTTGTATCGCATCCGTCCGTGCGTCCCGCCAAGCACTGATCAGGGATGCACATAACGGATCGGCATCCCTGCTCAATTTTTGGCGTGACTTTTTTCCATATCCCCAACGTGTTTTGTATCGTATCCGTCCGTGCGTCCCGCCGAGCGCTGATCAGGGATGCACATAATGGATCAGCATCCCTGCTCAATTTTTGGTGTGACTTTTTTCCGTATCTGCGACGCTTTTTGTATCCTATCCGTCCGTGCGTCCTGCCAAGTGCTGATCAGGGATGCACATAACGTATCTGCATCCATGGTCAATTTTTGGCATGACTTTTTTTCCGTATCCCCGACGCTTTTTGTATCGCATCCGTCCGTGCATCCTGCCAAGCGCTGATCAGGGATTCACATAACGTATCTGCATCCATGGTCAATTTTTGGCGTGACTTTTTTTTTCCGTATCCCTGATGCTTTTTGTATCGCATCCGACCGTGCGTCCTGCAGCGGCCGATTAGTGCACCGCGTCTGTGCGTTTGAAAAGTCAAATGGCGTTCCTTCTCTTCTGAGCCCTGCCATGCGCCCAAACAATTACTTTCCACCACATATGAGGTGTCTGCGTACTCAGGAGAAATTGCACAATACGTTTTATGGTGCATTTTTTCCTGATACCCTTGTGGAAAAAAAAGCTACCTGGTTCGAGTGGCAGTTTTATGGTGAAAAAAAAAATTGTATTCCTGGCTCAACATTATCAACTTCTGTGGAGCCCCTTGGGGCTCGCTAAACATCTAGATAAACTCCTTGAGGGGTCTGGTTTCCAAAATGAGGTCACTTGTGGGGGAGCTCCACTGTTTAGGCACCATAGGGGGTCTCCAAACGTGATATGGCGTCCGCTAATGATTCCAACCAATTTTGCTGTCAAATGGCGTTCCTTCTCTTCTGAGCCCCGCCATGCACCCAAACAATTACTTTCCACCAAATATGAGGTATCGCCGTACTCAGGAAAAAATGCACTATAAATTTCATGGTGAATTTTTTCCTGATACCCTTGTGAAAAAAAAGCTACCTAGTTGAAGCAACCGTTTTGTGGTAAAAAAAAATGTTTTTTCTTTTCACGGCTCAACGTTATAAACTTCTGTGAAGCCCCCAGGGGTTCAAAGTGCACATCAAACATCTAGAAAAATTATTTGAGGGCTCTAGTTTCCAAAATGGGGTCACTTATGGGGGAGCTCCCTTGTTTAGGCACCTCAGGGAGTCTTCAAACCCGACATGGCGTCCGCTAATGAGTGCAACTAATTTTGCACTCAAAAATTCAAATGGTGCTCCTTGCCTTCCGAGCCCTGCCGTGTGTCCAAACATTTGATTTCCTCCACATATCAGGTATCTGCGTACTCAGGAGAAAATGTACAATACATTTTATGGTGCATTTTTTCCTGATACCCTTGTGAAAAAAAAGCTACCTAGTTGAAGCAACCGTTTTGTGGTAAAAAAAATGTTTTTTCTTTTCACGGCTCAACAATATAAACTTCTGTGAAGCCCCCAGGTGTTCAAAGTGCTTACCAATCATCTAGAAAAATTATTTGAGGGCTCTAGTTTCCAAAATGGGGTCACTTGTGGGGGAGCTCCATTGTTTAGGCACCTCAGGGGGTCTTCAAACCCGACATGGCGTCCGCTAATGAGTGCAACTAATTTTGCACTCAAAAATTCAAATGGTGCTCCTTGCCTTCCGAGCCCTGCCGTGTGTCCAAACATTTGATTTACTCCACATATCAGGTATCTGCGTACTCAGGAGAAAATGCACAATACATTTTATGGTGCATTTTTTCCTGATACCCTTGTGAAAAAAAAGCTACCTAGTTGAAGCAACAGTTTTGTGGTAAAAAATTTTTTTTTTCTTTTCACGGCTCAACGATATAAAGTTCTGTGAAGCCCCCAGGTGTTCAAAGTGCTTACCAAACATCTAGAAAAATTATGTGAGGGCTCTAGTTTCCAAAATGGGGTCACTTGTGGGGTAGCTCCATTGTTTAGGCAACTCAGGCGGTCTTCAAACCCGACATGGCGTCCACTAATGAGTGCAGCTAATTTTGCGTTCAAAAATTCAAATGGCGCTCCTTCCCTTTCGACCTCTTCCACGCGCACAAACAATTGATTTTTACGACATATGGGGTATCAGCGGACTCAGGAGAAAATGCACAGTAAATTGTAGGGTGCACTTTCTCTTTTCTCCCTTGTAAAAATGAAAATTTTATGGCTAATGTAACATTTTTGTGTTAAAAAGTAAAATTTTCATTTTTTCCTTCCACATTGCTTTGGTTCCTGTGAAGCACCTAAAGGGTTAATAAACTTCTTGGATGTGGTTTTGAGCAGTGTGAGGGGTGCAGTTTTTAGAATGGGGTCACTTTTGGGTATTTTCTGTCATCTAGGCCTCTCAAAGTCACTTCAAATGTGATGTGGTCCCTAAAAAAAATTCTTTTTGTAAATTTTGTTGGAAAAATGAGAAATTGCTGTTGACCTTTGACCCCTTCTAACTTCCTAACGAAAAAAAAATTTGTTTCGAAAATTGTGCTGATGGAAAGTAGACAAGTGGAAAGTTTATTAATTAACTATTTTGTGTGACATATCTCGCAGATTTATAGGCATAAATTTTCAAAGTTTGAAAATTGCGAAATATTCATAATTTTCGCAAAATTTTCACAAATAATCACAAACAATAGCGGCCTAAATTTACCACTGACATGAAGTACAATATGTCACGAAAAAACAATCTCAGAATCGCCAGGATCCGTTGAAGCGTTCCAGAGTTATAACCTGTCAAAGTGACACTGGTCAGAATTGCAAAAAATGGCCCGGTCATTAGGTCATTAGGGTGTTTTAGTGGCCGGGGGTGAAGGGGTTAAAGAAGGCAAATAAGTAATTTTATTATAAAGGTTAATATGAAATACAAACTTAAAGGAAAAGTATGATCTTGCGTACACTTTTGTATATTGAACATACAAAGGTTAAGTACAGTTAAATACTTACATCACCAAGGAGTTTTGGACATCATCTGTCTGGAACTACATTGAAAGAAGCATGACATAGACAGAGAACTCCTGGACATCACTGCCCGGACGTCTCACGGAGCAGCAAACACGAGCTTCTGTCTGTGCTATATTTCATCTGATCTTATAGAGCATGGGTCCCCAATTCCAGTCTTCAAGGGCCGCCAACAGAGCATGTTTTCAGGATTTCCTTAGTATTGCACATGTGATAATTTAATCACCTGCACAGTTGATGATTCCAACACCCATGCAATGCTAAGGAAATCCTGAAAACATGCACTGTTGGCGGCCCTCGAAAATAGCCATTTTTATATTTGCAATACAGTCTCATGTGGGCACTGTATGCTCGTACTACTGATGTGGTACTACTCATGCGCATTGTCCATTGTCCTGACTATAGTTGCTATAAAGATGCATATCAGAGTGACATTATTGAATATGTTATACTTTTTGCCCAGTGTACAAGCCATATGTGTGTGTATTTCTAGTGCCTATCTTTCTGAAATAAACCCCCTCTCATTTTTTCAACACACATAACTTTCGAATTTTTCAGTCAATCTACCCATATCTTCCCCTAGCTGAATCCCACCCCTTCACTGACCTGACCTCAACCCAGCCCATTACCCAGCCTTATTAGGGCAGCTACTAGCTGTATGCATTAAAGGCGGCAACAATTTTGAAAACAAAACACATGTTTATTAAAATTAAACAAAAAAGGCAACAAGCAAACAAACACAACATGTTAAACGATTTTAAAAAAAAAACAAAACTACAAATCTTGGTAATAAGAGTCCGAAAAGGAATATCGTTCACCGGTATCTGAAAATGTTGGGTCGATTGCGATCCCATGGTATAATGTGGGTGAAGCCTCCTTGGTGTGCTTTGCATAGGCTCTTGAGAGGCAGTCCATGAGGGGTATGACAATTGACTAGGGTCTAACACGGTAGATTTGTCCGTCATTTTCCCCTCTGCTGCTTGATTTAGACCCTCAAACATAACTCTTTCAGCATGCCTTCTTTGTGTTGGGTCCAGCTGCTTTAGTCTTTCATCTGCTAATTGTGTAAACCCGCAAACGGCGTTATTTTTTTCTTGATTTAAAATGGTGTTTGCCAAAGCTATAAGTTTTGCTGAATTTGAGCTTGAAGACGAAGGGGTGGGCTTTCTTTTCCACGATGACCATCGTCACACAGCTTGACTATTTTGTTCTTCGGCAGAATCTTCATGTTCTGTGATGGTGATGGCATCATTCACACCTGTTGGTGTGTCCGCAGCTTGAAAGTGGTCCTGCACAAGGAAGACAAATATTATGTTAAAGCAAACCCAGAAAATAATTTAAAAACTTACAGCAACACCCAAATACAGTATTGTGTTTTTGCATTGGATATCCTAACCAGCAGGCACATGGGTACACGTGAGGGAAGTAATACAGGATAAGAAATGTCATTCAACGGTATACAAAATACAAAGTTTAAATGCTAATTAGAGGTAAGAAAAAAAGGTACTTACATCTCCGACAGGAGAGTGTGATCGGACCTCAGCCTCTTCTTCCTCCTCCACAGTTATCATCGATTCCAGTGGACGAGGAATCTCTTGATCTCTAGTGAAGCTCATCAAGTCATAATACCAGAGCTTTGGAACATATAGTTCCTCAGTTCCGGCACCTGACTTCGATGAGTTCTCCACCTTATTTAATTCTCTTTTAAAGACTGTGCGGAAAGCCTGTATTTTCTTTTTAACCACTGTCTCATCCACGGTTTCTGTTGGGTTATATTTTTTGACAAGGTCGACCATTTTGAGATAGGCGTCCCTTTTCTTATATCTGTTACTGTAATCTGCTGACTTTATTTTCCATAAACAGTGCAGGGAGCGATACATCTCTAGCAACTCTCTAATAAAATCTTGGTTATTAGAAGACATCTGAAAACAGAAAAGTGAACAGTGTTACCAAAAGAATACATGTACCAGTTTTGAAAACTCATAAACCACATTAGAAAAGCCCTAGCATTGAAGGGCATGGCACTACACAAGTTGCCCTTGGCAAAGCATATCTGAAAAACTATAAACCACATTAGAAATGCCCAAGCATTGGAAGGGTAGGAAGGGTATGGCAATAAACAAGGGTTGCCCTTGGCAAAGCTTATGTACACAAATAGAAACCTAGGCCTCCATTTGCTTGCAAGCCTAAAAAGCCTTAGCACAATGTAGAACAGATTCATGATTGCATAGAATTGATATCAACAAATATATAATATATCATACTATTAAATATTTAAAAAGTAATATAATTAATACAGGAACGCAACTACGATCTCCATTTGAGATCGCAAACAACGCCTACCTTTCAAAGTAGATGGTTTCGATCCACAAAGAACAGACTTGTGACTCAGATGGGAACGCAGAGGTAAATCCAGATGAATGCATTTGGAATTACTACTTCGCTCCCTTTTATATAGAGACAGGGTCATCGAATCACAGCGCATCAGTCGTCCAATCACAGCGCATCAGTGGCCACCAATCAGAGAATGACAACGCACCAGTGGCCACCATAGAGAATGACAATTCAGAATGGCCGACAATCCGAGGCATATCTATTCACAGACATAATACAATGTAACTTGGTAAAAATACATTAAACCATTGTAATATTCGGCTGCCTAGAATCGCTTATTTCATGTATCACGTAGCGAACGCAGCTGCGTCCCCGGTTACGGCATTCTTGGTCGCAATTGCGTCACGCAAGTCCCTTGCGTCGACATTAGAATTCTATTGGACGGCGCTGATTTGAGTCGGGCGGGTCCAGTGTTGTTGTTGTGGCCTACTAAAATATGGCAGCCAAAAGTCGGTCATCAGCCTGGGGAGAGGCAGAAGTGACATATCTAATTAAAAACGTGGACAGTAGAGATTATGATTGTGCTGGACACCATGTCCATCCTGTCCTCCACAAGAAGGCAGTGCTAAGGAGGCTTAATAGGGGCCTTTTGAGTAAATTTGGGGTGCAGCGTTCAACTACACAAATAAGGAAGAAGCTGGAAGATCTGCGTTACAGGTCTAGCAACCGCATTGCCAGCATCCGTTCTCAGAGCCAGCTCCAACCTGGTGAGTGGTGTTAACTAAAGTTGTTTGAACGTCCAATAATATTGGGGCTGGCGGATCACTGACAGATTTATAAAAAGAGTCCGATCTGCTCCGTAATCCGGTGCCCATATAAGTCAATGGGGTCCGGCCCGGGGATAGCGCATAAACCGTGCGGATCTGGACGTTAACAGTCCGAGTCCGCTCAGCACTAGTGTTAACATTGGTTTGCCCAGTATATGACGGCTCTTTAACATGAATAGTACCACATGAGTAATTATGCCCACATGAGACACAGCACATGAGTAGTACCACAAGAGTACTTCTTGTGAGTTACCCCCACGTGTAAATATGACAAGGTATAATTTTACCCAGAGCCGCAGCCCCAGCAGGACCCACCTCCAGACCCGGAGCAGCAGCTGGAGCCTCCACCAGACCTGGAGCCACTGCTGGAGCCTCCACCAGACCTGGAGCCACAGCTGGAGCCTACACCAGACCCGGAGCCACAGCAGGAGCCACCACCTGAGGCGGAGCACCAGCAGGAGCCACCTGCAGTCTCTCCCTCCTCACTCCATGTCATGGGAGCAGGCTGGCCTTACGGTAAATTTTTAAGTTAAAACTAGGGGCATATAACTTTGACAGGATAGAGCTATCTTACCCACAGCTCCCAGATTTCCCATGATCTGAAATCCCTCTATCAGCACCCAGCTTTCCTATGTTCTGATATCCATCTTGACCTCGTCACAGTGCTTCCCCATGCTCTGCTATACATCTTTCACTGAGCACCCAGCTTTCCCATATCAGAGCCTGGGAAAGCTGGGTGCTGAGAGATGTATAGCACAGCATGGGAAAGCTGGGTGCTGAGGGAAAGAGCCTTTTTCCCTCAGCATAAAACATCCCCATCCCCTGATTGTATCTTTGTCCCCCTTGTATTTAGTTCTCAAAATACAATAATGGCCCCCACATAGCCTTAAGGCCGCTTTACACGCTGCGATATCGGTATCGATATCGCTAGCGTGGGTACCCGCCCCCATCTGTTGTGCGACACAGGCAAGTTGCTGCCCGTGCCGTACAACATCTCCCAGACCCGTCACACTACTTACCTGCCCGGCGACGTCGCTGTGACCGGCGAACCGCCTCCTTTCTAAGGAGGCAGATCGTTCAGCGTCACAGCGACGTCACAGCTGCGTCACTGAACCGCCGCCCAATAGAAGCGGAGGGGCGGAGATGAGCGTGACGTAACATCCCGCCCACCTCCTTCCTTCCGCATAGCGGCCGGGAGGCAGGTAAGGAGAGGTTCCTCGTTCCTGCGGTGTCACACGGAGCGATATGTGCTGCCACAGGAACGAGGCACAACTTCGTTACTGCTGCAGTAACGATTTTTGAGAATGGACCCCCATGTCACCGATGAGCGATTTTGCATGTTTTTGCAACGATGCAAAATCGCTCATAGGTGTCACACGCCTAATGCGGCCGGATGTGTGTCACCAATTCCGTGACCCCAACGAGTTTGCATTAGCAATGTCATAGCGTGTAAAGCCCCCTTTTACAAAGAGTATAAAGGGTCCCACATAACCAATCATATATTAGAATACACCTCCATAGTCCTCCATGTATAATTATGCAGCCAGCCTCTCCAGTCCTCCATGTATAAAGCAGCCTCTCCAGCTATCATGTACTATGAAGTGTTTTGTCTCACCCTAGTTGCTGAAGGTGATGCCAGAGGATTCGGGTGGAACCTTAGCCCGTCATTACCGGACCAGGAGGAACACCCAAACCGTAAGTTTTAACAACAAACATGTACCTCTAAATGATATGTCTAAATATAATTAGCCTTTTTAAGTTGTACCATTCCCTCCATAGAAATACCAACATTAGAAGACCCTCAGGCCTCACACAGGAGGATTCTGGCGACACAGCGCACTGTGGCAGCAGCACAGCGCACACTGGCAGTGGCACAGCGCACACTGGCCACAGCAGTTAAGCAGCACGGAGTGCTGCTCGCCAAATATGTGACATCCCAACAACAGGGCGGCCAATAATATATTTTTTCTTTATTTAAAATATTGTTTTTTATGTTTATTTGTGTGATTATTGCCCATCAGTGTTTTTGGGCGTAGACATGACAACACTGACAATAAAAAGTTTTCCATGCCTCATTTTTGCGGTCTCCATGAATAGTTCCAGTAGGACTGCATTTTGCTTGGAGGAATAGATCTGTTTGAAGTTTTGCATAAAACACAAAAAACCTGAGCTGAAACAATGTTCAGTAAACATGCAACATTAAGCATGTGAATTGCAGCCTTAAGACTAGAAAAAAAACAAAGAGAAAATTGCATGAAAAATACCCTGACTATAAATAAATAAATTGCAAGTGCTTAATAACAGGGTACTTAGTGTATACAGTTTTGCAAAAAGGTAAAAAGCTGTCTCACCTCGTCAAGGTGTACCCATCTGAGACAGTCCCTAACCTACTAAAGTTAAAAACATTATCAATACCTGACTTGTGTCATGTCAAACTCCAATATGAATGGTGGCAAGTGGTCAGCTGTGTCCCAGATTAAATACACAGTGAAGTGAGACGCAATTAGGGTATGTGCGCACGTTGCTTTTTACCTGCTTTTTACCTGCTTTTTTGCTGCTTTTTCTTCTGCGCTGTTTAATGCCAAAATGGATGTGTTCTTCTATTCAAGCAAAGTCTATGGGAATTTGGGTTTCTTGTTCACACTATGTTGTTCAAAATGCTGCCTTTTTGTGGCAGAACTTTGGTCAAAAACTCAGCTTTTCAAAGAAGCAACATGTCAATTGTTTTTGCCATTTGGGTTTTGCACTGCAAAGCTGAGTTTTTGACCAAAGTTCTGCCACAAAAAGGCAGCATTTTGAACAACATAGTGTGAAAAAGAAACCCAAATTCCCATAGACTTTGCTTGAATAGAAGAACACATCCATTTTGGCATTAAACAGCGCAGAAGAAAAAGCAGCAAAAAAGCAGGTAAAAAGCAGGTAAAAAGCAACGTGCGCACATACCCTTAGTTGTTCAGTCTCAGTATTAGGAGGGCTGCGCCCCCAACTTGCAAAAAAGCAAGATAATGTCACGCTCCCCGGGTCCCCTGTGCTGCCCTCCGGCTCACCTGTCACGCTCCCGGGTCCTCCGTCTCGCTTCCCGGTTCCTTGGTCCGGTCACCGCCGCTCCCCGCTCTCCAGCACCCCTTGCCAGCGCGTCCCCTGCGTCCTGGTCCCCGCACCCGGCGTCCGTCGGCTTCACAGCCCCATCCTGGCCCTGCTGCTTCCTCCTCGCAGCTTCCTGCTCTGGCTTCTGGCACTCGGGCAGCGCGCATGCGCATTAGGGCGCGCGCGTGGTCATTGACCCTTTCTTAAAGGGCCAGCGTCCATTAACAGGAAATGATGCAAAACAGGTACAGGGTATAAAGGGGGTTTATGTCCAAGGGGGCGGGGCCTGATCTTCGTGTTTCTTAAGCTAGGAGTCAGGTCTCCTGGTGTATATGTGTATATACTCACCTATCTCTCTTGTAGAGCCGTGCCTGCCTCGCCATCCGGTCCAGACCGAATCCCGAACCCCGAACGCAGTCCATCTGCCATCCTGACAGTCCGTACCATCTCGGATCCCTGCGGTGACCTGTCATCTCGCTCCAAAGGTTCCGGACCCCGCCTGACATCTTCTCGGCTTCCGAACCTGAGCTGCGTCACCCGGACTACCACCAGTGACTCCGTAGTCCCAGGGACTTCTCCGTTATACTCCTGTGTACGGACTGTTCTGCTGCCTATAGTGCTCCAGCTACCGGACCCCTTACCACCATCTAGGAGTTCGGCCCAGTGGATCCACCTCCTGGGTCTGCCCGTCCACCTGGCCCTGACAGTAAGATCAGGCCATGGATCCCGCTGCTGCACTAGCAGCCGTACAGGAGGAACTCCAACGCCAGCGTGAGACTCAGACCCGCATGCTGCAATTCATGTCTTCTGTGGACGCCCGCCTGAACACGCTACAAGCGGCAGTCACGTCTTCAGCATCCCGGGCCTCCACTAGTCAAGCCACGGCTCCAGCTCCCGTGGCGACTTCTTCAGATACTTCCAGACTTCGTTTGGCCTCACCACCCCGGTACGCCGGAGACCCCAAGACCTGCAGGGGATTCTTAAACCAATGCTCCCTCCATTTCACGCAGCTGCCGCATTTGTTTGCCTCTGATCAAGCCAAGGTCGCCTTCATCATGTCCCATCTAGAGGGTGAGGCACTGGCGTGGATGAACCCCTTGTGGGAGAAGGGGGATCCTGTGACCACGAACATCCAGGACTTCCTGCAGGCATTCCGTGGCACCTTTGATGAGCCCGGACGCGCCTCCGCGTCTGCTTCGTCTCTTCTCCGGCTGCGTCAGGGGACTCTGACGGTGGGCCAATACGCAATCCGGTTTCACACCTTGGCTTCGGAACTCGGGTGGAACAACGAGGCCCTAACCGCCGCCTTCTGGGAAGGACTCTCGGGGCGAATTAAAGATGAGCTGGCGGGTCGTGACGTACCGACCACCCTGGATGCCCTGATTACCTTAGCGACCCGAGTGGACATCCGCTTTCAGGAGCGATCCAAGGAAGTGTCCCGTGAGAGACGTCCGGTACGGCATTCCTCTCCTCCGCAGAAGCCCTCCGTACTTCAGTCATCAACAGCTGGGGCCCCCGTCCACGAGCCCATGCAGATCGACAGAGTGCGGCAGTCTGAACAACGTAGAGCTGAGCGGCTCGCCAAGGGCCTCTGCTTTTACTGCGGAGAGGACACACACCTGCTACGCTCCTGTCCTGAGAGGCCGGGAAACTCCAAAGCCTAGGGTTGGTAGGAGAGGCCACCCTAGGTGCTGGGACTCTCTCAGACCCGGTTACATGGACTGTGCAAGTGACAACGGGAGAGACGCGGTTCACAGCTGAGGCATACCTCGATTCCGGGGCAGCAGGCAATTTCATCCAGCAGGCCACGGTGGACAAGTACCAGGTGCCTGTTACTCCACTTGACAAGCCCCTCGTGATTGCCTCTGTGGATGGGAGACCCCTCTCTGACACCATCTCCGGGATCACCAAGCCGGTGGAACTGCGTATCGGTGCCCTGCACACCGAGAACATCGCTCTCTACGTCCTCCCACACATGTCCCATCAAATCCTGCTGGGACTTCCCTGGTTGCGGACACACGAACCATCAGTCAGCTGGGGCACTGGCGAAATCACCCGATGGGGCTCTTCGTGCCATGAGAAGTGCCTGAAGACCATACAACCCATCCGACGACCTCCGGTTCCAGAGAACCTACCGGGGCTGCCCTCGGCCTATTGGTCCTTTGCAGACGTCTTTGATAAAAAGGAATCCGAGGTACTTCTGCCACATCGTCCCTACGATTGTGCCATCGACCTGCTCCCTGGAACTACACCACCTCGAGGACGGATATATCCATTGTCTCCAGCCGAAACAAGGGCCATGTCTACTTACATCACAGAGAGCCTGGCAAGGGGATTCATCCGGAGATCCTCCTCTCCTGCTGGAGCAGGTTTCTTCTTTGTCAAGAAGAAAGAGGGCGACTTACGCCCATGCATAGACTACCGGGGTTTGAATCAAATCACCGTAAAAAACAAGTACCCTCTGCCGCTCATCCCTGAATTGTTTGACCGGCTTAGAGGAGCTCGTGTGTTCACCAAGCTGGATCTTCGGGGTGCTTACAATCTGGTCCGCATCCGCTCTGGGGACGAATGGAAGACCGCGTTCAACACTCGCGATGGGCACTATGAATACTGCGTGATGCCCTTCGGCCTGTGTAACGCCCCAGCCGTCTTTCAAGAACTGGTGAACGACGTCTTCCGGGACCTTCTTTACCTCTGTGTGGTAGTATATCTGGATGACATCCTTGTCTTCTCTCCGGACCTCCAGACCCACAGAGAGAACGTGCAGCTGGTTCTACAAAGACTGAGAGAGAATCGTCTGTACGCGAAGTATGAGAAGTGTGTCTTTGAGCAGTCTTCTCTCCCCTTCCTGGGGTACATCATCTCTGATACCGGACTGCAGATGGATCCAAAGAAGGTCTCCTCCATTCTCAACTGGCCCCCTCCTTCCGGACTGAAGGCAATCCAACGCTTCCTGGGATTCGCCAACTACTACCGCCAGTTCATCCCTCACTTCTCGGCTCTGACTGCTCCTCTCTCCGCTTTGACCAAGAAGGAGGCTAATCCAAAGGACTGGTCACCTGCGGCCGACGCCGCGTTTGGCTCGCTGAAGCGGGCATTTGCTTCCTCTCCTGTACTTCACCGTCCGGAGTTAAACCGCCAGTTCACCTTGGAGGTGGATGCCTCCTCCTCAGGAGCCGGAGCAGTGCTCATGCAGAAATCCTCCTCCGGGAAGATGGTGACTTGCGGATTCTTCTCCAAGAGCTTCTCAGCGCCTGAACGCAACTACACCATCGGTGACCGAGAGCTCTTGGCAGTCAAACTGGCTCTGGAGGAATGGCGCTACCTTCTGGAAGGAGCAGTGTACCCCGTTATCATTTACACGGACCACAAGAACCTGGAATACCTGCGGTCTGCTCAGCGACTGAACCCACGGCAAGCCAGGTGGTCCTTATTCTTTGCCAGGTTTGATTTCCAGCTCCATTTCCGACCCGCGGACAAGAATGTACGCGTTGATGCCTTGTCCAGGTCTTTCATGCCCATGGAGCAGGAGGAGGAGACTACCCAACCCATCATCTGTCCTAGCAAAATCATTCCGGTGGCCCCTGTCACCCTGGCCCAGATACCGCCCGGGAAGACCTATGTCTCTGAGACAGACAGGCAAAAAGTGTTACACTGGGGTCATGCCTCGAAAGCAGCCGGTCATGCTGGTCAGAAGAGAACATGGGGTGCGATTGTACGCCATTACTGGTGGCCATCCCTTCGCACGGACGTCGCTGCTTTTGTCTCTGCCTGCTCCTCTTGTGCCAGGAACAAGACGCCCAAACACCTGCCATATGGCCGTCTTCTGCCTCTGCCGATACCTTCAGTTCCGTGGCAACACATAGCGATGGACTTTATTACAGACTTGCCATTGTCCTCCGGACACACAGTCATATGGGTCGTGGTGGATCGATTCTCTAAAATGGCTCATTTCGTCCCTATGGCTGGATTGCCCTCTGCTCAGGAACTCGCGGACGCCTACATACATCACATCTTCCGCTTGCATGGCTTTCCATCCCACATCGTATCCGACAGAGGAACTCAGTTCACCTCCCGCTTCTGGAGGGCTCTCTGCAACCATCTGGGAGTGACTCTGGACTTTTCATCTGCATACCATCCTCAGTCTAATGGCCAAGTGGAGAGGGTCAATCAAATATTGACCTCTTTCTTACGTCACTATGTCAACGCCCATCACGACGACTGGTCCACGCTTCTTCCTTGGGCTGAATTCTCCCATAACCACCACATCAGTGAGTCGTCCTCCAGCTCTCCCTTCCATGTCGTTTACGGACTTCAGCCCTCCGTCCCATTGCCTGTATCCCCTTCTTCGGATGTCCCTGCTGCTGATACTGTAGCCCGTGACTTTGCAACCATTTGGGACTCTGTCAAGGCGTCCCTTGGGCGTGCTTCCCTGCGGATGAAAAGACACGCAGACAAGAGACGTCTGGATCCTCCGTGTTTCTCTCCTGGAGATCTAGTCTGGCTTGCATCCAAGTACGTCCGATTGAAGATACCATCCTACAAGCTGGGTCCTCGCTACATCGGGCCGTTTAAAGTCCTCAACAAGATCAATGAGGTCTCCTACAAGCTACAGCTCCCGGCCACGATGAGGATACCCAACTCATTCCACGTCTCCCTGCTCAAGCCGGTTGTCCTGGGTCCCTTCTCCGCTGCTGCCAGTTCGGCTCCTCCACCTATTGCCGATGACGACATCTATGCGGTAAGGGATATCGTGGCCATGAAGACCGTACGGGGTCGACAGTTCTTCCTGGTGGACTGGGCAGGGTATGGTCCTGAGGATAGGTCCTGGGAACCCCGGGAGAATGTGGGTACTCCGCTGATCCGTGCCTTCCTGTCCCGGTTGCGGGGAGGGGGGCGTGGGGGGGGGGTACTGTCACGCTCCCCGGGTCCCCTGTGCTGCCCTCCGGCTCACCTGTCACGCTCCCCGGGTCCTCCGTCTCGCTTCCCGGTTCCTTGGTCCGGTCACCGCCGCTCCCCGCTCTCCAGCACCCCTTGCCAGCGCGTCCCCTGCGTCCTGGTCCCCGCACCCGGCGTCCGTCGGCTTCACAGCCCCATCCTGGCCCTGCTGCTTCCTCCTCGCAGCTTCCTGCTCTGGCTTCTGGCACTCGGGCAGCGCGCATGCGCATTAGGGCGCGCGCGCGGTCATTGACCCTTTCTTAAAGGGCCAGCGTCCATTAACAGGAAATGATGCAAAACAGGTACAGGGTATAAAGGGGGTTTATGTCCAAGGGGGCGGGGCCTGATCTTCGTGTTTCTTAAGCTAGGAGTCAGGTCTCCTGGTGTATATGTGTATATACTCACCTATCTCTCTTGTAGAGCCGTGCCTGCCTCGCCATCCGGTCCAGACCGAATCCCGAACCCCGAACGCAGTCCATCTGCCATCCTGACAGTCCGTACCATCTCGGATCCCTGCGGTGACCTGTCATCTCGCTCCAAAGGTTCCGGACCCCGCCTGACATCTTCTCGGCTTCCGAACCTGAGCTGCGTCACCCGGACTACCACCAGTGACTCCGTAGTCCCAGGGACTTCTCCGTTATACTCCTGTGTACGGACTGTTCTGCTGCCTATAGTGCTCCAGCTACCGGACCCCTTACCACCATCTAGGAGTTCGGCCCAGTGGATCCACCTCCTGGGTCTGCCCGTCCACCTGGCCCTGACAGATAACATACAAAAAACACAAAAAACCTGAGCTGAAACAATGTTCAGTAAACATGCAACATTAAGCATGTGAATTGCAGCCTTAAGACTAGAAAAAAAACAAAGAGAAAATTGCATGAAAAATACCCTGACTATAAATAAATAAATTGCAAGTGCTTAATAACAGGGTACTTAGTGTATACATGTTTTGTAATTTATTTATTTATAGTCAGGGTATTTTTCATGCAATTTTCTCTTTGTTTTTTTTGAAGTTTTGCATGTAGATCCATACTCACCATGTCCACCAAAACCCTGATGCTGCCAATCCATGTCCGTGTCCTGGGGAAGCCTCCGATCACCGTGCAATCATCCAGTGGGCATTCCCGCCGGATAAGTATAGGGAGTGGAAGGACCTGTGACGCACGCGCGGTCACTTTACGTGGTGACGTCACGAAGGTCTTTCAGCTTACTGTACTTCACAACTTCACCTGTGCTTCTGCACAATGGATGATACTATGGGAAGAAGACAACATCGGAGGATTTCCCCCAGGACCCGGACATGAATCGGCAGCATCGGTGGATGTTGACTATGGATATATGTGGCTGTGTGTATGTATGTATGTACCAGTTAAAGAAGACACAAACGCTGAGTGCAAGAGGAAGGGACCCCTGTTTGCTACACGGGACTCTGTGTGTAATTCTTGTGAACTGTAAGTACACCATTTACCGCCGGTCCAACTCTGCACGTCACCTTCCCCAGCCATTTATCCCATACACCTGGGACTACACCTCCCCTAACCATCTCACCATCAGTCACCACAACCCACGGGTGGCCTCACCGACAACTCACTCCCCAGTAAGTATGAGCACGGGTCCGGCCACCGCTGGTTACTACCAGGCCAAAGGCGGGATGCAGATGGGTTGGTGCATGTATACAGATGCATACATGTAATATAATGATTGTGAGTGATGATAGATGTTTACTTGCTTTTTGAAATGACAACTACCAAACAGCAGATATACATTTTAAAGTATTTATAAAATATGTAAATTAAAACACAAAAATATTAAGGTAGCAACATCAACTGTTTAGGAAGAGATGTTTGTAAGCAGGCTTGAGAGGGTGCAAGGCCCGAAATAAGCCATTGATGACAACCTTACAAAGACAACAAAGGCGAAAACTGTGGCCATTGAAATTTTAAAAATGGTGGAAGGACAAGTGCAGCCAATGGTGTTTGAAGCCTTCATATTGTGTAGGGTAGGGTTACTGGAATTAAAAAACATAATCATTCTTGGGAAGAAAATTAATGGCTGCTGCCCTCCACTTGGCCAGCCGCATAACGGGACAGCATCAGAGCATGATGGTCAAGCTTGGCCATCAGTCTCCTCTGTGCAAACATAATTCTTCTCTGCGCAGCAAGAATACTTGAGTGAGAAGAGACGAGGTCTGCCAAAGTTGGGATTCCTGTGGAGGGAATGGTAAAGGTTTAAAATTATAATTTTTGTTTCTGCTTAGTATTAAGAGACATACGAGATTCATGTTAAACACTTACGGCTTTCCCCCTCGTCGGACACAGAGGGACTGATGGACCCTGATGTGGTTGGAATACCACCTATGCAAACAAACAACATTTAATAGTACATGACAGCTTTATGTTTTGCAATTTATATGGAGCTTATGTTATGTGAAACAATTACCGGAAGCCGATCCAGCAGGGGGCTCATGCTCCTCTGGGGGCTCATACTCCTCTGGGGGCTCATGCTCCTCTGGGGGCTCATGCTCCTCTGGGAGTTCCTGCTGTGGTCCTGAAGAGAATTAATCTTATTACATATGTATGTATGTATATATATACAAGTAAAATATATCTTTGTACCGTGTTAGCCAGTAGAGATAAAAAAATTGTTTAAAAGAACAGAGAGTCCTCAGTGGTTGATACCTTTTAATGGCTAACTGAAAAGATGGTAATAATTGCAAGCTTTCGAGACTACTCAGGTCTCTTCATCAGGCATGGTATAACACAAAATCTGAAGAGTCACATATTTATACACAACAGGACTTAGAATAGAATTTTTTTTTTTTACTGCACTATTCTAAGTCCTGTTGTGTATAAATATGTAACTCTTCAGATTTTGTGTTATACCATGCCTGATGAAGAGACCTGAGTAGTCTCGAAAGCTTGCAATTATTACCATCTTTTCAGTTAGCCATTAAAAGGTATCAACCACTGAGGACTCTCTGTTCTTTTAAACAATTTTTGTATATATATATATATATATATATATATTAGTGTGAGGTAGTGACCACCAATGTTGTGGATGGTCGCAGAGGAGAAGGATCCCCCTGTGATATTGAACTGAAGGTGTGACTGTGGGACCTGTAGTTCCACAGAACTTGGGTTGTAATTAAGGGTTAGGTTCCCTTTAAACTGTGACCAGTGTGATGGACAGAGCTGGAGAATCACATACCTCCACCTGTGGGTGTATCCAGTTGGGTTTAAGAGACTGTTAGTTTTAGAAACAGAGAGAAGCCTGAGAGTGCTGCACATGGAGGATGTGTGCTGGAGATCTCAGTCTGTGTGAAGACTGAAGAGAGACGTTTGGAAATCAGTCCAGGTGAGGACTGGGGAAAATACTGCAGCCTGGCTGGAGAGGGCTGGAGGCTGCAGGTTGCAACCACAGTGACTTGTGTTCGCTGGCTGGAGCCAGAGTGTGTAGAATCCACTATGGACATTTAATTGGACTGGAACCCACGGTATGTGGATGTTATATTTTCCTTTAAGCCAGGAGAGGCTTTGTTACATTTTGTTTAGCAGTTTATGTTGAGTCTAATAAATAAACTGCTGCGTTTTATAAGAGACGGTGATACCTATGTTGTCTAAGGTGCCTAGCACTGCTGCAAGCAAGTGAAACCCCCGGGTTGCGGTAAGCAACGTTTACATATGGTGGAAAATGCGGGCAGCATTCCAGGCAGCACGTCTAGCAACTGCAGAGGTATTGTTCCTGTGGATCAGCCGGGTCCACGAAGGTTTTTTTTACTCTACTGTCTACACACTGCAAGGAAGTGTTGCCTGTGGATCGGCGGGTCCACGAAAACAATTTTCGAAGCGGTTTGCAGTGGATCGGCGGGTCCACGAAAGTTGATGGTGCACTTAAGCGGCTTGCGGTGGATCGGCGGGTCCACGAAGGTCCGTGGGAGCTGAGCGACCATGACTGGAGAAGCTTGTGTGGATGAGATACTGTTAAAGTACCTGGTGCGGGTCGGTGAGCAGCGACTGCAGGAGACTGGCCGCCAGGAGGTAAAGCAGCATGAGCTGCAGCAGCGACAGGAGTTGCTGGCAGAGCATCTGGATTTGGTGGCGCTGGACAAGTGGGTACAGTCCTTTGTGGGGCCAGTGCACACACAGGGTGCTCAGAAGGATACCTGGGGCACCGAGGTACTGTGTGGTTTGGGACATGCGTTTTCCATGGAAAGGCCATGGAATGTACCCTCTAGGGACTGGGTTGCCCAAAAGAAGGTGGAATCCCATGAAGGGGTGGTTGCCCAAAAGGGGGTGGAGCATCCCATAGACAAGGGCGCAGTGGCGCAGATGGACAGTAATCAAGCACAAGGGTGTTCATGCTGCAGGTGTCCTGTCTGCAGTGTAGACCACCCATCTGACGATAGGCCACTTCTGTGTACCGTGGAAGTGGATAGAGAATCCGTAATTGGACTCGTAGACTCACGGAGTTTGGTGACCCTGGTGAGGGCCACAACTAATGTCTACCTGATTCCTGGAAAGAAGTTCCACGCCAACTGCACCCACAATAATGATAAAGAATACCCAAGGTCCAGCGTGGTCATTAAGACAGACAGGGACATTGGTTCTCATGATGTTGGTGTAGTTTCAGATTTACAGCGCCCAATTATTATAGGTTGGCACTCTAAATTATTTGTGGACTTGTGGAAGCAGGGGAAGTGTCCCGGTGCTTGTGTAAGAGCCGGAACGGTCCAAAGGAAGCTCCACCACAGCGGGAGGTTAAAAAGAGTCCTTGTGGGGTGGTTATGTGTGGTAAGGTGAAAATAGCACCCCCTAAAGTTGACTGTCCTAAGTTAGGGGGAGGGGGAGCAAAGAAAAAGGTGGACATGCCCACCTTAGTGACATGATGGGTAAGAAAATAAATGACAATATGACCGTTAGTGACGGGGGAGCTCCAGAAAAGGGAGCCAACACCTGGTTAGGCGGGAACACGTTAGTCCAGGACACCAGGGTGAGTGACGACTCCAGTAAAGACACTGATTCTACTAAAGTGACAAACAAGTACAGTGACGTACTGATGAGCAAAGAGGGGAAAACCTCCTCCCGTCGCTGAAGGCACAACAGGTGTAGAGAGGCGGAGCAAGCTACAACCTCTGAAAATATGGTCCAGGTAGAGACAACGTCATGTATTTCTGCCGAAAGTGTGGATTCCCTTCCAGAATCTGAGTGTGCAGAGAAGGTTAAGAAAGGCACGTTGCCAATAGCAACCGCTAATGTAGTGTTGGACAGCAAAATCATGCAAAAGAAAGATGAGTCTGAGCTAGAACTGACACATTGTAACGACAGAAATCAGCAGGGTGAAAATGCAGAAAAGGAGCTGACCAAAACAGTAGTGGTGATGTCCCCTATGATTTCCTGGTGTGAAGCTGATGGTCTGAGTGAGAATACTATAGGAGAAGAAATCCTGGAGGCTGTTGGTGGAGGAAAAATCCACAAAGGTCATGGCGAGCAGACCAGTGATCCACCCAGTGCTGGGGTGAATAATAGTGCAAACGGCATAAAAGCTGTTGTAGACTCCAGAAAATCTGAGGTTGAAGGTATGGAGTGCAAGAAAGCCTCTGAAGTTGCAGAGAATCAAGAGGAAATTGAGGGAGATGCTGCAGAGTCCCAAGAGATGGCTGAAGCTGCAGAAGTTGAGAGAACCCTTAGGGTATGTGCGCACGTTGCTTTTTACCTGCTTTTTTGCTGCTTTTTCTTCTGCGCTGTTTAATGCCAAAATGGATGTGTTCTTCTATTCAAGCAAAGTCTATGGGAATTTGGGTTTCTTGTTCACACTATGTTGTTCAAAATGCTGCCTTTTTGTGGCAGAACTTTGGTCAAAAACTCAGCTTTGCAGTGCAAAACCCAAATGGCAAAAACAATTGACATGTTGCTTCTTTGAAAAGCTGAGTTTTTGACCAAAGTTCTGCCTCAAAAAGGCAGCATTTTGAACAACATAGTGTGAACAAGGAACCCAAATTCCCATAGACTTTGCTTGAATAGAAGAACACATCCATTTTGGCATTAAACAGCGCAGAAGAAAAAGCAGCAAAAAAGCAGGTAAAAAGCAACGTGCGCACATACCCTTAAAGTAGGGAAATCTAGCCCAGAAGTCCCATCAGCAGCTGAGAGCTTAACTGAACTTACTGGTAAGACCAAGATGGAGGCCATATAGATGGACTTGGTTCAGAAGATTGAGAATCTGGAGGTCAAAGATGAGGAAAAATTTAAAGGCTCTGAGGCTATGGAAAATCCTGCGGAGAATGCAACTCCAAAGGTGGAGCCTGTGATAAGAAAAGAGGATGGATGTGGAAGACCCAAGGAACAGTCCAATGGCCTTACAGGTAAAGAAATTTGGCCAGTCTTTATGTGCATGGTAGAAGTCACTGCAGACTTGAGAAAAGCCTGTGCCAGTGAGGCGGTACATAAAAAATTAAAGACGGCCATAGGAGCCTATAAAGTGTACTTTGCCCCAGAGTCTTGTCGGTTGGTGGTGTGCTCTGTAAGTGATGTCACAGAGAAGCGGGTGGCTATCCTGAGTGGCATGCACCTACAGTGTCTTCGCTCAAAGTGGCTCATCTCTACAAAGATGGAAGAAGACAGCAGACGATTAGCGCATATGATGCAGCTCACCACAGCGTTTCAAGAAGTGGTGGTTGTGAAGAAACCATTAATTGGGCTTGCAATAAGAGCGCTGAGAAGTAACATTCAGCAAGCCAGGAAGGTTCCACTTATTACAGCTATTGAAGTGGAAAAAAACAGTGGAACATTCCGAATCTATGGGAAAACTGCAGAAGCAGTCAAGACAGCTCGAAGGTTGTTGGAGTTTGTGGAGGAGGTCACACAAGTGCCCAGAGAACTGGTTAAGAAGCTGATTGGAAGAAATGGAAGAGTCATGCAGGAGATGGTTGACAAGTCCTGTGTGACGAGAGTAAGAATTGATATTCATAATGAAGCCAAGATACTCTGTGAAGTCGGTATGGTTCCATGTGTCATTGTGGGAACAAAGGAGTGTGTTGAAAATGTACGAGTCCTCCTAGAGTACCGCCTGGGTTACCTGGAAGAACTAAGGCAGTTGAACCTAAAAAGGCAGAATATTGCAGAACAACTCCATCAAGTGGGTATGAGGTGGAGACCGCTTTCAGGCTGGGGCCAGGAGAAGGGTTGCCCACCTGATAAAGGTGTTGCTTCAGTTGGCACAGAAAGTAGGTCCTATAATGAAAGGAACCAAGGTCATGGAAGACCTAACTACACTTTGGGCTATAGCATAGACTCTGAATGGTCCAAGTCCTCTACTCTAAACTCCAAAGGAATGGATGAAGGGAGTGATGTATCTGCAGTGAAGGATGGTCTTAGAACACACCAACAGAGCGATGACAACCGAAGACGCCATGGCAGAACAAGCCATAGTAAATCTGCAAAAAGAGAATGCAGACGGTCTAGATATAGCAGATCGTCTATCCGCTCGGTGCTGAGGTGCCCAGACAGTAGCCCTTCTAGTGGATTAGATAGCTCGGAGTCAGACCAGACAGTAGATTCGACTGTAAGAGACTTTCGCTACTACACTAGCTGTTGGAGACAGTCATGGAGAGATAGGTCTGACTGGGGGCGTATCTGACAAGGGGGTTGACTGAGACGAGTCTGGTGACAATGACCGACTTTATGTCAGGAGCTAAAGCTCAAATTTATCAGAGAGGGCCCTCTCGACTTGTAGGGCAAGGTAACACTAATGCCCTGTCTCAGGGCCCCTGTGGGTTATCAAATGTTCAACCCTACAAGTTTGAACAAAGGGGGGAATATGTGAGGTAGCGACCACCAATGTTGTGGATGGTCGCAGTGGAGAAGGATCCCCCTGTGATATTGAACTGAAGGTGTGACTGTGGGACCTGTAGTTCCACAGAACTTGGGTTGTAATTAAGGGTTAGGTTCCCTTTAAACTGTGACCAGTGTGATGGACAGAGCTGGAGAATCACATACCTCCACCTGTGGGTGTATCCAGTTGGGTTTAAGAGACTGTTAGTTTTAGAAACAGAGAGAAGCCTGAGAGTGCTGCACATGGAGGATGTGTGCTGGAGATCTCAGTCTGTGTGAAGACTGAAGAGAGACGTTTGGAAATCAGTCCAGGTGAGGACTGGGGAAAATACTGCAGCCTGGCTGGAGAGGGCTGGAGGCTGCAGGTTGCAACCACAGTGACTTGTGTTCGCTGGCTGGAGCCAGAGTGTGGAGAATCCACTATGGACATTTAATTGGACTGGAAGCCCACGGTATGTGGATGTTATATTTTCCTTTAAGCCAGGAGAGGCTTTGTTACATTTTGTTTAGCAGTTTATGTTGAGTCTAATAAATAAACTGCTGCGTTTTATAAGAGACGGTGATACCTATGTTGTCTAAGGTGCCTAGCACCGCTGCAGGCGAGTGAAACCCCCGGGTTGCGGTAAGCAACGTTTACAATAGATAGACAGATATAGATATATATCTATATATATACAGTTAGGTCCAGAAATATTTGGACAGTGACATAATTTTCGCGAGTTGGGCTCTGCATGTCACCACATTGGATTTGAAATGAAACCTCTACAAAAGAATTCAAGTGTAGATTGTAACGTTTAATTTGAAGGTTTGAACAAAAATATCTGATAGAAATTGTAGGAATTGTTCACATTTCTTTACAAACACTGCACATTTTTGGAGGTCAAAAGTAATTGGACAAATAAACCAAACCCAAACAAAATATTTTAATTTTCAATATTTTGTTGCGAATCCTTTGGAGGCAATCACTGCCTTAAGTCTGGAACCCATGGACATCACCAAACGCTGGGTTTCCTCCTTCTTAATGCTTTGCCAGGCCTTTACAGCCGCAGCCTTCAGGTCTTGCTTGTTTGTGGGTCTTTCCGTCTTAAGTCTGGATTTGAGCAAGTGAAATGCATGCTCAATTATGTTAAGATCTGGTGATTGACTTGGCCATTGCAGAATGTTCCACTTTTTTGCACTCATGAACTCCTGGGTAGCTTTGGCTGTATGCTTGGGGTCATTGTCCATCTGTACTGTGAAGCGCCGTCCGATCAACTTTGCGGCATTTGGCTGAATCTGGGCTGAAAGTATATCCCGGTATACTTCAGAATTCATCCGGCTACTCTTGTCTGCTGTTATGTCATCAATAAACACAAGTGACCCAGTGCCATTGAAAGCCATGCATGCCCATGCCATCACGTTGCCTCCACCATGTTTTACAGAGGATGTGGTGTGCCTTGGATCATGTGCCGTTCCCTTTCTTCTCCAAACTTTTTTCTTCCCATCATTCTGGTACAGGTTGATCTTTGTCTCATCTGTCCATAGAATACTTTTCCAGAACTGAGCTGGCTTCATGAGGTGTTTTTCAGCAAATGTAACTCTGGCCTGTCTATTTTTGGAATTGATGAATGGTTTGCATCTAGATGTGAACCCTTTGTATTTACTTTCATGGAGTCTTCTCTTTACTGTTGACTTAGAGACAGATACACCTACTTCACTGAGAGTGTTCTGGACTTCAGTTGATGTTGTGAACAGGTTCTTCTTTACCAAAGAAAGTATGCGGCGATCATCCACCACTGTTGTCATCTGTGGACGCCCAGGCCTTTTTGAGTTCCCAAGCTCACCAGTCAATTCCTTTTTTCTCAGAATGTACCCGACTGTTGATTTTGCTACTCCAAGCATGTCTGCTATCTCTCTGATGGATTTTTTCTTTTTTTTTAGCCTCAGGATGTTCTGCTTCACCTCAATTGAGAGTTCCTTAGACCGCATGTTGTCTTGTCACAGCAACAGCTTCCAAATGCAAAACCACACACCTGTAATCAACCCCAGACCTTTTAACTACTTCATTGATTACAGGTTAACGAGGGAGACGCCTTCAGAGTTAATTGCAGCCCTTAGAGTCCCTTGTCCAATTACTTTTGGTCCCTTGAAAAAGAGGAGGCTATGCATTACAGAGCTATGATTCCTAAACCCTTTCTCCAATTTGGATGTGAAAACTCTCATATTGCAGCTGGGAGTGTGCACTTTCAGCCCATATTATATATATAATTGTATTTCTGAACATGTTTTTATAAACAGCTAAAATAACAAAACTTGTGTCACTGTCCAAATATTTCTGGCCCTGACTGTATATATCTATAGATATATATATATATATATATATATATATATATATCAATATATCTATCTATATAGATAAGTATATGTATATATCTATTATATGTAAGTGTAAGGCACCCTTCACACGTCCGTGTTTGGCCCGTTTCCGTATGTACCGGAGACACGGCCAAAAGTGCACCAATGTTAATCTATGTTTGAGGTCACACGTGTGTTATTTCATAATGTCCGTGTCCGTGATCCGTATGTGTTTCCGTTTTGCACGGAAGCATGTACGTTTTCTGCACGGAACACGCACACGCGGACACCATAATAGTCAATGGTTATGTGCGCACAATACGTGACACGGATGCATCTCTGTATGCTCCGTGTACGTTTTGTGCTTTTTTCTAGCGATGCCGGTCATTCTTTCTTTTCCTGTCTATGTCTGTCAATCTCCCTCAATCCGTCGGTCGGTCTCTCTGTCTGTCGGTCTCTCTCTATCTTGTCTGTCCCTCTCTCACAGTCTGTCAGTCAGTCTCCCCCCTCTCTAATACTCACCATTCCCCGATCACTGGCGCGGCGCTGCACGGCTGTTCTCTAAACTCCGGCGGCTTTTCCTCTTTTGAAAAAGCCGGCCGCTCATTAAACAATCTCGTATTCCCTGCTTTCCCCGCCCACCGGCGCCTATGATTGGTTGCAGTTCGACACGCCCCCCACGCTGATTGGTTGCAGTGAGACAGCTGTCAATCACAACCGACGGGGGGCGGGACTATACTGTGCAGTAAAAAAAATAAATAAATAATTAAAAAAAAACGACGTGCGGCCCCGCCCCATTTTGATACCAGCCAGGGTAAAGTCACACGGCTGAAGGCTGGTATTCTCAGGATGGGGAGCTCCACGTTATGGGGAGCCCCCCAGCCTAACAATATCAGCCTGCAGCTGCCCAGAATGGCCGCATACAATAGATGCGACTGTTCTGGGACTCTACCCGGCTCCTGCTGCTCCTGCTGCTCCTGTCACCTTCATGCAGCAGAGCTGGATGCGACGCTGGAGGTCTGTGGATTACGCCAGACATGGAGGGGTTTTTCGGGCTTAATAAAGTGTTGAACGAGGGTATTTGTTAGTGGTTTTTATTTCTAATAAAGGAGTGTTCGGGTGTGTGTGTTTTATTTACTGTAACCAACAGATTAATCATGGAAGGTATCTCTGGGAGACGCCTGACATGATTAATCTAGGACTTATTGGCAGCTATGGGCAACCATTAACTCCTTATTACCCCGATTGCCAATGCACCAGGGCCAATCGGGAAGAGCCGGGTAGAGTCCCAGGACAGTCGCATCTATTGTATGCGGCCATTCTGGGCGGCTGCAGTCTGATATTGTTAGGCTGGGGAGCTCCCCATAACGTGGAGCTCCCCATCCTGAGAATACCAGCCTTCAGCCGTGTGACTTTACCCTGGCTGATATCAAAATGGGGCGGGACCGCACGTCGTTTTTTTAATTATTTATTTATTTTTTTTTACTGCGCAGTATAGTCCCGCCCCCCGGCGGCTGTGATTGGTTGCAGTGAGACAGCTGTCAATCAGCGTGGGGGCGTGTCTAACTGCAACCAATCATAGGCGCCGGTGGGCGGGGAAAGCAGGGAATACGAGATTGTTTAATGAGCGGCCGGCTTTTTTAAAAAGAGGAAAAGCCGCCGGAGTTTAGAGAACAGCCGTGCAGAGCCGCACTCCGGTGATCGGGGAACGGTGAGTATGAGAGAGGGGTACTCCATTTAGTCACTCTGGGGATTAGCAGTCACCGGTAAGTCCTTCACGGGTGACCGCTAATCAGGACGCGACACCCAGACACAGCCGCGGTATGACAATGAAGTCGGGTGAAGTTCACCCCAGTTCATTCTCTATGCGCGACTGTCTGCTGTCAGCGGGTATGTATCTACGACATTGTGCATCACAAACACGCATAAATTCACACGGACAACACATACACATGTCAGTTATTTCTCACACGCATAAACAGACAACCAACACGCACACACGGCTAGCATACGGCATTCACACAGATGGCACACGGACACAAGGAAACAAAAACGGAAAACGGACTCGAAAAACGGACGTAACAAACGTGCGTGTTTTTTCACGGATGTGTAAAGGGGGCCTTATATGTATATATCTATATCTATATAATTATATATAGATATATATATAGATATATACATACAAACATATATACATTTATTAATACCATTATACATTCCCTAGGCACAATCTTCTACACCCACCTTGATTACGCAGCATCTCTGCCCGTATGGCTGAGATCTGTTCGCTTGAGCGATACCGCAGATCCGCAAGCTTTTTGCGGATCTGGGAAGAATTCCTTTCCACACGGAATCTTCTCCTCAGACCTCGCTGGATCCTCCTCAACACTGATTTTTTATGGAGAAGTGGATGCTCATGCGACTCGTGACAATCATAGTCACGAGCATTCACTTCCCTTATCAAAAACCGGACCTCAGCCTCCCCCAAGTTGCAGCTCACCTGCGTGCCGCCATGTCTAATGATCTGACACAGTTGCGTCTACGTCGGCAACGCAGGTGCGTCGCCAACGGTCCCGCCTCTTCGCATGATTGGATGCATATTGTCACATGGACGCTAGCTGCAATCAGATTGGTGGTGGGAAGGTGACCCTGCTCCAGCCAATGTCTCAAGATATTGCATCTTTGGACATGGCTGGATTGTAATATTTATCCAAGTTTGATTGGTGAATTGTTATTATTGAAGGTGAAAGTGAAACTGTCACTTTCAACTACAAATCAGTGAAGCCGGTCACCAGAGGAACTACAGGAACGGTCTCCCGCCATGACGTATACGGTGTGTCAAGGGTCGCTTTAGCACCAACTGTGTGCGCACAAACCATGTTCAGAAAAAACGCAAAAGGGATGTTGTTTTGGTCGAAGATTCCGTGATGCTAATACGACCCCGTTAGTAAAAGCTATATAAAGTAGACGGCTTCATTGATTTGCATTGCTGGGAGTGCGATCTGTTGTTTGTTTTTTTTTAAAATCGCACTCGCACATGCAAATCGCAAGTAAAGAAGAGCCCAAAATTATGTTTTCCTCCCATATATATGTTTTGATATTTATATATATATATATATATATATATATATATATATATATATATAGGTATAGATAGATAGATAGATAGATAGATATAGATATATATAGATATAGATATATATAGATGTCTAGATAGATATATATCTAAGTATATATATAGAGATATATCCATATAAATATTTATATATATGTATATATAGATAGAGAGATAAAGATACATATATAGCTATATAATCACTGCAGAACAAAAGCAGATTTCATGCGCTCTGCATGTATCCCCTCCCATACACAAAGCGGGGTCTACGTGCAGACCGCACTAAAGAGTGCAGCACTACAAACTGTGGCATATTTTTGTGGAAACATGGTACGTGGACGGACCATTAGTTTTTCAAAAAACAACAAGTAGTTTAAAAAGTAAAATTTTACGTTTATTACACATGATTACACAAAATGAAAGGATTGTTTATATTACATCAGTATACCACTATAAATTCTGATGCTGCCAAGTCACTGCACCAGGGTCATTAAAATATTGGTAGTAGTTTTCTCGGCAGGCCTTCGCATCATCCTTTGTTCTGCCGTGCACGACTGGTTGAAGGCCTGCAATTGTGGGATCGTTTTCACGCCATTCACCAAGCTCCACTTCCCCATTTGTTGGGTCTACAGAGTCCACAAAGCCAGGTGGACAGTACCCAATAGCATCGCGCCACCGAAGAAAGTTGTGCAACACGCAACAGGCCAAAACAACATAGTCTATTGATTCAAGCATCATGTTTATAGGTGTGTGGAAAACTCGAAAACGGTTGGCCATGATCCCAAAAGCGTTTTCAACAACCCAACGGGCCCTTGACAGACGGTAATTGAAAATTCGTCTTTCCACTGTCAGACTTTTTTGAGGGAATGGTTTTACAAGATTTGCGTGAAGCGGGAATGCCTCATCGCTGACAAACACAAAATTAAGGTTGTCTCTAGTCTCAGTTGGGTGGCAAATTCAGTTCACAGTTGTCCAATCGCTCTCCAAAACGTGTGTGCTCTAAAACACCACCATCGGAAACCCTTCCATTCATGCCAACTTCAACAGTTATAAATTCGTAAATGGCGTCAACTAGGGCCATCATAATGACGCTAAAATAGCCCTTGTAATTGAACAAATAGGATCCGCTGTTCCGTGGTTGGGTAATTCTCACATGTTTCCCGTCCAAAGCCCCACCACAGTTAGGGAACTATCAAAAAGATGGTCAAAATCTGAGGCAATCTTTATCCATTCCTCTTTTGTTTTGGGAAACTGCATGTAGCTCCTGAGACTGCGGACAATCGCATTACATGTCTCCGGAATTATAGTACTGAGCAGTGGCCTTGAAATGGCTGCAGAAAAATGTAAGTCTTGCAGTGAGCGTCCAGTGGCGAGGAAACGCAGTGTGACGGCCAATCTTTCCTCTGCCGGGACAGCAGCACGCATTCGTGTATTCTGCCATTGAATATATGGCTTGACACTCTCCAGTATTAATTTGAAAGATTCCTCTGACATGCGGAGATAGTTCCGAAAATCATGAGGATTGTTCTCCTGCAGCACTCTTACTAGTCGCATGTGGGAGAATTGGGACCTCTTCAGCAGCCACTCTCTGGTCCACATGTGACGCCTTCTTTTTGAACGCATCTGTGCCTCATCTTCTTGCCGAGCTGCCTCAATCAGCAATGCAGAAACCAAAACAGCACGCTCGGTGTGGTTCCTGATGTGCAAACTGCAAAATAAAATGATAAATGATATAAGTATCAACCAAAAAAATAACTAATTTATTATAATTGCACACACACATAAAATGCAGCAGAAAGAGAAAATGAATACTGACAATAAGCAGTATAGGCTTGCAAGTGTCAAAACATGAACACAATGCAGAATACTGTGATAGCAAACAACACCGCAAATTATACCTACCAAAGAAATATGTAATATAAAACTATCAGAAGGTGGTAGATGAAAGCACGGAGGTCTCTAGTGCGATCCGAAAAGCCGTTAACAAAGAACGTAAGTGCAACCTCGTTGACTTCTTTATCAAGCAAAGCCGCAGTCGTGACCACCAATTGGAGTTGAAGAAGCCGTTAATAAGATCCGCAAACCAGCACGCAAGCCTGGAGGTCTCTAGTACGAGGTGGAAGATGAATTGACGTGGAAGTCAGAAGCCTGGATAGCTTAAATAAGATCCGCAAACCAGCACGCAAGCTTGGAGGTCTCTACTACGATCCGAAAAGCTGTATGTGCTTGTGAACAAAGGACAGAAGTGAGACCTTTTGCTTAGTTGTGACCACCAATCGGAGTTGAAGAGGGCGTTGTAAAGGAAAGGCTAAACCACACCTGCGTCGCTGAATTCTGAATCGCCAACTAGTTGCTGGTTGTTGATACGGAGTCAGACATGTTGCCCAGCGGGACACCAACAACCAAAAAATGGCCCAGGCCATTCAGCAACAACCAGCAACTTCACAGCAGGGGCCAGGTTGTTGCTGGATGTCACACACAGCAACGTCGCTAAGAGGATTGCTGTTACGTCACAAAAAGTGTGAGTCATCAGCGATGTTGCTAGCGATGTTGCTTAGTGTGACATGGCCTTTAACGTCAATGTGTTGTATTTCTCACTGACCCATGCCCTTTGATGGTCAGTCTTTGAACATAGATCAAGTAGAGATAGAACACACATCAGAGAATGGGGTAATTAACCCATAGACTTCAAATCTCCCAAGAATACACATCAGGTATTTGAGCTAGGTAAATCATAAGGTTTCTTTTACAATGGTATATTGTCTGTCCATATGTTCAAGACAAACACACAGAAACCCTTAAGTATACACAAGATTTTGTAACCATCTACACTTTGTCTGTCTGATTAAACAATATGTTATAGTTTAACATAATGTATAAACTCAAAAATAGCCATTTTTATATTTGTAATACATTCTACCCTTGGCTATTTTGAGCCATACATTATTTATACCAGGTACCATACCCTAACAGCATAGTTTCAGCGGATGATACAACAACACAAAGCAATGCATGCACAATAGCAAAAATTACTCCTACTATATAATGCATATATCCAAAAATCAGGTAACTAAGAAAGTACCCATTCCCAACATCTACCTTCAACTTGTGTAATGTAATTAATCTAGTATATATATCTCTACTTGTGGTATTTATAAATGTAACAACCAAAAAGAGAATCAGCCTTGTGAGGAAAGAGTTAACCTTTTTCACTGGTTAGAAAAATAATAGAAATTCATTCTCCTTTGCAAGAACAAGACCAGACTTATTTACGTAACAAACTTTGAGACCAAACTCAAGGACACAGAATGTTTTGACTTAGAAACAACTGAAAAACATCTTATTATGGGAAGAAGAAATGTTATAGATTGTTTTGGGAATAAAAGTCATTATGTTAATTTCTCTTGCTGGGAACATGTAATCCACGCCTTTAATGAATGTAGATTAATGAATATGTATGTTGCATAGTTACGCCCTAATCAACTTTGTATAACTTTGTAATGTAAACAAAATCAATACAGTTCTATTTGGGAGCCGCACATCTCCAGTGCTTATGTGTATAACAGCGTCTGCCTGTTTTCATTCAAGGCTGGAATAGCAGAGGGGGGGTTACCGGTACTCTCTCCGCATTTTGACATCGCTGGCAACAGCTGTGACCGTTAGGTCAACCTAACATTATCTAGCGCCCGAAAAGCTGGGACCCGTGTGTCTAATCCCAGGACGCAGTGAACTGTCTTGCCATCCAGAGGAGGGGTGAACCAGATGTGGGGACCTGAAACACCTGGCCAGGTAAGAGTTGAACCTTATTCTTCTCTTTTTGTTCCCCATATCTGATCTTCTTTCTCCTCATCGTGCAAGAGGGACACTGTGAGTAAGATACTGGGTTATTGGCGGGTTTCTACTGAACTCAGAGAGATTTTGCCAGCAGATGTTTTCTGTGCCTTGTATGTTTCTCTGCCCCTGTGTGATTTGTCTCCGTGTGTCTGCTCTCCTGCATTTTGCTTCTGTGCTGTTGTCTTTGTTGGTTGTCATAGATCCCATACATCAGTGAGTGTTGAAAGGGAATAGTGTGCCTGCTCTGTCCAATGGATGTGTTATTTACTGCCCTAGTGTTAGTGGGAATAGTCCTGTTTGCCATTGCTATCGGATATAAAGTGTACCTTTTGGTACAAGAAGGGTAACCCAGTGCCATTCAACATACTCAGCCCCCTCTGAACAGTTAGGACACCACCTTTCAGTAGGAATACAGATCAAGAGTCAGTCTCTGGGTACTTCCAGGATAGGTGGTTCTAGACCTCACCTTAGGTAGGAATACAAATAAGGAGTTAGTCTCTGAGTACTTCCAGGATAGGTAGGTCTAGTCCAAGGGACGTTCAAGGGTCTAAAAGCTGAAGAAGATAGAGGAAGAATGGGGCAAGGAATATCAAAGGACAGAAGAGCTGGATGCACCCTGCAACATCTCATTACGTGTTATCATGGCAAAAGAACAGCCAGTCAATCCAAGGAAGTTTTTAAGACATTTGGATTGAAAGGGAAGGATCAATTAGACCCCAACAAATGGGACACAATAAGAGCTACTAGAGCAGGAGTGATAGCAGATAAATCATGGACTAAACTGCTCAGAACTTTTTCTGACATGGCAAAAACAGCCTACGATCAAGGCTGGATATACCATGAAGAATCAGACACATGGGAAGAAACTGGGAAGAAGGCTAATAAGGATCAGCAGCCTTTTCCGTACCTGTCAACTACTCCTGCAACAATTCCAAAAATAGCAGGACCCCTGGAATGGACCTGCACAAACTGTGGCCAACAAAATCTGGACTGGAGTGAAACATGCCTAGCCTGTGGAGCCCCCGAGAACAAGCTATAAGCCACAGCACCAGTGCCTCTTTATCCCGTAGTGGAAAGAAGAGTCCTAATAAGACCACCTGTTAATCCACAAAACCCAGATGCTCCCAGAGATGCAGTTCCTCGTATGTATGAAGATTACGTACCCTGGACTTCAGCAGAGCAGATGGCTTTCCTGCAAAGTGCTCCAGACCCGGCTAGAAACCCCGTCAGTTTTTCACGCTACTTGAACCAAATACAGGTCTCTTACAGAAGCACTTGGTTGGACATGGAGGGTTTGTGTAGAGTTAAAATGTCTCCCGAACTGTATGCCAAACTCACTGCCCATCTGACAGGACAAGTTCCAGCTGATATCCGTAATGTGGAATCAGGCCAAGACTTCATGACAAGACTCAATCTCTTCTGCGCCCAGGAGCAAAGAACTAAGGGCACAATGGGACCAGTGCATCAAGGTCCTGTGGAGAATGTCAGCTCATTTTACTACAGATTGATGCAGTCATTCACAGATGAAGGGATGGACATATAAGCAGTCGCAATACGTCGCCTGATGGTAAGATCCTTCATGGATGGAATACATGCACCTCTGGCAGAAAGATTGAAAGCGTGCTGCCCAGAATGGAGAAACATGGAAGACATAGATCTTCTAGTCAACAAAGCAAGTGGCTTAGAAACCGACGCAAAGGATAAAAGGAGCAACAAGAAAGTTGTCATAGCAGCAGTGGACGATCAGCCAGAAGGCACAAGAAAGAAGGCACCGACCTGCTACTATTGTGGGATCAGAGGACATGTGATCAGAGACTGTAGAAAGAAGAAGAGGGACACTCAAAACCAACCCGAGAGTCAGGAGGAGAAGACTGCCTGACTTGCAGCAGCACGGGATAGGGATGCCAGAGGTCCATTTATACATGTCCCCCTTCACATTGGCAACAAGGAAATAAGAGCTTTGGTGGACTCAGGAGCCTCACGCTCCAAGCTCCCCGGAACCTGGTGCCTGAAGGCTCCATCTCATCCGAAGCTACTATAGTATCTGGTTTTGATGGACAAGCCAGATAATCCCCCCTTCCTTTCCTCACAATCTTGTAGACATACTGGATCCGTGTTTGCTTCCTGTGTGGCATCAGATTCTGGTTGATCTTCGATCATTTGAAGAGTGCACAGGACTTCTTCAGGAATATGCTCCGGAATTTGCAGGATAGCAGATCCATCTTCATTGTAGACAATCTGAGCTTGTAATCTTGATAGTACATCTGCTCCCGCTAGGGCATCTCCACCAAGGGGGGACACTAAGAATTTGGACATTAACATGTGTGGTCCCAGTTTCACCTTCAGTGGATGATTTACTATTGTGCTTCCCCAGCGAAGAAGAATGTAAAACGGCTTCAATAAGTCTTCTCATCTTTCTAGCAGAAGTAGGCTGCAAAGCAAGCAAAGATAAACTACAATTCTGCAAAACAAGGGTCACCTTCTTGGGTCACTGTCTCTCTGTGGGACAAAAACACCTCAGCCCGGACAAACAAGAAGTGATTAGAAAAGCAAGCATTGCTAGGAATCTCAAGCGACTCAGAGGATTTTTAGGACTAATATCATTCTGCAGACAATGGATTTATAATGCATCGCTACTCATGCAACCGCTGTATGATTGCACGAAGAATGTTCCTTTCTTCCTTACAGAAGAAGCCCGACAAAGCTTTCAACAGCTCAAGGAACTAGTGATTGATGCACCTGCTCTGGCACTACCAAACTATGATCTCACCTTCTATCTGTTCGTATGAGTAAAAACTGTGGAAAAAGAAAGCGCAATAGGGTCTTACCCCAATATATATAGGGTGAAGCAAAGAATAATCCTACTCACCAATTCGGGTTGTGACAGTCACAACACCTATAGCAGCATGTAACACCAAGTCCCGGCAGCGGTCCCCATGAGGCAGATAACAGAGAGTAGTAGAGAATGGGTTTCACAGCCGCGCCAAAAGACTACTGGATTCTTCTCAGATTAATGTTTCTTTTATTTCATAACAGGTCAAGTCTACGCGTTTCAGGAGAACACAGCTCCCTTCCTCAGGACAAACCAGCAAAGAATCATCAAATCTCAAATTGATCTGATGTCATCAAATCTGATCATCAATCAGATTTGATGATTCTTTGCTGGTTTGTCCTGAGGAAGGGAGCTGTGTTCTCCTGAAACGCGTAGACTTGACCTGTTATGAAATAAAAGAAACATTAATCTGAGAAGAATCCAGTAGTCTTTTGGCGCGGCTGTGAAACCCATTCTCTACTACTCTCTTCTATCTGTTCGTAGCAGAGCTTCAAGGATTTGCCGTAGGAGTACTCACCCAGAAGACGGACAAACATCACATAATCAGGTACTACTCCTCTCAACTTGACAACGTCACCAAAGCAGCACCAACCTGTGTCCGTGCTGTTACAGCAGTTTCAAACATTCTACAGAAAGCATCTGAAATCTCACTCGATTTCCCGACTACCATCCTTACAAGCCATGACTATGCTATTCTCAATCAAGTGCAGTTGAAACATCTCTCCATGGCAAGACAAGTCAGACTTCAGTGCACGCTGTTGCTACCCCCAAACATCTCATTTTCTAGAGTGACCAGTCTAAACCTCGCTGATCTGCTGATCTTCAGAAGTTTAGAAGGGGGGTGAGAAGAAGAGAGTGACAAACGTACCAGCGCACCATTTGACCATGATTGTCAAGAACTCATTGAACATGAGGCAAAGCCCCTGCACAATATTCAGGCAACACCACTTACAAATCCAGACTTTGAACTTTTTGTGGATGGTAGCAGATATGCTGATGAAGCACGCAAATTCCACACCGGATTTGCGGTAGTGACTTTACATGCAGTCCTAGCCAAACAACCGCTACCTCCGTGCATATCTGCCCAAGAAGCAGAACTTCTTGCCCTCATCTGGGCCATTGAGTTTCTGGAAGAACAAACAGCGAATATCTATATGGACTCAGCCTATGCACACGGCATTGTGCATGATTTTGGCACTATCTGGCACACTAGAGGATTCCTCACAGCAACAGGAAATCCCATCAGGCATGGAGCCTCAGTGAAGAAACTAATGGAAGTAGCCTTGATACCAAAACAGCTAGCTATCATAAAGGTTGCTGCCCACACCAAGGCTCAAACACCCGAGGCAAGGGGAAATCGCTTGGCCGACCAAACAGCAAAACAAGCAGCCCTACTTCCTTTGAAGGAGACAGAAACAGTGTCAACGATGGAGGAAGAAATGCAGAACCTCTCTGAGACATAGGAAAATGCCTCTGAGGAAGAAAAGGCCGGATGGCGGGCCAAGGGGGCAGAAAAGGTGGAGGGGATTTGGCCGTTAAACGGACTTTCCGTCCTGCCACGCAGCTGGTTCCCTGCCATTTTCCAAATACTCCACTACCCTACGCACGGTAGCACAAACTCAATCATGAACCAGATGCAACCTCATTGGGTAGCTCACGGCTTCAGACAATACACCTCCCACAGAATAAAAGCTTGTCACATCTTTCAACAGCATAATCCAGGCCAGCTAACTAAAACCCCGCAAAGACACATGCCAAAGACATTTGCCCCATTCCAAAGAGTACAAATAGACTATTTCCAGTTGCCAAAACATGGCATCTACGAGTTTGTACTTGTCTGTGTAGACCTCTTCTCAGGATGGCCAGAGGCCTACCCTGTCAGCTCAGCCACGGCCAGAATCACAGCAAAAAAACTGGCCTGTGGGCTGGTGCCCTGGTTTGGACTCCCTGAGGTCATAGAGTCAGACCGAGGTACCCATTTCACTGGACAAGTTTTCCAGAACACTTGTGCCCTGTTAGGCATTCAGTCAGCCTTACACACACCTTACCACCCACAGTCATCAGGGAAAGTGGAAAGGTTAAATGGAACTCTAAAGCTCAAACTAGCCAAGGCAGTGGAGGAGACTGGTAGACCATGGACGGAATGTCTACCCATAGCTCTTTACTCTATAAGGACCACCCCGCAGGGAAAGCACAGGCTCTCACCCTTTGAAATAGTCTTTGGTAGTGCACCCAGATTAGGATGCTACTTCCCGCAGGAGTTACAGCTGCAATGTCATAGCCTAACGTCTTATTTGTTTCCCTGCAGAAGAGGCTAACTGAGACCCACCAAAGGGTCTATTCTTCTCTACCTGATCCTGATGCAGTTCCAGGAACCCACTCCCTAAAGCCTGGTGACCAGGTCTACCTAAAGAAGCACGTGAGAAAGACTCTTGAGCCACGATTCGAAGGGCCTTTGACTGTCCAGCTGACCACTCCAACCTCCGTCAAACTTGAGGGGAGATCGACATGGGTCCATGCCAGCCACTGCAAGAAGGCCTAATACTGCTGATAAGTATTTCTATGTGTACTTCCTTTTAGGGGCCTTCTACACCACGGCAGAATTCATTTGAGACCC
Organism: Anomaloglossus baeobatrachus; assembly: GCF_048569485.1. Lineage (NCBI taxonomy): Eukaryota > Metazoa > Chordata > Amphibia > Anura > Aromobatidae > Anomaloglossus > Anomaloglossus baeobatrachus. The sequence continues at coordinate 99,379,383 of NC_134360.1, read as the reverse complement.
ACCATGAAGTGTTAGCTTAAAAACTTGGGATCTCAGACTGCTGGATATGTACACATGCACCTGTGACAGCCTCTTCTATGCCTTGCTTAGCTATACTAGTCCCATTAGACAAAGTGTTTCAATGGGGAGGCTGTTACAATAGACTATCAGTCAATGACACAAAGTATCAAAAACTGTGGAACACTAGTGTACCCATACCAATAGTAGGGTGGGTAGATTTCCCTTGGTGGCAAGGCAACCTTACTACTGGCCTTCCCAGAACCCAGCAATATTTAGCCTTTGAAGGAAGCAGCTGGGTACCCCGTAATTACACAAAAACACCTACTATAGGCAAGATTCCAACAGAAGGAATCAAAATAAGCTTTGGGTGAACCTCTGACAGTACAGATGCATTTAAACCCTTCCTGTTAGAGAGACATCTGCATGATCATGGGTGGGTATACAATTCATTGTTTCCAGAAGGCACAAATGATACTTGTTACTCCCAACCCGGAAATTTATGGTGCAATGATTCTGACCCATATGTGCCTGGCCGAGAAACCTGTGGTGAACCGTCCGCAGGGTATTGTAGTCCCCTAGGCCAACTTCCCGGATGGTGTATGCTCAGAAACATATCGGCCTTTATAGATATAGTACATAGACTCATACTCCAATATTCTGCCATCTGGGATCTCCCGCCGCAGACCTACTGAGTTTGTGGTTACAATGCCTACAAATAGCTACCAGTAGGAGTAAATGGCACCTGCACCCTAGCCCGCTTGACTCCTGCCACCTTCATTATCAATACTACTGATATACCGGCAGGGAAAATGCCTCTCCACCTACTGGTAAAGAGAGTGGCAGACAACAAAGACAGATCTAGTGGCCGACCCCATGTGGTTCAAATGAGCCATGTCAACAAATTTTTCAGTTCTCTTTTTCTCTATCCCATGATAATGCAGATGTATGATAAGTTGGTGGACAGCACTGACTATCTTCATGATCAAATTTTTGAGGCTCTCCAAGCAGTAAATAGTACCATTGCCATACAGAGACAATTAATCATTGTAACCAACCAACATACTTTGGTACTGAATTACCTCACTGCGGCCCAAGGGGGATGTGCCAAATAATAGGCCCCAGCTGTTGTCACTACAAAAGGAACCTTAAAAGCCCAAGCCAGTTTAACTGAGATACAAAAGCTGAGGAAAAAACATGATGAGGAGGTACTCAGAAGCTCAGATGCTTGGTAGAGCAATACTTTTTCAATGTTCAACCCTGCAAACTGGTTTAAGGGAATAGGAGGATGGTTCATGGGGATACTGCAATCAGTGTTCCAAGTGTTACTTTGTTTATTAGTTGCTTATGTAGTGTTCAAGTTGCTAATGGCTTTGTTTTCCCGCTGCTTGAAGCAAAGTAGATACAATGATTATTCAGCACCCCTATGAAATCACTAATATGCTTTTTTTTCTTCTCTACTCTTTCCTCTAGAAATCACCTTGGCGTATCATGATGAGACTCCTATCGAGAGGCATGCAGGCAGTCCTCTGTGTGATGGATGTGGACGACACTCCCTGGGCAACCCATGGCTCAGAAAGTATCTGGAGGCTAGCCTGCTCGCTCTACAGTTCACAGCTTCTCGATGGCCCCCTGTCCATCACTCACGCCAAAAGGGGGGATTGTGAGGAAAGAGTTAACCTTTTTCACTGGTTAGAAAAATAATAGAAATTCATTCTCCTTTGCAAGAACAAGACCAGACTTATTTACGTAACAAATTTTGAGACCAAACTCAAGGACACAGAATGTTTTTACTTAGAAACAACTGAAAAACATCTTATTATGGGAAGAAGAAATGTTATAGATTGTTTTGGGAATAAAAGTCATCATGTTAATTTCTCTTGCTGGGAACATGTAATCCACGGCTTTAATGAATGTAGATTAATGCATATGTATGTTGCATAGTTACGCCCTAACCAACATTGTATAACTTTGTAATGTAAACAAAATCAATACAGTTCTATTTGGGAGCCTCACATCTCCAGTGCTTATGTGTATAACAGCGTCTGCCTGTTTTCATTCAAATAACTGAATAGGATAACTGAAGTGAGCACTAATATATATATTATGAGTGCAAGCCAAAAATTACATACTATATACGGATAAGGCTGCACATCAAACTTAGATAATAGTATAATGCCTCAAGCATATGGACAAATATTGGAATATACAATGAAAAATGCTACTTGCTAATTTGAACATGTGAATAATGAATTGCATACCTGCCATGAATATTAGGAAAAAGGAGATATTTAGCAATCGCATTGATCAATGTAACTGAGCCCCAAGGCCTCGTCAAGGCATATCTCTATATTGGGGTCCCTAGCTCTGTGACCCTAACTGTGTGTCATCTCATTGCAATTAAAAACTGCTATGGGTGGAGAGGGGTAACTAAGGACTTTCTTATATAGGAGATGGAAAAAACATGGCCGAAAGGGGCGGAGCTGTGTTCACATTCAGAAAAAAAACTACATATAACTGAATAGGATAACTGAAGTGAGCACTAATATATATATTATGAGTGCAAGCCAAAAATTACATACTATATACGGATAAGGCTGCACATCAAACTTAGATAATAGTATAATGCCTCAAGCATATGGACAAATATTGGAATATACAATGAAAAATGCTACTTGCTAATTTGAACATGTGAATAATGAATTGCATACCTGCCATGAATATTAGGAAAAAGGAGATATTTAGCAATCGCATTGATCAATGTAACTGAGCCCCAAGGCCTCGTCAAGGCATATCTCTATATTGGGGTCCCTAGCTCTGTGACCCTAACTGTGTGTCATCTCATTGCAATTAAAAACTGCTATGGGTGGAGAGGGGTAACTAAGCACTTTCTTATATAGGAGATGGAAAAAACATGGCCGAAAGGGGCGGAGCTGTGTTCACATTCAGAAAAAAAACTACATATAACTGAATAGGATAACTGAAGTGAGCACTAATATATATATTATGAGTGCAAGCCAAAAATTACATACTATATACGGATAAGGCTGCACATCAAACTTAGATAATAGTATAATGCCTCAAGCATATGGACAAATATTGGAATATACAATGAAAAATGCTACTTGCTAATTTGAACATGTGAATAATGAATTGCATACCTGCCATGAATATTAGGAAAAAGGAGATATTTAGCAATCGCATTGATCAATGTAACTGAGCCCCAAGGCCTCGTCAAGGCATATCTCTATATTGGGGTCCCTAGCTCTGTGACCCTAACTGTGTGCCATCTCATTGCAATTAAAAACTGCTATGGGTGGAGAGGGGTAACTAAGGACTTTCTTATATAGGAGATGGAAAAAACATGGCCGAAAGGGGCGGAGCTGTGTTCACATTCAGAAAAAAAACTACATATAACTGAATAGGATAACTGAAGTGAGCACTAATATATATATTATGAGTGCAAGCCAAAAATTACATACTATATACGGATAAGGCTGCACATCAAACTTAGATAATAGTATAATGCCTCAAGCATATGGACAAATATTGGAATATACAATGAAAAATGCTACTTGCTAATTTGAACATGTGAATAATGAATTGCATACCTGCCATGAATATTAGGAAAAAGGAGATATTTAGCAATCGCATTGATCAATGTAACTGAGCCCCAAGGCCTCGTCAAGGCATATCTCTATATTGGGGTCCCTAGCTCTGTGACCCTAACTGTGTGTCATCTCATTGCAATTAAAAACTGCTATGGGTGGAGAGGGGTAACTAAGGACTTTCTTATATAGGAGATGGAAAAAACATGGCCGAAAGGGGCGGAGCTGTGTTCACATTCAGAAAAAAAACTACATATAACTGAATAGGATAACTGAAGTGAGCACTAATATATATATTATGAGTGCAAGCCAAAAATTACATACTATATACGGATAAGGCTGCACATCAAACTTAGATAATAGTATAATGCCTCAAGCATATGGACAAATATTGGAATATACAATGAAAAATGCTACTTGCTAATTTGAACATGTGAATAATGAATTGCATACCTGCCATGAATATTAGGAAAAAGGAGATATTTAGCAATCGCATTGATCAATGTAACTGAGCCCCAAGGCCTCGTCAAGGCATATCTCTATATTGGGGTCCCTAGCTCTGTGACCCTAACTGTGTGTCATCTCATTGCAATTAAAAACTGCTATGGGTGGAGAGGGGTAACTAAGGACTTTCTTATATAGGAGATGGAAAAAACATGGCCGAAAGGGGCGGAGCTGTGTTCACATTCAGAAAAAAAACTACATATAACTGAATAGGATAACTGAAGTGAGCACTAATATATATATTATGAGTGCAAGCCAAAAATTACATACTATATACGGATAAGGCTGCACATCAAACTTAGATAATAGTATAATGCCTCAAGCATATGGACAAATATTGGAATATACAATGAAAAATGCTACTTGCTAATTTGAACATGTGAATAATGAATTGCATACCTGCCATGAATATTAGGAAAAAGGAGATATTTAGCAATCGCATTGATCAATGTAACTGAGCCCCAAGGCCTCGTCAAGGCATATCTCTATATTGGGGTCCCTAGCTCTGTGACCCTAACTGTGTGTCATCTCATTGCAATTAAAAACTGCTATGGGTGGAGAGGGGTAACTAAGGACTTTCTTATATAGGAGATGGAAAAAACATGGCCGAAAGGGGCGGAGCTGTGTTCACATTCAGAAAAAAAACTACATATAACTGAATAGGATAACTGAAGTGAGCACTAATATATATATTATGAGTGCAAGCCAAAAATTACATACTATATACGGATAAGGCTGCACATCAAACTTAGATAATAGTATAATGCCTCAAGCATATGGACAAATATTGGAATATACAATGAAAAATGCTACTTGCTAATTTGAACATGTGAATAATGAATTGCATACCTGCCATGAATATTAGGAAAAAGGAGATATTTAGCAATCGCATTGATCAATGTAACTGAGCCCCAAGGCCTCGTCAAGGCATATCTCTATATTGGGGTCCCTAGCTCTGTGACCCTAACTGTGTGTCATCTCATTGCAATTAAAAACTGCTATGGGTGGAGAGGGGTAACTAAGGACTTTCTTATATAGGAGATGGAAAAAACATGGCCGAAAGGGGCGGAGCTGTGTTCACATTCAGAAAAAAAACTACATATAACTGAATAGGATAACTGAAGTGAGCACTAATATATATATTATGAGTGCAAGCCAAAAATTACATACTATATACGGATAAGGCTGCACATCAAACTTAGATAATAGTATAATGCCTCAAGCATATGGACAAATATTGGAATATACAATGAAAAATGCTACTTGCTAATTTGAACATGTGAATAATGAATTGCATACCTGCCATGAATATTAGGAAAAAGGAGATATTTAGCAATCGCATTGATCAATGTAACTGAGCCCCAAGGCCTCGTCAAGGCATATCTCTATATTGGGGTCCCTAGCTCTGTGACCCTAACTGTGTGTCATCTCATTGCAATTAAAAACTGCTATGGGTGGAGAGGGGTAACTAAGGACTTTCTTATATAGGAGATGGAAAAAACATGGCCGAAAGGGGCGGAGCTGTGTTCACATTCAGAAAAAAAACTACATATAACTGAATAGGATAACTGAAGTGAGCACTAATATATATATTATGAGTGCAAGCCAAAAATTACATACTATATACGGATAAGGCTGCACATCAAACTTAGATAATAGTATAATGCCTCAAGCATATGGACAAATATTGGAATATACAATGAAAAATGCTACTTGCTAATTTGAACATGTGAATAATGAATTGCATACCTGCCATGAATATTAGGAAAAAGGAGATATTTAGCAATCGCATTGATCAATGTAACTGAGCCCCAAGGCCTCGTCAAGGCATATCTCTATATTGGGGTCCCTAGCTCTGTGACCCTAACTGTGTGTCATCTCATTGCAATTAAAAACTGCTATGGGTGGAGAGGGGTAACTAAGGACTTTCTTATATAGGAGATGGAAAAAACATGGCCGAAAGGGGCGGAGCTGTGTTCACATTCAGAAAAAAAACTACATATAACTGAATAGGATAACTGAAGTGAGCACTAATATATATATTATGAGTGCAAGCCAAAAATTACATACTATATACGGATAAGGCTGCACATCAAACTTAGATAATAGTATAATGCCTCAAGCATATGGACAAATATTGGAATATACAATGAAAAATGCTACTTGCTAATTTGAACATGTGAATAATGAATTGCATACCTGCCATGAATATTAGGAAAAAGGAGATATTTAGCAATCGCATTGATCAATGTAACTGAGCCCCAAGGCCTCGTCAAGGCATATCTCTATATTGGGGTCCCTAGCTCTGTGACCCTAACTGTGTGTCATCTCATTGCAATTAAAAACTGCTATGGGTGGAGAGGGGTAACTAAGGACTTTCTTATATAGGAGATGGAAAAAACATGGCCGAAAGGGGCGGAGCTGTGTTCACATTCAGAAAAAAAACTACATATAACTGAATAGGATAACTGAAGTGAGCACTAATATATATATTATGAGTGCAAGCCAAAAATTACATACTATATACGGATTAGGCTGCACATCAAACTTAGATAATAGTATAATGCCTCAAGCATATGGACAAATATTGGAATATACAATGAAAAATGCTACTTGCTAATTTGAACATGTGAATAATGAATTGCATACCTGCCATGAATATTAGGAAAAAGGAGATATTTAGCAATCGCATTGATCAATGTAACTGAGCCCCAAGGCCTCGTCAAGGCATATCTCTATATTGGGGTCCCTAGCTCTGTGACCCTAACTGTGTGTCATCTCATTGCAATTAAAAACTGCTATGGGTGGAGAGGGGTAACTAAGGACTTTCTTATATAGGAGATGGGAAAAACATGGCCGAAAGGGGCGGAGCTGTGTTCACATTCAGAAAAAAAACTACATATAACTGAATAGGATAACTGAAGTGAGCACTAATATATATATTATGAGTGCAAGCCAAAAATTACATACTATATACGGATAAGGCTGCACATCAAACTTAGATAATAGTATAATGCCTCAAGCATATGGACAAATATTGGAATATACAATGAAAAATGCTACTTGCTAATTTGAACATGTGAATAATGAATTGCATACCTGCCATGAATATTAGGAAAAAGGAGATATTTAGCAATCGCATTGATCAATGTAACTGAGCCCCAAGGCCTCGTCAAGGCATATCTCTATATTGGGGTCCCTAGCTCTGTGACCCTAACTGTGTGTCATCTCATTGCAATTAAAAACTGCTATGGGTGGAGAGGGGTAACTAAGGACTTTCTTATATAGGAGATGGAAAAAACATGGCCGAAAGGGGCGGAGCTGTGTTCACATTCAGAAAAAAAACTACATATAACTGAATAGGATAACTGAAGTGAGCACTAATATATATATTATGAGTGCAAGCCAAAAATTACATACTATATACGGATAAGGCTGCACATCAAACTTAGATAATAGTATAATGCCTCAAGCATATGGACAAATATTGGAATATACAATGAAAAATGCTACTTGCTAATTTGAACATGTGAATAATGAATTGCATACCTGCCATGAATATTAGGAAAAAGGAGATATTTAGCAATCGCATTGATCAATGTAACTGAGCCCCAAGGCCTCGTCAAGGCATATCTCTATATTGGGGTCCCTAGCTCTGTGACCCTAACTGTGTGTCATCTCATTGCAATTAAAAACTGCTATGGGTGGAGAGGGGTAACTAAGGACTTTCTTATATAGGAGATGGAAAAAACATGGCCGAAAGGGGCGGAGCTGTGTTCACATTCAGAAAAAAAACTACATATAACTGAATAGGATAGCTGAAGTGAGCACTAATATATATATTATGAGTGCAAGCCAAAAATTACATACTATATACGGATAAGGCTGCACATCAAACTTAGATAATAGTATAATGCCTCAAGCATATGGACAAATATTGGAATATACAATGAAAAATGCTACTTGCTAATTTGAACATGTGAATAATGAATTGCATACCTGCCATGAATAGTAGGAAAAAGGAGATATTTAGCAATCGCATTGATCAATGTAACTGAGCCCCAAGGCCTCGTCAAGGCATATCTCTATATTGGGGTCCCTAGCTCTGTGACCCTAACTGTGTGTCATCTCATTGCAATTAAAAACTGCTATGGGTGGAGAGGGGTAACTAAGGACTTTCTTATATAGGAGATGGGAAAAACATGGCCGAAAGGGGCGGAGCTGTGTTCACATTCAGAAAAAAAATATATATATTAGTGCTCACTTCAGTTATCCTATTCAGTTATATGTAGTTTTTTTCTGAATGTGAACACAGCTCCGCCCCTTTCGGCCATGTTTTTCCCATCTCCTATATAAGAAAGTCCTTAGTTACCCCTCTCCACCCATAGCAGTTTTTAATTGCAATGAGATGACACACAGTTAGGGTCACAGAGCTAGGGACCCCAATATAGAGATATGCCTTGACGAGGCCTTGGTGCTCAGTTACATTGATCAATGCGATTGCTAAATATCTCCTTTTTCCTAATATTCATGGCAGGTATGCAATTCATTATTCACATGTTCAAATTAGCAAGTAGCATTTTTCATTGTATATTCCAATATTTGTCCATATGCTTGAGGCATTATACTATTATCTAAGTTTGATGTGCAGCCTTATCCGTATATAGTATGTAATTTTTGGCTTGCACTCATAATATATATATATTAGTGCTCACTTCAGTTATCCTATTCAGTTATATGTAGTTTTTTTTCTGAATGTGAACACAGCTCCGCCCCTTTCGGCCATGTTTTTTCCATCTCCTATATAAGAAAGTCCTTAGTTACCCCTCTCCACCCATAGCAGTTTTTAATTGCAATGAGATGACACACAGTTAGGGTCACAGAGCTAGGGACCCCAATATAGAGATATGCCTTGACGAGGCCTTGGGGCTCAGTTACATTGATCAATGCGATTGCTAAATATCTCCTTTTTCCTAATATTCATGGCAGGTATGCAATTCATTATTCACATGTTCAAATTAGCAAGTAGCATTTTTCATTGTATATTCCAATATTTGTCCATATGCTTGAGGCATTATACTATTATCTAAGTTTGATGTGCAGCCTTATCCGTATATAGTATGTAATTTTTGGCTTGCACTCATAATATATATATTAGTGCTCACTTCAGTTATCCTATTCAGTTATATGTAGTTTTTTTTCTGAATGTGAACACAGCTCCGCCCCTTTCGGCAATGTTTTTTCCATCTCCTATATAAGAAAGTCCTTAGTTACCCCTCTCCACCCATAGCAGTTTTTAATTGCAATGAGATGACACACAGTTAGGGTCACAGAGCTAGGGACCCCAATATAGAGATATGCCTTGACGAGGCCTTGGGGCTCAGTTACATTGATCAATGCGATTGCTAAATATCTCCTTTTTCCTAATATTCATGGCAGGTATGCAATTCATTATTCACATGTTCAAATTAGCAAGTAGCATTTTTCATTGTATATTCCAATATTTGTCCATATGCTTGAGGCATTATACTATTATCTAAGTTTGATGTGCAGCCTTATCCGTATATAGTATGTAATTTTTGGCTTGCACTCATAATATATATATTAATGCTCACTTCAGTTATCCTATTCAGTTATATGTAGTTTTTTTTCTGAATGTGAACACAGCTCCGCCCCTTTCGGCCATGTTTTTTCCATCTCCTATATAAGAAAGTCCTTAGTTACCCCTCTCCACCCATAGCAGTTTTTAATTGCAATGAGATGACACACAGTTAGGGTCACAAAGCTAGGGACCCCAATATAGAGATATGCCTTGACGAGGCCTTGGGGCTCAGTTACATTGATCAATGCGATTGCTAAATATCTCCTTTTTCCTAATATTCATGGCAGGTATGCAATTCATTATTCACATGTTCAAATTAGCAAGTAGCATTTTTCATTGTATATTCCAATATTTGTCCATATGCTTGAGGCATTATACTATTATCTAAGTTTGATGTGCAGCCTTATCCGTATATAGTATGTAATTTTTGGCTTGCACTCATAATATATATATTAGTGCTCACTTCAGTTATCCTATTCAGTTATATGTAGTTTTTTTTTCTGAATGTGAACACAGCTCCGCCCCTTTCGGCCATGTTTTTTCCATCTCCTATATAAGAAAGTCCTTAGTTACCCCTCTCCACCCATAGCAGTTTTTAATTGCAATGAGATGACACACAGTTAGGGTCACAGAGCTAGGGACCCCAATATAGAGATATGCCTTGACGAGGCCTTGGGGCTCAGTTACATTGATCAATGCGATTGCTAAATATCTCCTTTTTCCTAATATTCATGGCAGGTATGCAATTCATTATTCACATGTTCAAATTAGCAAGTAGCATTTTTCATTGTATATTCCAATATTTGTCCATATGCTTGAGGCATTATACTATTATCTAAGTTTGATGTGCAGCCTTATCCGTATATAGTATGTAATTTTTGGCTTGCACTCATAATATATATATTAGTGCTCACTTCAGTTATCCTATTCAGTTATATGTAGTTTTTTTTCTGAATGTGAACACAGCTCCGCCCCTTTCGGCCATGTTTTTTCCATCTCCTATATAAGAAAGTCCTTAGTTACCCCTCTCCACCCATAGCAGTTTTTAATTGCAATGAGATGACACACAGTTAGGGTCACAGAGCTAGGGACCCCAATATAGAGATATGCCTTGACGAGGCCTTGGGGCTCAGTTACATTGATCAATGCGATTGCTAAATATCTCCTTTTTCCTAATATTCATGGCAGGTATGCAATTCATTATTCACATGTTCAAATTAGCAAGTAGCATTTTTCATTGTATATTCCAATATTTGTCCATATGCTTGAGGCATTATACTATTATCTAAGTTTGATGTGCAGCCTTATCCGTATATAGTATGTAATTTTTGGCTTGCACTCATAATATATATATTAGTGCTCACTTCAGTTATCCTATTCAGTTATATGTAGTTTTTTTTCTGAATGTGAACACAGCTCCGCCCCTTTCGGCCATGTTTTTTCCATTTCCTATATAAGAAAGTCCTTAGTTACCCCTCTCCACCCATAGCAGTTTTTAATTGCAATGAGATGACACACAGTTAGGGTCACAGAGCTAGGGACCCCAATATAGAGATATGCCTTGACGAGGCCTTGGGGCTCAGTTACATTGATCAATGCGATTGCTAAATATCTCCTTTTTCCTAATATTCATGGCAGGTATGCAATTCATTATTCACATGTTCAAATTAGCAAGTAGCATTTTTCATTGTATATTCCAATATTTGTCCATATGCTTGAGGCATTATACTATTATCTAAGTTTGATGTGCAGCCTTATCCGTATATAGTATGTAATTTTTGGCTTGCACTCATAATATATATATTAGTGCTCACTTCAGTTATCCTATTCAGTTATATGTAGTTTTTTTTCTGAATGTGAACACAGCTCCGCCCCTTTCGGCCATGTTTTTTCCATCTCCTATATAAGAAAGTCCTTAGTTACCCCTCTCCACCCATAGCAGTTTTTAATTGCAATGAGATGACACACAGTTAGGGTCACAGAGCTAGGGACCCCAATATAGAGATATGCCTTGACGAGGCCTTGGGGCTCAGTTACATTGATCAATGCGATTGCTAAATATCTTCTTTTTCCTAATATTCATGGCAGGTATGCAATTCATTATTCACATGTTCAAATTAGCAAGTAGCATTTTTCATTGTATATTCCAATATTTGTCCATATGCTTGAGGCATTATGTTTTCATTCAAGGCTGGAATAGCAGAGGGGGGGTGGTTACCGGTACTCTCACTGCATTTGGACATCGCTGGCAACAGCTGTGACCGTTAGGTCAACCTAACAGCCTTTTGCTTTAGCTGCATATGCCGCTACTGTGAGTGTTCCTACAATTATTAGGAATAATCCTAGTATCGTTAACAATTTTACATCTTGTGTATAGAGGTCACTATGTTGTTACATCTCATATTATTTCCTGCCCTCATACGTTTGCATTTTTCATCTGTATGAGAGCCACAAATAATAGCCATCTCCCAATGCCCTGTCTGATTCTGTATTTTAGTAACAAGTAACAACTTGTTGTTGACGTCTGCCTATTTTGTTCCTATCATACGTCATCTGATAGATCAGCTGGTGTAATACTTTGTGTCCTTAGCGTAATCATCTCTTCTGTTAGAGAATGTCCCCCAGTGCAGTTTATACAGGCACCATACAGATTGGAGATGAAGTTTTAGGTCACGTCTTCCTTCTTCTAGGTCTTCATTTATGTAAAGGGGTCAATAGTGCCTCTATACAGGTTTCTCATATATTGTCATCACGGGTAGTCTTTGTCATACAAAAATGGCTCATGTTCATCAGCTGAGCCAGGTAAACCCATACAATCTGTTTGGTTTTCAATAAGGCCACATTTTCCATGGTTGGTCTCTCTGTTTTTGGTCTGAAGATAGCTTGTCTTCTGACGGAAGTAGAACCATGCACATGGTGGCGCCAATGATGCAACATTTCAAGATTTTGATCTAAAGGGACAAAAATACACATATTACTCATCTGTCAGTTGTGATGTATTCCCACTTTTCTTGTTTCATAACTGTCAGCACATTGTCTGCTCCTTGAGCAATGACTTCAGCAGCTTCTGGAATAGCTTTGTCACTCAATTGTTTCACCCAAATTTTTGCGCAATCATTGATAGGATGTGAAGATCCAAATCATTTATCTTCTCTGCAGGACTCTAGGAGCCCTTCCTCTGACTATCTGCATTTTAGAAATAGACAGTACTAGCAACTGAGCTATTCTATCTCACTTCTGTATTAACATGTCATCGTCTCCACTATTCATTAGAATTACCTTGATTAATAATCCTGATCTATCCATTCTCTCATTACCTGAGTTCAATTTAAGGCCAAATCTGAACTTTGGACTATGAGACCAAAATACTAAGGTGCCATTTACAAGCCTATTGTGGTCCTGATATAACATACACATAAAATAAACAACCATTAGGTAAATACAATATCCATTCTTCACAATGGGATGATTACTTGTTTTATTGTTTTAGTCTGATTGCTCTAATATCATGTGAAACTTTGGTGTTCATTCTAAAAAGAAGCCCAAACATGATTAGCATATAAGCCCAAATTAAATACAAAACATGATTTTATCCAGTCCATTATCCATATGCTAAAAGATTCACATCTTAAGGTACCGTCACACTAAGCAACATCGCTAGCAACATCGCTGCTGAGGCACAACTTGCTAGCGATGTTGCTGTGTGTGACCTCCAGCAACAACCTGGCCCCTGCTGTGAGGTCGTTGGTTGTTGCTGAATGTCCTGGACCATTTTTTATTTGTTGCTCTCCCACTGTGAAGCACACATCGCTGTGTGTGACAGCGACAGAGCAACAACTAAATGTGCAGGAAGCAGGGAGCCGGCTTCTGCGGACGCTGGTAACCAATGTAAATATCGGGTAACCAAGAAGCCCTTTCCTTGGTTACCCGATATTTACCTTCGTTACCAGCGTCCGCCGCTCTCACGCTGTCAGTGCCGGATCCCTGCTCCCTGCACACATAGCCAGACTACACATCGGGTAATTAACCCGATGTGTACTCTGGCTAGGAGTGCAGGGAGCCAGCGCTAAGCGGTGTGCGCTGGTACCAAAGGTAAATATCGGGTTGGTTACCCGATATTTATCTTAGTTACCAAGCGCAGCATCGCTTCCACGCGTCGCTGCTGGCTGGGGGCTGGTCACTGGTTGCTGGTGAGATCTGCCTGTTTGACAGCTCACCAGCAACCCATGTAGTGACGCTCCAGTGATCCCTGCCAGGTCAGGTTGCTGGTGGGATCGCTGGAGTGTCGCTTAGTGTGACATCTCACCAGCGACCTCCTAGCAACTTACCAGCGATCTCTATCAGGTTGTATCGTTGTTGGGATCGCTGGTAAGTTGTTTAGTGTGACTGGGCCTTAACTTGACAGTCTAAAAAGTTCACTATTTACCCAACCATATTGGTATATTGTGCTGTATTAATTAGCAGCAAGGCTATGGCGATCAGTGACCAACTGAAGTATAATTGCCCTTCAAATAGACTGAACACAGGGATCCTGCTTGTTTCCACTTTCTCCTTTGTGAATATTTGGACAGCTTTACATTGTTTGAATGCAGGAATGACTTTTGTAATACTTTTCTCTTTACATATTTCTGTACATTCTGTATTTGTGGTAATCTTATTTATCGTCTCAGTATTACCCTTATCTTTTCCCCCATCTATCTTCCATTTCAGATGAAGACATCTTGGTAGAAGATGATGATAGCCTTTTCTGCTGGGCTTTGATTTCCTGCACCAAACATTTGATTTCAGCATAAAGATTCTCAAACCCCGGTGCTGTGGGCTTTGCTGGTGACGATGAGAAAGTGGGCCCTCTTTCTCCCCGTGTCCTGCTGTGCCCCTGCTGTGGAGATTCAGAATCTTTTGCTGCAACCTTTTTATTATTTGAAACCCCTGACTTTTTATTGAGTCTTCTCATTTGATACAAGTTTCTCTTTTGATACAATTTCCATATCTCGTCAGTACTAATCCCGTCTATTTTATCCCTGGGAACACCATCCTTTACCAGGGCCATAAAAATATCTTTCCTGGTGACACGGAATCTATGATTTTTACTACTTTTGACGTTGTTACACTGTTCTTCAAAATTAAGCTGACCTCTCTGTTTGGGACCCCATTCTCCCAGATCCCCTAACTGTCGGATCGCCTCCAATGTATTGGAGATGGGTTTCCCAATCTGATTTACCATTAACGCCATCATGACATGTTTATAAGCTGGAGGGGCATTTCTAATGATACAATTTCTAATAGAAACACTTACAACAACTTGCATGTAGTTGTCGCGGGTGGAGGGGACGCGCTCGCCACGCTCGGGCTTCTGCTGCTGCTCGGTGGCTCGAACGGTGGACCGGACCCGGTGACTCGAGCAGCGCTCCTCACCCGTGAGTGAAAAGGGGGTGGTATGTTTTGGGAGATTGTTCGTGACGCCACCCACGGGACGTGGTGATGATGGCACCACCGCTGCTAGTAACGGGGAGCCCGGGAGAGATGGTAGGGAGCAGCTAGGATGTTGTCCCCTCCGTGGGTAGGGGGTTGGTGATCCCGGGGCCCGGTGGTGTAACGGGGAGGCTGGACGGCAGGGTTGCAGGGACAGCACGGCACGGTGCCGGACGGCACTGGTGTACTCACTCAGACAATCACTGACAAAGTCTCTGGTAAACCAAAATGGCCGGATGGACGGGTCCCGCAGCCGGCTGCAGTGTTGTTGGTGTGCTCTCCCCGTGTTTAGGTGCCGTAGGAGCCCGTTTTGCCCGCAGACGCTGGCCCTTGGATCTCTAGCCTGTGGCGGTGGCTGTATATCCTCTCTGGGTGGACTGTTGCCTTCAATCAGGACTTGGTTGTTAGGAAACCCCTGGGGTTCCTGTCACATTCGGATTTGACTATTGACGGCGGCTCCAAGCCTGGTCGGGGTCCGATGGTCCTGTGTCACGCTTCCCAGTCCCCGGGCCCTGCTCTCCGGTCCCCGTGCCCCGCTCCCCGGTTCCCGCCGGCGTCCCCTGCTCACCACCCCGGTCCCGGTCCCGTCCTCCTCGCCTGCACCCTCCTTGTGTCCTGCTCCCCGATCCCGGCGCTCCTCTACGACATGGGACACACAGCCGGGCGCTCCTGCTTCCTCCTCACCGCTTCCTGGACTGGCTTCTGGCACACGGGCCTTGCGCAAGCGCATTAGGGCGCGCGCGCGGTCATTGACCCTCTCTTAAAGGGCCAGCACCCAGAAACAGGATATTGCATAGACAGGTACAGGGTATATTAGGTTTCTCTTTCCTGGTGGGCGGGGCCTGTTCTACGTGTTTAGCAAGCTAGTGTTCAGGTCCCCGTATTGCTTTACCCTGTGCTTTACCCTGTATTAACCCTGTCTGTCTCGCAGAGCCTGTCCGGCCACGCCAGCCGCTCCGAACCAAGTCCATCCCTGGACCCTGACGGTGACTTCGGCGGATGTTCCACCACCTCTGCAGCTCCGCCAGTCTCCAGTCCCTGGCTCCGTTCGGTGACCCGCCCCATCGCTCAGCAGGTTCCAGATTCCGCCTGACCCTACAACCCGGCCTCGGACCCTGAGCCTCGTCACCCGGACTACCGTCCAGAACTCCGTGGGTTCAGCAACATCCACCTTTCCTGCTCCTCTACGGACTGTCTGGCTACCAATAGTGCTTCGGCTGCCGTGCATCAGGACCCTCTGGCGGGGTGACCGGCCTGGCTGCCTCCTCAGGGGAAATCGGTGTACGGTCCAGTGCTTCCACCATCCGGATGTAACAGCTAGAACAGGCCATGGATCCCGCCGAAGCACTAGCGGCCTTGCAGCAGGAACTCGTACGACAGCGCGAGACCCAGACACGCATGCTGTCTTTCATGTCTTCTGTGGATACCCGCCTGAACACGCTACAAGCAAAGGCCACGTCCTTGGCATCTCAGGTTTCCACTGTGCAATCCACGGCCGCAGCTCCCGTGGCAGCCTCCTCGGATACTTACAAACTTCGTTTGGCCTCACCACCCCGGTACGCCGGAGATCCCAAGACCTGCAGGGGATTCATAAATCAATGCTCCCTCCATTTCAAGCTGCTGCCGCACCTTTTTGCCTCTGACCAAGCCAAGGTCGCGTTCATGATGTCCCATCTAGAGGGAGAGGCACTGGCCTGGATGAACCCCTTGTGGGAGAAGGAGGATCCGGTAACCACCGACATCCAGGAGTTCCTGCAGGCTTTTCGTGGCACCTTTGACGAGCCCGGACGCGCCTCCGCGTCTGCCTCATCCCTCCTCCGGCTACGTCAGGGGACTCTGACGGTGGGCCAATATGCTATACCTTTTCGCACCTTGGCTTCGGAATTGGGGTGGAACAATGAGGCTCTAACCGCCGCCTTCTGGGAAGGACTCTCGGGTCGTATTAAAGATGAGCTGGCTGGTCGTGACGTGCCTTCCACCCTGGATGCCCTGATTGATCTAGCGACTCGAGTGGATCTTCGCTTTCAGGAACGAGCCAAAGAGGTGTCCGGCGAGAGGCGTCCGATAAGGACTCCTCCCCACCACAGAAGTCCATCGCTCCCCAGTCGGCGTCACCTGGCGCGTCTACCATCGAGCCCATGCAGATTGACCGCCTGTGGCAGTCTGAGCAACGCAGAGCAGAACGACTAGCAAAGGGTCTCTGCTTCTACTGCGGTGATGGCACACACCTGCTACGCTCTTGTCCCGAGAAGCCGGGAAACTCCAAAGCCTAGGCTTGGTAGGAGAGGCCACCCTAGGTGCTGGGACTCTCTCAGACTCCGTTACATGGACTGTTCAAGTCACTACAGAAGAGACCCGGTTCACGGCAGAGGCGTATCTCGATTCCGGAGCAGCAGGCAACTTCATCCAGCAGGCCACAGTGGATAAGTACCAGGTGCCTGTTCTCCCACTAGAAAAACCGCTGGTGATCGCCTCTGTAGATGGGAGACCCCTCTCTGACACCGTCTCACTGATCACCAAGCCTGTGGACTTACGGATCGGTGCCCTGCACACCGAGAAGATCACCTTCTACGTCCTCCCGCGCATGTCTCATCAGATCCTGCTGGGACTCCCATGGTTACGGGCACACGAACCGTCGGTCAGCTGGAGTACAGGTGAAATTACCTGATGGGGCTCCTCGTGTCACGAGAGATGCCTGAAATCCATCCAGCCCATCTGACGACCTCCGGTTCCAGAGTCTCTACCAGGACTGCCTTCTGCCTACTGGTCCTTCTCGGACGTTTTTGATAAAAAGGAGTCGGAGGTACTACCGCCTCATCGTCCCTATGACTGTGACATCGATCTATTGCCAGGAACTACACCTCCTAGAGGAAGAATATACCCCTTGTCCCCTGCTGAAACACGGGCCATGTCTGCCTATATCACCGAGAGCCTGGCTAAGGGCTTCATTCGGAGATCCTCGTCCCCTGCCGGAGCAGGGTTTTTCTTTGTCAAGAAGAAGGAGGGTGATCTGCGCCCTTGCATTGACTACCGGGGATTAAACCAGATCACCGTAAAAAACAAATACCCTCTGCCTCTCATCCCCGAACTATTCGATCGGCTCCGAGGAGCTCGTGTATTTACCAAGTTGGACCTCCGTGGGGCCTATAACCTGGTTCGCATTCGCTCTGGAGACGAATGGAAGACCGCATTCAACACTCGGGATGGGCACTACGAGTATTGTGTCATGCCCTTTGGTCTGTGTAATGCTCCGGCAGTCTTCCAAGAATTGGTAAACGACGTGTTCAGAGATCTCCTCTATGTCTGTGTCGTGGTGTATCTGGACGACATCCTGGTCTTCTCTCCGGACCTACAGACCCACAGAGAGAACGTGCAGCTAGTACTCCAAAGGCTTAGAGAGAACCGTCTGTACGCCAAATACGAGAAGTGCGTCTTTGAAAAGTCGTCCCTTCCCTTTCTGGGTTATGTAATCTCGGACACCGGCCTGCAGATGGACCCCGAGAAAGTGTCTTCCATCCTCAACTGGCCTCCTCCATCCGGACTGAAGGCTATCCAACGCTTCCTTGGCTTTGCGAACTATTATCGGCAATTCATCCCGCACTTCTCTGCCCTGACTGCGCCTCTCTCTGCCTTGACCAAGAAGGGAGCTAATCCTAAGGACTGGCCACCGGCGGCCGATGCCGCGTTCTTGCTCATTGAAACAGGCGTTTGCTTCCTCCCAAGTTCTTCATCGCCCTGAATTGAACCGACAGTTCACCTTAGAGGTGGATGCCTCCTCCTCAGGGGCCGGGGCAGTGTTGATGCAGAAATCCTGCTCCGGGAAGATGGTTACATGCGGATTCTTCTCCAAGAGCTTCTCGGCACTCGAACGCAACTACACCATCGGTGATCGGGAGCTACTGGCCGTCAAGCTGGCCTTGGAGGAATGGCGCTACCTCTTGGAGGGAGCTGTATATCCTGTGATTATCTACACGGACCACAAGAATCTGGAGTATCTGCGGTCAGCCCAAAGACTGAACCCACGACAAGCCCGCTGGTCCTTGTTTTTCGCTCGTTTTGATTTCCAAAACCATTTTCAGCCCGCGGACAAGAACGTGCGGGCAGACGCCTTGTCTAGGTCCTTCGTGCCCATAGAGCTGGAGGAGGAGACGTTCCAGCCCATGATCAGCCCCAGTAAAGTCATTCCGGTGGCTCCTGTCGCTCTGACTCAGATACCCCCTGGGAAAACCTATGTCTCTGATACTGACAGACACAGAGTCCTGCAATGGGGCCATGCCTCAAAGATCGCCGGCCACGCTGGTCAGAAGAAGACGTGGAGTATGATTGTCCATCACTATTGGTGGCCGTCTCTCCGTAAAGACGTCGCAACCTTCATCTCAGCCTGTTCGTCCTGTGCCCGGAACAAGACACCCAAGCACCTACCATATGGACGTCTTCTGCCTCTGCCCATTCCTTCCGTTCCGTGGCAACATATTGCAATGGACTTCATTACGGACTTACCCTTATCCTCCGGACACACAGTCATATGGGTTGTGGTGGACCGTTTCTCAAAAATGGCTCACTTCATTCCCATGGCCGGGCTGCCCTCTGCCCAGGAACTAGCTGACTCCTTCATACAACATATATTCCGATTGCATGGCTTTCCCGCACACATTGTGTCCGACAGAGGAACTCAGTTTACCTCGCGCTTCTGGAGGGCCCTCTGCAAACATCTGGGAGTATCTCTGGACTTCTCTTCAGCCTACCATCCTCAGTCGAATGGGCAAGTGGAACGGGTCAATCAGATCCTGACCTCCTTCCTGCGCCACTACATTAATGCCCATCACGATGACTGGTCCGCGCTTCTTCCTTGGGCTGAGTTCTCCCACAACCACCACATCAGCGAGTCCACTTCCTGCTCTCCCTTCCGAGTCGTTTACGGACTTCAGCCTTCTGTCCCATTGCCAGTATCCTCGGCTTCCGACGTCCCCGCAGCAGATGCTCTGGTCCAAGACTTCTCAGCCATATGGAGCTCTGTCAAGACTTCCCTAGAGCGTGCTTCTTTGCGGATGAAGAGACATGCGGACAAACGGCGCCTGGATCCCCCGTGTTTCTCCCCTGGTGATTTGGTCTGGCTTGCATCCAAATATGTCCGATTGAAGTTGCCATCGTACAAGTTGGGTCCTTGTTACATCGGGCCGTTTAAAGTCATCAGCAAGATTAATGCAGTCTCCTACAAGCTGCAGCTCCCGGCCACGATGCGGATACCCAACTCCTTCCATGTCTCCCTGCTCAAGCCTGTTGGCCTTGGTCCCTTCTCCGCAGATGCCGGTACTGCTCCTCCTCCCATCGCTGACGATGACATCTATGCGGTAAGGGATATCGTGGCCATGAAGACCGTGCGAGGTCGGCAATACTTCCTGGTGGACTGTGCGGGGTATGGTCCCGAGGATAGGTCCTGGGAGCCCCGGGAGAATGTTGGCACTCCTCTGATATGTGCCTTCCTGTCCCGGTTGCGGGGAGGGGGGCGTGGGGGAGGGGGTACTGTCACGCTTCCCGGTCCCCGGGCCCTGCTCTCCGGTCCCCGTGCCCTGCACTCCGGTCCCCGTGGCCCGCTCCCCGGTTCCCGCCGGCGTCCCCTGCTCACCACCCCGGTCCCGGTCCCGTCCTCCTCGCCTGCACCCTCCTTGTGTCCTGCTCCCCGCTCCCGGCGCTCCTCTGCGACATGGGACACACAGCCGGGCGCTCCTGCTTCCTCCTCACCGCTTCCTGGACTGGCTTCTGGCACACGGGCCTCGCGCATGCGCATTAGGGCGCGCGCGAGGTCATTGACCCTCTCTTAAAGGGCCAGCACCCAGAAACAGGATATTGCATAGACAGGTACAGGGTATATTAGGTTTCTCTTTCCTGGTGGGCGGGGCCTGTTCTACGTGTTTAGCAAGCTAGTGTTCAGGTCCCCGTATTGCTTTACCCTGTGCTTTGCCCTGTATTAACCCTGTCTGTCTCGCAGAGCCTGTCCGGCCACGCCAGCCGCTCCGAACCAAGTCCATCCCTGGACCCTGACGGTGACTTCGGCGGATGTTCCACCACCTCTGCAGCTCCGCCAGTCTCCAGTCCCTGGCTCCGTTCGGTGACCCGCCCCATCACTCAGCAGGTTCCGGATTCCGCCTGACCCTACAACCCGGCCTCGGACCCTGAGCCTTGTCACCCGGACTACCGTCCAGAACTCCGTGGGTTCAGCAACATCCACCTTTCCTGCTCCTCTACGGACTGTCTGGCTACCAATAGTGCTTCGGCTGCCGTGCATCAGGACCCTCTGGCGGGGTGACCGGCCTGGCTGCCTCCTCAGGGGAAATTGGTGTACGGTCCAGTGCTTCCACCATCCGCACGTAACACCCTGCCTCTGTGCTTAGCTTCACTCCATTCCCCGGTCCGGTACCGGCGGGCCGACGCCCGACCCCAGTCCTTACGGCTTTGCGGAGTTCCACCAACTCCTGCAGACGGCCACCACCGTCTGCCAACCTTGCTGTCAGTGCCTGGGCTCCGACCCAGACACTGCAGTTCGTGTCCTCCTACTTTCACCTCCAAGACTAAACTGTCACTTTTCCCGCCTCCAGGCCTGTGAACTCCTCGGTGGGTGGGGCCAACCGCCTGTCTCCGCCCCACCTGGTGTGGACATCAGACCCTGGAGGGAAGCAACAAGGGTTTTTGGTTGACTGTTGTTACTGTCTAGGGTGGGGGTGTGTGTGTTGGTATGTATGTGACTACCTGGCTAGTCCAGGGCGTCACACTCCCCCTTGGTAAAATGCAGACCGTCCGCGGGCTGCCCGTCCATCATCGGTTTAATTTTTCAAACTGTAAAAGATAAATAACATATGAAAACATTCAACATACGTATATTTAGAAATCTTCCCTTACGGGAGGTGTAGTGATTTAACGTTTCAAATATTGAACATTTTTATTAAACGGACGGGTTCGTGGTCTTCCGCTCCCCCACCCAAATAACCTGATCCTTGATGCTGCCCCTAAGGAATGGGCAGCACCCCTTTACCCCAGTCCTGGTCCAGGTTACCCGAGCGGGAGCGGGTACGGTGTCTCGCACCCGGCTGTCACTTCAGGGGACCCCACGTCCAGGGGGACCCCTGACCCCCGGAGGATGGCCACCGGTCCTGGTGGTGGCCGGGCCCCAGCCTGCTCTGCTGTGGGCCCTTCCTCCAATCTGCCTCTCCAGAGGCGGCACGGACGGAAACCAGCCCACCAAACTATTTACAAACCCACAAGTTCGTGGGTGGTCTGCCAGTTCTCGGCCATGTTCATGAGCAGTTTCTCATGTGGGCGGTAAAACACAGAGAGTCCCTCCGGGGACAACTTGCCGGCAACGGCCAGGATAATCACTGTCAACAATCGGTTTGATTTGCATTCATTCATAGTTCTGAGGGTCTCAACGGGGACAACTTGGTTGCAACGGAGGACCGCTACCACTTTTGCTCACTTTCGTACTCCTCACCAAGCTCCAGGTGAAGAAACACGGGTTCCAGCCCCTCAAAGCGCACGGCATCCATTGTTTCCGCTCCGAGCGATGTAAGTGGCCTCCATGTCATACAAGCCGAAGGTTCCCTCCTCCTCCGAGACAGGCTCCGTGTCAGCCCCCGAGCCGTTGTCATCTGACTCCCGGGGGCTAATGACGGGACCTGGCAGAGCTGAGACGGTTTCCAACTGTGAGGAAAGAGTTAACCTTTTTCACTGACTTAGAAAAATAATAGAAATTCATTCTCCCTTGCAAGACCAAACCAGACTTATTTACGTAATAAACTATGAGACCAACCTCAAGGACGCAGAATGTTTTGACTTAGAGACGACTGAAAAACATCTTGTTATTGAAGAAGAAGAACGTTATAGATTGTTATGGGAGTATAAGTCATTATGTTAATTTCTCTTGCTGGGAATATGTAATCCACGCCTTAATGAATGTAGATTAATGAATATGTATGTTGCATAGTTACGCCCTAATCAACTTTGTATAACCTTGTAATGTAAACAAAATAATACACTTTCTATTCGGAGCCACACATCTCCAGTCTTATGTGTATAGCAGCGTGTGCTTGTTTTCATTGAGACGGAATAGCAGAGGGGGGGGAACACCGGTACCCTATCTGCATTCGGACATCGCTTGCAACAGCTGTGACCGTTAGGTCAGCCTAACATTATCTGGCGCCCGAAAAGCAGGGACCCGTGTTTGTAATCCCAGGATGCAGTGAACTGTCTTGCCAAGCCGAGGGAGAGGTGACCAGACGTGGGGACCAGAAACACCTGGCCAGGTAAGAGTTGAACCTTATTCTTCTCTTTATGCTCCCCATCTCTGTTCAGTTCCCTCCTCAACGCGTAAGAGGTACACTGTGAGTAGATACTGGGTTATTGACGGGTTTCTACTGAACTCTGAGAGAGCCTTGCCAGCAGATGTTTTCTGTGCCTTGTTTGTTTGTTTCCCTGTGTTTCTCTGCCTCTCCGTGTGTCGCGTGTCTGCTCTCCTGCGATTTGCTTCTGTGCTGTTGTCTTTGTTGGTCGCTATAGATCCCATACATCAGTGAGGGTTGAAAGGGAATAGTGTACCTGCTCTGTCCAATGGATGTGATATTCACTGCCCTAGTGTTAGTGGGAATAGCCCTGTTTGCCATTGCCATCGGATATAGAGTGTACCTTTGGTACACAAAGGGTAACCCAGCGCCATTCAGCATTCTCAGCCCCCTCTGAACAGTTAGGACACCACCTTTCAGTAGGAATACAGATCAAGAGTCAGTCTCTGGGTACTTCCAGGAAAGGTGGTTCTAGACCTCACATTAGGTAGGAATACAAAAGGAGTTAGTCTCTGAGTACTTCCAGGATAGGTAGGTTTAGTCCAAAGGACGTTCAAGGGTCTAAAAGCTGAAGAAGATAGACAAAGAATGGGGCAAGGAACATCAAAAGACAGAAGAGCTGGATGCACCCTGCAACATCTCATTACGTGTTATCATGGAAAAAGAACAGTCAGTCAGTCCAAGGAAGTTTTTAAGACATTTGGATTGAAAGGGAAGGATCAATTAGACCCCAACAAATGGGACACAATAAGAGCTACTAGAGCAGGAGTGATAGCAGATAAATCATGGACTAAACTGCTCAGAACTCTTTCTGACATGGCAAAAACAGCCTACGATCAAGGTTGGATATACCATGAAGAATCAGACACATGGGAAGAAGCTGGGAAGAAGGATAATAAGGATCAGCAGCCTCCTCCGTACCTGTCAGCTACTCCTGAAACAACTCCAAAAATAGCAGGATCTCCGGAATGGACCTGCACAAACTGTGGCCAACAAAATCTGGACTGGAGTGAAACATGCCTAGCCTGTGGAGCCCCACAGCACAAGCTACAAGCCACAGCACCAGTGCCTCTTTATCCCGTAGTGGAAAGAAGAGTCCTGATAAGACCACCTGTTAATCCACAAAACCCAGATGCTCCCAGAGATGCAGTTCCTCGTATGTATGAAGACTACGTACCCTGGACTCCAGCCGAGCAGATGGCTTTCCTGCAAAATGCTCCAGACCCGACTAGAAACATAGTCAGTTTTTCACGTTACCTGAACCAAATACAGGTCTCTTATAGAAGCACTTGGTTGGACATGGAAGGTTTGTGTAGAGTTAAAATGTCTCCCGAACTGTATGCCAAACTCACTGCCCACCTGACAGGACATGTTCCGGACGATACTCGTAATGTGGAATCGGGCCAAGACTTCATGATAAGACTCAATCTCTTCTGCGCCCAGGAGCAAAGAAGTAAGGGCACCATGGAACCAGTGCATCAAGGTCCTGTGGAGAATGTCAGCTCATTTTACTACAGATTGATGCAGTCATTCGCAGATGAAGGGCTGGAGACGGAAACAGTGTCAACGACGAAGGAAGAAATGCAGAACCTCTTTGAGACACACGAAAACGCCTCTGAGGAAGAAAAGGCCGGATGGCGGGCCAAGGGGGTAGAAAAGGTGGAGGGGATTTGGCGCCTAAACGGACTTTCCGTCCTGCCACGCAGTTGGTTCCCTGCCATTTTCCAAGTACTCCACTACCCCACACACGGTAGCACAAACTCAATCATGAACCAGATGCAACCTTATTGGGTAGCCCCCGGCTTCAGACAATACGCCTCCCAGAGAAAAAAAGCTTGTCACATCTGTCAACAAATTATATAATACAGCTACTGGTATGGTATATCAATATGAAAATCCTGAAATACAGCAATAATACCTAAAATATAACTTTTATTAATTCCTCTAAAAATAGGGAAGGATCACCTTGCCTATGCATAAAATTAAAATAGATGCAGGAAATGAACCACCTGCTGGAATTCTCCCAACTTCAGGGGAAACCAGCAGACCCTGTGAGGTAGCAGACACACCTTAAATACAATTGGTGTTATAGCAATATGAACTAATCAACCGGATGTGTAGTTTATAAAACACAGCTGCTTATTCACACTCTGTTGATATTATTAACAGCAGCGTCATCCATCAGATTATTAACCACCAGTAAAATAATAGCAAGAAGTCCTAATTAGACCCCAGCTACCAATGTGATTAGTGATTATTTCACAACCGGTTGATACTGGAAAACAATAACCAGGGATGCAATCACCATAGGTTAACCTGATACTCTCTATCAGGGAACAATCTCACCCAAATCCTGGTGTCTTGTTTCCCAGAGTGTCAGTGTGTCATCATATTCGGCGTAATCCAAAAAGACCTTCATCAAAACGGTCTAGGACCCCTTATGAATAGACCCACTTCTCCTCTCCCAGACTCTCCTCCTCCCGACGTGTTTCCTGTGTATCATTCATCAGGGGAGCTTAAAGGAGTAGACCTAAACTGGGTTATCTATAACGAAATAAGAGGGTTTTAGTTGCAGCCCTCCAAACATAATCCTCCCTCCATATGCAAGGAATCATAGAAGAAAAGGCAGAGTGACTCACCAAGCGGTCACGGCGTTAGTCCTGTATGCCGTGCACCGCCGTTTAGAAGCACAATATTTTTAAATGATCACTCTGCCGCCCGGCGTCTGACATCACTTCCGTTACCGCGCCCACCACTTACGCCCGGTGGAACGCATCCGTGAAACACTATTGCGTCTCACCGGAAGTGGTCATCAGAACCTTCCGGCGCCTCCCCGTGTCAGTATGATGACACGAGGATGGGCGTGCAAAACGCCCAGCGGTCCGCCCCCTTCTTTTCTTAGGTAGGGATAGCGCAATGCACAACGCACCAGTGCGCATGCGCTAGGTCCGTGATCGGACTGACTCTGACATATAAAGATATGGGTGATGGGCATTAGCCGTACATCACCCAAAGGGGATAATCAGAAAAACCAACGATTTTAATGACGGGCGTAACCGCCTAGTGTACCAGATGACATAGTCCTGTTTTCGAAATTCTGCAAATCAAAAAATGTAGTATGGATACCGGTGCAGAGATAAAAAGGAAGCTCTCATCAAAACCATCAGGTAGTGGCGGATAATAAACCAAACAATTGTAAACATTAGCAATGGATCATTATAATGGTCCTGAGAGAGGCATTTGGGGATTGACACTGGATACCTGAACATAGGGCTAAGGTGTGAAAGGAGCCATCAAAAAATGATCCCATGGGGGGGGCCTGGCATTAGATGCATAAAATGAATATAACAGATGGAAAGACAGTACAAGAAACTAACAACTCCATCACCTGCTATGCTAGTCTAATGATTCTAGCCCTGCCTGGCTGCGGAGGTCGGCACCCTATTAGGACGATGAATGGCGCCCCCGCTCGTTCGGTGGCTATCCCTCCTATCTATCATTAAGAGACTAGTCTCACAAAAAGGGTGCATAGGAAATACATTCGTTAAGACCATGGGGATGGACCGTTTTGAGTCGAAAAATCCATCTACATTCTTTTTGGAGGATTTTTTTATCCCAGTTCCCCCCTCGCTTCAATGGGGACACCACGTCAATCCCTTGAAAAGTAATTTGATTGACGTCACCCCCATGATAGACATTCAGATGTTTTGCCAAGGGGGTGTCATTTCCAACCCTTATGTCTCTCAGGTGTTCTCCCACCCTTCTTCTGAATTCTCTCCTAGTCTTCCCTATGTACTCCAGACCGCATGAGCAGGTGACCTTATAAATGACTCCCTTAGTGCGGCAATTTACAAAGCAACGAATATCATATTCTTTCCCTGTGTTGGTACTCCAGAATTTCTTGCCCGTTTTGACCACACTGCAAGCCACACACCCACCACAACGATAGCAACCTTTTAGACTATTTCTAAGCCAATCACATCCAGTATTCTTATTATCCACAAAATGACTATGGGTCAATCTATCCTGTAGTGATCTGGCTCGTCTAAAAGTGATCTGTGGTCTTTCTGGTACCAGATTACCAATGTCATGGTCCATCTTCAAGATGGACCAATGTCTCTCCAATACCTCTCTCAGGGCCCTTGATCCATTATTGAATGTTGTGATGAACCGAACTAAGTCGGTAACGTCATCCTGTTTAGGTGGTGGATATAACAGAGCTGGCCTACTGATCTTATCAACCTCTTCGCGTGCCTTTTTTATGACAGCGGTTGGATAACCCCTCTCGCGAAATCGATCCTCAAGGTCATTAAACTGCAGCACACATTTCTCTTTATTGGAACAGTTTCTTTTTATCCTAGAAAATTGCCCCTTGGGGATGCCCCTCTTTTGGGACAGTGGATGACTGCTCTCCCACCGTAGCAACGAATTTGTCGCCGTCTCTTTACGGTGGGTACTTGTGGTAATACATCCGTCATCAGTCCTTTCAATGAGGACATCCAGAAAGGGCAATCTGGACTCGCTAGCCTCAAATGTGAAAAACAAGCCTAGGTTATTGCTATTCAACTCATTCACAAAACAAGACAGTTCATTTTTGGTGCCCTTCCACAAGACAAGAATGTCGTCAATGAACCTGCACCATAGCAGGATTTTGTCTGTGGGTAAGTTGGAATCGCCTCCAAAAACAATAGTCTCCTCCCACCAGCCCAGGGTTAAGTTAGCATATGATGGTGCACAGGGACTGCCCATTGCAGTCCCCCTGAGCTGGTGGTAGAGTTGACTACCAAAAGTAAAAAAATTCCGTGTCAGGCAAAATTCCAAAATCTCCAATAAAAAGGCATTGTGTTCCTTAAACTGTCTCCCGCGACTTTTTAGAAAGTGTGCTGCAGCTTTTAGATCCACCTCATGTTTAATTGAGGAATATAAAGATTCCACGTCAATACCCACCAAGATGACGTCGTCATCCAGTGTAATGCCTTCAAGCTTTTTCAAGAGGTTGGTCGTATCCTTTAAATAGGAGTTGAGGGAGGAGACAAAAGGCTTAAGGAGTTCATCTACATAAATTCCCAAATTCTGAGTAAGACTACCCACCCCTGATACTATCGGTCTTCCTTTCAATGGGTTCAACCCCTTATGTATCTTCGGGAGGCAATAAAAAGTTGCAGTCACCGGAAACTTAGGGAGTAGAAAATCGAACTCATTTTTATTTATCAAGCCTTTGTCTCTTGCTTTCAAAAGAATCTCCCTCAACTCTTCTGAGAAAGTCCTCATGGGGTTATCGGTAAGTTTACCGTATCCCCCCATGTCATTCAAGATGTCCAGACACATGTCTCTATAGTTATCCACATTCAGCAAAACAACATTACCACCTTTATCAGATTTTTTTATAACCAACTCAGGTGACCGCTCCAGGGATAGTAAGCCCCCCATTTCCACTTTGGAGAGATTAAAATCCCGAGACCGTCCCAACTTCAGCTCCTCAATATCACGGGTGACTAAATTACAAAAGATATCAATGGATCCCACATCACTTGTTGGTGGTGGCATTTTTTCACTTTTTTGTTTTAGTTCTGTAAAAGGGCCCAAACCATTTAGATTAGGATCACTTTCTCCAATGCTGTATAGCAGCCTGACGTCCTCTAAGATGTCCTCCGAGATACCCAATTCAGCGCTTTGCTTTTTTCTCTCTCTTATAAAGTGCTTTTTCCACTTCAATTTTCGGATGAACAAGTTTAGATCCTTGACCCCCTCAAATTTATCAAAATCTGATGTAGGAACAAACCCAAGGCCTTTATTCAAGACTGCTCTTTCGGCATCAGTTAGCATATGTCCTGATAGATTAATTATCTGGGCTGTCCCAGTGGTGCAGGAGGGTTGTTGTTCTGTCGCTGTTTGTTCCTTAGTGGATAATTTGTTGGCTCTAAAAAACGATATCCACCACGACCTTTCCCCTTATTCTTACCCCTACCACGAGAGGCTATTGCCCTACCATCCACATCTGACGTTTCCGTATCTGTGGAGGTGCTCTCTGGCTCACTTTGCCTGACCGGTCTACTAGAGAAGAAATTGTAAGCCTTATTATCTCTGAATTCTTGCAAGTCTCTCACATAAAACCTATGTTTTTTTTCCTTAAGGTGATATTGAAATTTTTCGATGGTGTTTTGGAGTGTTACCTCCTTAGTTACAAATTCACCATCCCCTGAGAACTTTTTTGTTATATCTATTTGTTCTCTTAAGGCTACTTCTAGAGACGCTAAATTTCTCTGTTCTTCCTCTAGTAGATATGTCATCAATTTTAGTGAGCACTCTGTCACCTCCTTCTCCCACTTCAAGGCTAGTTCAGGACTCTTGTACCTGAAGCCAGGTGTTAAGGAAATCCTAAGATACCTAGGGACAATTTTAGCCTTCAAATAGTTTTCCAATGACTGCACATCCCACCAAGAGGTGGTGCGTTCTTTATAGATTCTGGTTAAATCATTAAAGGCTCCATTGAGTGTAGGGGTATATTTTTTTTGGACAAAGTTCCTTTCAGAAAAAACCTCTTTTGCTTCCGAAATCCAACCATTAGTGTCAATGCCAGCTGTCAGAAAACCGGCCATGTCACACAGACAATATATAATACAGCCACTGGTATGGTATATCAATATGAAAATCCTAAAATACAGCAATAATACCTAAAATATAACTTTTATTAATTCCTCTAAAAATAGGGAAGGATCACCTTGCCTATGCATAAAATTAAAATAGATGCAGGGAATGAACCACCTGCTGGAATTCTCCCAACTTCAGGGGAAACCAGCAGACCCTGTGAGGTAGCAGACACACCTTAAATACAATTGGTGTTATAGCAATATGAACTAATCAACCGGATGTGTAGTTTATAAAACACAGCTGCTTATTCACACTCTGTTGATATTATTAACAGCAGCGTCATCCATCAGATTATTAACCACCAGTAAAATAATAGCAAGAAGTCCTAATTAGACCCCAGCTACCAATGTGATTAGTGATTATTTCACAACCGGTTGATAATGGAAAACAATAACCAGGGATGCAATCACCATAGGTTAACCTGATACTCTCTATCAGGGAACAATCTCACCCAAATCCTGGTGTCTTGTTTCCCAGAGTGTCAGTGTGTCATCATATTCGGCGTAATCCAAAAAGACCTTCATCAAAACGGTCTAGGACCCCTTATGAATAGACCCACTTCTCCTCTCCCAGACTCTCCTCCTCCCGACGTGTTTCCTGTGTATCATTCATCAGGGGAGCTTAAAGGAGTAGACCTAAACTGGGTTATCTATAACGAAATAAGAGGGTTTTAGTTGCAGCCCTCCAAACATAATCCTCCCTCCATATGCAAGGAACCATAGAAGAAAAGGCAGAGTGACTCACCAGGCGGTCACGGCGTTAGTCCTGTATGCCGTGCACCGCCGTTTAGAAGCACAATATTTTTAAATGATCACTCTGCCGCCCGGCGTCTGACATCACTTCCGTTACCGCGCCCACCACTTCCGCCCGGTGGAACGCATCCGTGGAACGCTATTGCGTCTCACCGGAAGTGGTCATCAGAACCTTCCGGCGCCTCCCCGTGTCAGTATGATGACACGAGGATGGGCGTGCAAAATGCCCAGCAGTCCGCCCCCTTCTTTTCTTAGGTAGGGATAGCGCAATGTACAACGCACCAGTGCGCATGCGCTAGGTCCGTGATCGGACTGACCCTGACATATAAAGATATGGGTGATGGGCATTAGCCGTACATCACCCAAAGGGGATAATCAGAAAAACCAACGATTTTAATGACGGGCGTAACCGCCTAGTGTACCAGATGACATAGTCCTGTTTTCGAAATTATGCAAATCAAAAAATTTAGTATGGATACCGGTGCAGAGATAAAAAGGAAGCTCTCATCAAAACCATCAGGTAGTGGCGGATAATAAACCAAACAATTCTAAACATCAGCAATGGATCATTATAATGGTCCTGAGAGAGGCATTTGGGGATTGACACTGGATACCTGAACATAGGGCTAAGGTGTGAAAGGAGCCATCAAAAAATGATCCCTAGGGGGGGGCCTGGCATTAGATGCATAAACGTCAGATGTGGATGGTAGGGCAATAGCCTCTCGTGGTAGGGGTAAGAATAAGGGGAAAGGTCGTGGTGGATATCGTTTTTTAGAGCCAACAAATTATCCACTAAGGAACAAACAGTGACAGAACAACAACCCTCCTGCACCACTGGGACAGCCCAGATAATTAATCTATCAGGACATATGCTAACTGATGCCGAAAGGGCAGTCTTGATTAAAGGCCTTGGGTTTGTTCCTACATCAGATTTTGATAAATTTGAGGGGGTCAAGGATCTAAACTTGTTCATCCGAAAATTGAAGTGGAAAAAGCACTTTATAAGAGAGAGAATAAAGCAAAGCGCTGAATTGGGTATCTCGGAGGACATCTTAGAGGACGTCAGGCTGCTATACAGCATTGGAGAAAGTGATCCTAATCTAAATGGTTTGGGCCCTTTTACAGAACTAAAACAAAAAAGTGAAAAAATGCCACCACCAACAAGTGATGTGGGATCCATTGATATCTTTTGTAATTTAGTCACCCGTGATATTGAGGAGCTGAAGTTGGGACGGTCTCGGGATTTTAATCTCTCCAAAGTGGAAATGGGGGGCTTACTATCCCTGGAGCGGTCACCTGAGTTGGTTATAAAAAAATCTGATAAAGGTGGTAATGTTGTTTTGCTGAATGTGGATAACTATAGAGACATGTGTCTGGACATCTTGAATGACACGGGGGGATACGGTAAACTTACCGATAACCCCATGAGAACTTTCTCAGAAGAGTTGAGGGAGATTCTTTTGAAAGCAAGAGACAAAGGCTTGATAAATAAAAATGAGTTCGATTTTCTACTCCCTAAGTTTCCGGTGACTGCAACTTTTTATTGCCTCCCGAAGATACATAAGGGGTTGAACCCATTGAAAGGAAGACCGATAGTATCAGGGGTGGGTAGTCTTACTCAGAATTTGGGAATTTATGTAGATGAACTCCTTAAGCCTTTTGTCTCCTCCCTCAACTCCTATTTGAAGGATACGACCGACCTCTTGAAAAAGCTTGAAGGCATCTTGGTGGGTATTGACGTGGAATCTTTATATTCCTCAATTAAACATGAGGTGGGTCTAAA
Organism: Anomaloglossus baeobatrachus; assembly: GCF_048569485.1. Lineage (NCBI taxonomy): Eukaryota > Metazoa > Chordata > Amphibia > Anura > Aromobatidae > Anomaloglossus > Anomaloglossus baeobatrachus. The sequence goes on along the minus strand of NC_134360.1, from coordinate 99,346,681 downwards.
AGCTGCAGCACACTTTCTAAAAAGTCGCGGGAGACAGTTTAAGGAACACAATGCCTTTTTATTGGAGATTTTGGAATTTTGCCTGACACGGAATTTTTTTACTTTTGGTAGTCAACTCTACCACCAGCTCAGGGGGACTGCAATGGGCAGTCCCTGTGCACCATCATATGCTAACTTAACCCTGGGCTGGTGGGAGGAGACTATTGTTTTTGGAGGCGATTCCAACTTACCCACAGACAAAATCCTGCTATGGTGCAGGTTCATTGACGACATTCTTGTCTTGTGGAAGGGCACCAAAAATGAACTGTCTTGTTTTGTGAATGAGTTGAATAGCAATAACCTAGGCTTGTTTTTCACATTTGAGGCTAGCGAGTCCAGATTGCCCTTTCTGGATGTCCTCATTGAAAGGACTGATGACGGATGTATTACCACAAGTACCCACCGTAAAGATACGGCGACAAATTCGTTGCTACGGTGGGAGAGCAGTCATCCGCTGTCCCAAAAGAGGGGCATCCCCAAGGGGCAATTTTCTAGGATAAAAAGAAACTGTTCCAATAAAGAGAAATGTGTGCTGCAGTTTAATGACCTTGAGGATCGATTTCGCGAGAGGGGTTATCCAACCGCTGTCATAAAAAAGGCACGTGAAGAGGTTGATAAGATCAGTAGGCCAGCTCTGTTATATCCACCACCTAAACAGGATGACGTTGCCGACTTAGTTCGGTTCATCACAACATTCAATAATGGATCAAGGGCCATGAGAGAGGTATTGGAGAGACATTGGTCCATCTTGAAGATGGACCTTGATATTGGTAATCTGGTACCAGAAAGACCACAGATCACTTTTAGACGAGCCAGATCACTACAGGATAGATTGACCCATAGTCATTTTGTGGATAATAAGAATACTGGATTTGATTGGCTTAGAAATAGTCTAAAAGGTTGCTATCGTTGTGGTGGGTGTGTGGCTTGTAGTGTGGTCAAAAAGGGCAAGAAATTCTGGAGTACCAACAAAGGGAAAGAATATGATATTCGTTGCTTTGTAAATTGCCGCACTAAGGGAGTCATTTATAAGGTCACCTGCTCATGCGGTCTGGAGTACATAGGGAAGACTAGGAGAGAATTCAGAAGAAGGGTGGGAGAACACCTGAGAGACATAAGGGTTGGAAATGACACCCCCTTGGCAAAACATCTGAATGTCTATCATGGGGGTGACGTCAATCAAATTACTTTTCAAGGGATTGACGTGGTGTCCCCATTGAAGCGAGGGGGGAACTGGGATAAAAAAATCCTCCAAAAAGAATGTAGATGGATTTTTCGACTCAAAACGGTCCATCCCCATGGTCTTAACGAATGTATTTCCTATGCACCCTTTTTGTGAGACTAGTCTCTTAATGATAGATAGGAGGGATAGCCACCGAACGAGCGGGGGCGCCATTCACCGTCCTAATAGGGTGCCGACCTCCGCAGCCAGGCAGGGCTAGAATCATTAGACTAGCATAGCAGGTGATGGAGTTGTTAGTTTCTTGTACTGTCTTTCCATCTGTTATATTCATTTTATGCATCTAATGCCAGGCCCTCCCCTAGGGATCATTTTTTGATGGCTCCTTTCACACCTTAGCCCTATGTTCAGGTATCCAGTGTCAATCCCCAAATGCCTCTCTCAGGACCATTATAATGATCCATTGCTGATGTTTAGAATTGTTTGGTTTATTATCCGCCACTACCTGATGGTTTTGATGAGAGCTTCCTTTTTATCTCTGCACCGGTATCCATACTAAATTTTTTGATTTGCATAATTTCGAAAACAGGACTATGTCATCTGGTACACTAGGCGGTTACGCCCGTCATTAAAATCGTTGGTTTTTCTGATTATCTCCTTTGGGTGATGTACGGCTAATGCCCATCACCCATATCTTTATATGTCAGGGTCAGTCCGATCACGGACCTAGCGCATGCTCACTGGTGCGTTGTACATTGCGCTATCCCTACCTAAGAAAAGAAGGGGGCGGACCGCTGGGCGTTTTGCACGCCCATCCTCGTGTCATCATACTGACACTGGAGGCGCTGGAAGGTTCTGATGACCACTTCCGGTGAGACGCAATAGCGTTCCACGGATGCGTTCCACCGGGCGGAAGTGGTGGGCGCAGTAACGGAAGTGATGTCAGACGCCGGGCGGCAGAGTGATCATTTAAACATATTGTGCTTCTAAACGGCGGTGCACGGCATACAGGACTAACGCCGTGACCGCCTGGTGAGTCACTCTGCCTTTTCTTCTATGGTTCCTTGCATATGGAGGGAGGATTATGTTTGGAGGGCTGCAACTAAAACCCTCTTATTTCGTTATAGATAACCCAGTTTAGGTCTACTCCTTTAAGCTCCCCTGATGAATGATACACAGGAAACGCGTCGGGACGAGGAGAGTCTGGGAGAGGAGAAGTGGGTCTATTCATAAGGGGTCCTAGACCGTTTTGATGAAGGTCTTTTTGGATTACGCCGAATATGATGACACACTGACACTCTGGGAAACAAGACACCAGGATTTGGGTGAGATTGTTCCCTGATAGAGAGTATCAGGTTAACCTATGGTGATTGCATCCCTGGTTATTGTTTTCCAGTATCAACCGGTTGTGAAATAATCACTAATCACATTGGTAGCTGGGGTCTAATTAGGACTTCTTGCTATTATTTTACTGGTGGTTAATAATCTGATGGATGACGCTGCTGTTAATAATATCAACAGAGTGTGAATAAGCAGCTGTGTTTTATAAACTACACATTCGGTTGATTAGTTCATATTGCTATAACACCAATTGTATTTAAGGTGTGTCTGCTACCTCACAGGGTCTGCTGGTTTCCCCTGAAGTTGGGAGAATTCCAGCAGGTGGTTCATTCCCTGCATCTATTTTAATTTTATGCATAGGCAAGGTGATCCTTCCCTATTTTTAGAGGAATTAATAAAAGTTATATTTTAGGTATTATTGCTGTATTTCAACATCTGTCAACAACACAATCCAAGCCAGCTAACTAAAACCCCGCAAAGACACATGGCAAAGACGTCTGCCCCATTTCAAAGAGTACAAATAGAGTATATACAGCTGCCAAAACATGGCATCTACGAGTTTGTACTTGTCTGTGTAGACCTCTTCTCAGGATGGCCAGAGGCCTACTCTGTAAGCTCAGCCATGGCCCGATTTACAGCAAATAAATTGGCCTGCGAGCTGGTGCCTCGGTTTGGACTCCCTGAAGTCATAGAGTCGGACCGAGGTACTCATTTCACTGGACAAGTTTTCCAGAACACCTGTGCCCTGTTAGGCATTCAGTCAGCCTTACACACACCTTACCACCCACAGTCATCAGGGAAAGTGGAAAGGTTAAATGGAACTCTAAAGCTCAAATTAGCCAAGGCAGTGGAGGAGACTGGTAGACCATGGACAGAATATCTCCCAATTGCTCTTTACTCTATAAGGACCACCCCGCAGGGAAAGCACAGGCTCTCACCCTTTGAAATACTCTTTGGTAGTGCACCAAGATTAGGATGCTACTTCCTGCAGGAGTTACACCTGTAATGTGATAGCCTAACGTCTTATGTTGTTTCCCTGCAGAAGAGACTAACTGAAACCTACCAAAGGGTCTACTCTTCTCTACCTGATCCTGATGCCGTTCCAGGAACCCACTCTCTAAAGCCTGGTGACCGGGTCTACCTAAAGAAGCACGTGAGAAAGACCCTTGAGCCACGATTCGAAGGGCCTTTGACTGTCCAGCTGACCACTCCAACCTCCGTCAAACTTGAGGGGAGATCGACATGGGTCCATGCCAGCCACTGCAAGAAGGCCTAATACTGCTGATAAGTATTTCTATGTGTACTTCCTTTTTGGGACCTTCTACACCACGGCAGAATTCATTTGAGTCCCATCATGAAGTGTTAGCTGAAAAACTTGAGATCACAGACTGCTGGATATGTACACATGCACCTGTGACAGCCCCTTCCATGCCATACTTAGCCATACCAGTTCCAATAAATGAAGTGTTCCAATGGGGATGCTGTTACAATAGACTATCAGTCAATGACACCAAGTATCAAAAACTGTGGAACACTAGTGTGCCCATAACAATAGTAGGGTGGGTAGATTTCCCCTGGTGGCAAGGCAACCTTACTACTGGCCTTCCCGGAACCCAGCAATAATTAGCCTTTGAAGGAAGCAGCTGGGTACCCCGTAATTACACAAAAACACCTACTATGGGCAAGATTCCAACAGAAGGAATCAAAATAAGTTTTGGGCGAACCTCTGACAGTACAGATGCATTTAAACCCTTTCTGTTAGAGAGACATCTGCATGATCATGGGTGGGTATACAATTCATTGTTTCCAGAAGGCACAAATGATACTTGTTACTCCCAACCCGGAAATTTATGGTGCAATGATTCTGACCCATATGTGCCTGGCCGAGAAACCTGTGGTGAACCGTCCGCAGGGTATTGTAGTCCCCTAGGCCAACTTCCCGGATGGTGTATGCTCAGAAACATATCAGCCTTTATTGATATAGTACATAGACTCATATTACAACATTCTGCCATCTGGGATCTCCCACCGCAAACCTACTGGGTTTGTGGTTACAATGCCTACAAATGGCTACCAGTAGGAGTAAATGGCACCTGCACCTTGGCCCGTTTGACCCCTGCCACCTTCATTATCAATACCACTGATATACCGGCAGGGAAAATGCCTCTCCACCTACTGGTAAAGAGAGTGGCTGACCCCATGTGATTCAAATGAGTCATGTCAACAAATTTTTAAGTTCTCTTTTTATCTATCCCATGATAATGCAGATGTATGAAAAGTTGGTGGACAGCACTGACTATGTTGGTGATCAAATTTTTGAGGTTCTCCAAGCAGTAAATAGTACCATTGCAATACAGAGACAATTAATCATTGTAACCAACCAACATACTTTGGTACTGGATTACCTCACTGCAGCCCAAGGGGAGATGTGCCAAGTAATAGGCCCCAGCTGTTGTCACTACATAGATCCAAAAGGAACCTTAAAAGCCCAAGCCAGTTTAACTGAGATACAAAAGCTGAGAAAAAAAACATGATAAGGAGGTACTCAGAAGCTCAGATGCTTGGTGGAGCAATACCTTTTCAATGTTCAACCCTGCAAACTGGTTTAAGGGAATAGGAGGATGGTTCATGGGGATACTGCAATCAGTGTTCCAAGTGTTACTATGTTTACTAGTTGCTTATGTAGTGTTCAAGTTGATAATGGCTTTGTTTTCCCACTGCTTGAAGCAATGTAGATACAATGATTATTCAGCACCCGTATGAAATCACTAATATGCCTTTTTTCTCTTCTCTACTCTTTCCTCTAGAAATCACCTTGGTGTATCATGATGAGACTCCTATCGAGAGGCATGCAGGCAGTCCTCTGGGTGATGGATGTGAGACGACACTCCCTGAGCAACCCGCGGCTTAGAAAGTATCTGGAGGCTAGCCTGCTCTCTCTATAGTCCACAGCTTCTCGATGGCCCCCTGTCCATCAATCACGCCAATAGGGGGGATTGTGAGGAAAGAGTTAACCTTTTTCACTGGCTTAGAAAAATAATAGAAATTCATTCTCCCTTGCAAGACCAAACCAGACATATTTACGTAATAAACTATGAGACCAACTATGAGACCAACCTCAAGGACGCAGAATGTTTTGACTTAGAGACGACTGAAAAACATCTTGTTATTGAAGAAGAAACGTCATAGACTGTTATGGGAGTATAAGTCATTATGTTAATTTCTCTTGCTGGGAATATGTAATCCACGCCTTAATGAATGTAGATTAATGAATATGTATGTTGCATAGTTACGCCCTAATCAACTTTGTATAACCTTGTAATGTAAACAAAATAATACACTTTCTATTCGGAGCCGCACATCTTTAAGTCTTATGTGTATAACAGCGTCTGCCTGTTTTCATTTGAGGCAAAGGGAGTAGCGGGGGTGGAAAGGGGGGGTTATCGGTAACCTCTCTGCATTTGGACATCGCTGGCAACAGCTGTGACCGTTAGGTCAACCTAACACTGCCAAGGAAGGGGGGAGGGTGCCTCAAGCCTTATATATGAGAACTAGACATTACATTCCTTCTGATCAGAAAGCTTTAAGGCCATAGACAGAATGTTCCTTCAGAGATAGCTTGAAAGTCAGTATATGTAGGAAACGTTTCTTCTTTATAAATTCAAACATAGACCCACTGTGTTTAACAGAAAAACAGAATGAATGCCAGGTTACATTCCAAAATGGATGCCACCGTTTTATGTTCCCTCCTGTTCAAATTTCTAAACATACATTTATACCTGAAATATTGTTGTGCAAACAAAGTAACCCTAATTTACACCTGCCTAGGTCAGTGAATCCCAATTGTCAGCTGGTACTTACCCAAGATGTATGGATAGGCCACTCAAACCAGGGGATGCAAAGATTCATTCCCAGACTGAGCTAGTTCTCAATGTAGCTAACACATGCACTCATAATTTATTTTCATTCAGAAGCACATATTCTCTAATTGCTAGGCTCACGTGGGTAACTATCCAGAGGTGCACCCCACCACAGGCCCAGGCCATAGCACAGGACTAGCAGAAGCAGTAGCTCAGACTTCGTTAACACACCTGGAGTTTAATATCCCAAGCTGTTGGGGTGCAACTGTGGGACCTCCTTACAGAAATAAGGTCCTCCGCCCGTCCTTTAAACACTGGAGGATCTTCTTCCAGAAAGGAGAGACAGTTGAGCTAAGCTATCAGATTATTATTTCCAGTGTTACCTTTGAGCCTATGTTTTTGGGGCACACAACAGAAGCAGATGTACATCAATTTAAATCCTAACATGCCTTGTTCTACGTTTGCCAAGCTTAGAGACACAAAACAATTATTTTGATAAGAAAATAGACACAAATTATTGTTAGTAATATATTTGTAACAAGGTGCACAACGCCCATCAGCCATCCTCCCAGTTAGCGGGGTTCAGCCAGCTGAGCCAATTGAGCCACTGGAAGCCTCAGTCTTCTTGGGAATGGAGTTTTCTGAACTCTCTCTCCTTGAGCAATGTGGCGTGCTAGACATCATGCATAATCCTTGTTGTACTGGTGTTATCCACATGGTGGCAGCAGGCAGCTCCCACTATCTGACAAAGCCCTCCTTGGGATGCAGAAAGGTAATCTGTGTTGGTCAATTACAATGGTAATCAGAAGCAGTAATATTCAAAGCATCAAATATATATCTTTAGTAATCAAACAATTCAGCTAAACTCTTAATATTATGCATTGTTTTAGATGACAGCGGGACATGAGTATAAAGACAATTAGTCAGTCAAGCTCTTTTGGCAATACAGTTTTAAAAATGTATTGTCTAGGGGTGTTCTGTTGTTTTTTTCACTCCCATGGTCCTGTGGTTGCTTTTTACCACCCAGGAAACACAAATATACAATGAGAACACAGGCGGAATCCCCTAGTCATGCTACTGCCGTCGGTGTGGTAAGACTTGAAAAGTCCCGTCAAACCTTAGTTTGAGTGGTCTTTTCTTGTGTCTATACAGTGTGTCCACCCATATACTGTCCACTGCCATTAACTTGAGAACGGCGGCAGCTATAGGCATAGAAGTGATGTCTAGGTATAGTAAAGTAGCCATGAGCTACGCAATGAAACCACCTATAGCGCCACCTGGTGGCAAACAACGGAGTTAGCATTTTTATTTTGAAAATTGAACGAGATAGAGAAAAAAAGTAAATTGAACAATTGTAGGGCATCATCAATTCAATATGAATCAACACCTTGCATTTAGAAATGCTATGATATGAAACCCATGACCCCCCAAAAAACATTGAATGCTGGTCATGCATATGGTGCTCATTTAACTTTTTTTTTTATAATTCTTTATTTAACCGAAGAACATGGAAATACATCAATCCAAAACAGTAGCATAACATTTTACGACCATTGTACATTGTCCCCCATCAGGTTAGCTGTAACATCTGATGACTACCACACTTTGACTCCTCCATGTTTACCCGGGAATTTTCAAATATAGAGATTCTGTAGTGAGTAAAGGAAAGAAAGAGAGAGAAACAAGTGAGCAGAAGAAAGTAGACCATAGACGAATAGGAGGGAACACACAAAGGGGGGAGGAAGTGGGGTAAAGAGAAAAACATAAGGGAACAAACAGCCACTAGGCAGAGATCCATCATCTCAGTGCACCTTTGTCTATCAACAGAAGTAGGCCTCCTCAGTCAGGGGGGATCCAGGTGCCGTATTCCGTGGAGAATTTAAACTCGATCCAGGGAAACCAAGTCTTGTGGAAAGCCTCCTGTCCGTCGTGGAGAGATGCCGTCAGGTCCTCCATATACAACAATTCATTCACCCTGTTCACCCACATTAATTATGTTGGCGGAGTGGGGGATCTCCATCTCAGGGGGACGCACGTCCTTGCAGCCATCACCAGGAAGCTTAAGAGAGACCCCTTATAGGCACGGGCAGAGGAGTCAGGCAGTTGAAGCAAGAAGAGTTCCGGGCCCAGGGTCTGCGCATGTCCAACCACATGCCCGATCACCCCCTGTACCCCCTCCCAAAACCGCTGCAACTCCGGGCATTCCCAGAATATGTGCAGAAAATTGCCTTCCCCAATCCCACATCTCCAACAACTGGAGTCTACACCTGGGAACATCCTGTGGAGTTTTGTCAGCACCCTATAAAAGCGAGAGATACATTTATAGTTGGCCTCTTGGAGTTTGGATCTGACTGATGTTTTGTGGGCAAGTAACAGCACCTTATTTCTTTGCGAGGTCGAGAGGGTGATGCCCAGGTCTGACTCCCAGTGCAAGAGGAACCCAGGCGGGGACAGGTCTGTAGAGTTGCATAGCATGGAGTGTGAGATGGCCAGGGAGTGTCGGAGAGACCCCTTTTCCATACACAGCTTCTCAAAGTCGGTGAGGGGTCTGACAAACTGACTATGGACCGGTAGAGAACAGAGAAAGTGTCGCAGTTGTAAGGAGCGCCACAGGCCCAGGGGTCCAGGGACCCGGAAGTTACGAAGTTCCTCTATTGTTAGCCATTGCCCCCTGACTCCGATGTGGTGAGCGCGGAATCTGTTCCGGGAGATCCAGAGACGAAACATCGGGTCAGAGAGACCCGGCGAGAAGCTCGGGGCGCCTATGACCGGAGAAAGGGGAGAGGGTAAGGGCATTAGGGCTCTCCGGACCGCCTCCTGGGAACAACAAGATAACGTAGCACCAATAGTAGGATGGGATTTGAGTTCTGTGCCCACAGGGGAAAGCCCCCAGGGTAGCCCCGCCAATGGTATTTCAGTAAAGCTGTAAAGAAAGCTAAAGAATGGCGACACCAGTCCACCACCCTGGCCATGTGTGTGGCAATGTAATATGTCTTGAGGTCCGGGAGACCCAGCCCCCCCGAGCTCTAGGTCTACACAACGACCGTGCCAATCTCGCCGGCTTGTTTGCCCATAGGAACTTCGTTTGTAGAGAGAAAACTTCTCCAAAGAGTGACCTGGGGATCCCTATAGGCAGGGTCTGCAGGATGTACAAGAGTCTCAGAAATATGTTCATCTTAAAAATCGCGGCCCGTCCGAACCACGTGAAAGTGCCCTTTAACCAGGTTTTACAGTCTTCTTTAATTTTTTGGAGAAGAGGGGTAAAGTTCAACTGGAAAAGGGAGCTCACGTCAGCCGACAATTTAAGTCCCAAGTATCGCAAGTACTGAGGAGCCCACTGAATATCAGAGGCTCCCTGCAGCTGCGAAACTACCTCCGCGGGGAGGTTGACGCCAAGTGCCTCCGATTTAGACAAGTTGATTTTGAAGTTGGAGAGGAGGGAGAATCGGTTGAATTCCTGCATTAGCACTGGGAGTGATTCGGCTGGGTCAGTAATAAAAAATAATAGATCATCCGCGAAGGCTGCTATCTTATGAGTCACTCCCCGATCTCCGGTCCCATAATGCTAGTGTTCATCCGAATGTGTCGCAGTAGGGGCTCTAATGTGAGTATGAATATCATTGGGGAAAGCGGACAACCCTGTCGAGTGCCGTTGGTGATCGGAAAACTCTCTGAAAGCACTCCATTAACCCAAAGACGAGCCGATGGTGCACTATATAAAGAACCTATCCAACTTAGCATGTTTCCCCCCAGCCCCAGGAAGGCAAGGACACCATCCAGGAACGTCCAGCCGACCCGGTCGAACGCCTTCTCGGCGTCCGTCAACAACAACACGAGAGATCCCCCATCAGACCTGGCCCTATGGATCAGGTTAATGGCCCTCGTGGTGTTATCCCTAGCCTCCCTGCCCAGCATGAACCCGGCATGATCAGAATGGACTATACCCAATAGCAGTGGGGACAGCCGATTGGCCAGAATCTTAGCAAACAACTTTAGGTCCACATTGAGCAGGGAGATCGGGCGATAGTTGGCACAGGTGGTGGGATCCCTCCCCTCCTTAGGAATAACCACTATGGTGGCTGCAAGGGCATCTCTAGGTAAAGGTGGGGATGGACTCGATGGGATGTTGTTGAAGGCTGCTAGAAAGTGGGGGGTCAAGATAGGACCCAGCTTCTTGTAATAGGCCACCGGGAGCCCATCCGGCCCCGGTGCTTTACCCGAAGGGGAGTTCTTTAGGGCCGCAGCTAGTTCCGCCTCGGAAATCGGTGCCTCTATATCTTCCGGTTTAAGCCTCGGGAGTCCTGAGGATCTTAAATAATCCTGGATTCTTTCCCTGGCTGACTTCCTATCGTCCTCTGTCAAGTTATTGTCAATCGAATACAGGGCAGAGTAAAAGTCCCTAAATGCGGCAGCTATGTCAGCCGGAAGTGAGGTTCCGCAACGCCCTTGCCAGTGTCCTGCTATTTTTGTTTCCAAATTCATAAAAATGCCTTAGGCATTTTGCTAATGAGGCTTTAGCTTTGTTGGAAAGAAGCAATTTCAATTTTTCTCTTTTCTGAAAGAGAAGAGTTTTGGTCTCATCATCTAAACGGTCTTTGTGAATCCTCTCCAACGCATGTATGTCTGCCAATAGCGACATGATTTCCGCGTTTCTCTCCCGTTTCAACCGGGCTCCATGTTTAATAAACAGGCCTCTCACTACACATTTATGTGCTTCCCATGTTACCGCGGGTGTGGTGTCTCCCCGGGCGCAAAGGTTGAAGTACTCCTCCACTGCCTCCTGTATCTCCTGCATGGTCCCCCGGTCCCCCAGCAAAGAAGTATTCAGTGTCCATTGGCCTTGTTTAACTAACGGGCGCACTAGGGAGACATCCAGGATTATTAAAGCGTGGTCAGAAAACATTATCTCATCTATTTCAGTACCCACCAGACAGTGGAGATCCCTGTGCCTGATAAAGAAGTGGTCCAACCTTGAGTACGTGTTATGGACAGCGGAATAGAAGGAATAGTCCCTATCCGTCGGATGTTGCACCCTCCACGCGTCGACTAGCTGGTATTCGTGTGGCCCCCGTTTGATCCGACTATGAGCGGCTCTAGACATATTGGCGGCTCCCTTTGAAGTATCTATCTCTGGGTCCATAACAAAATTAAAGTCTCCTCCCATTATCAACGTGCCCTCTGAAAACTCGTCCAGGATGTTCAGGTATTTTAGCAGGGCCGGGTATAGCCCCTTATTGGGAAGGAAAAGGGCCGCAAAGGTGAAGACCTGGGACTGGACACGACCCTTTATCATGATCAATCTCCCCTCCCTGTCCGTGTGGGTCCCCATCAACTCCCATGGCAGAGAGCTCGCAACCAGAATGCTAGTCCCCTGGATCGTGGATCAGGTGATGGCGAATGGTAGACCGTCGAGTATCTCCGGTCAGACAGCTTATATGGTTTGTCTAAGCAATAGTGGGTTTCTTGCAGAAAGATGACCTGAAGTCGCCTTCTCCATAGCAGGTTCAGGAGGATTGAGCGTTTCTCTGGGCTGTAGAGGCCCTTGATGTTCAGGGACCCCACTCTAAGGCGGGCTTTGCACGTTGCAACATCGGTAACAATGTGTTACCGATGCTGCAGCGATAGTCCCGCCCCCGTCGCACGTTCGATATATAGTGAAAGCTGCCGTAGCGATTATTATCGCTACGGCAGCTTTACACGCACATACCTGCCGTGCGACGTCCCTCTGGCCGGCGACCCGCCTCCTTCCTTAGGGGGCGGGTCGTGCGGCGTCACAGTGACGTCACACGGCAGGCGGCCAATTGAAGTGAAGGGGCGGAGATGAGCAGGATGTAAACATCCCGCCCACCTCCGTCCTTCTCATTGCAGCCGGGAGGCAGGTAAGGTGAAGTTCCTCGCTCCTGCGGCTTCACACACAGCGATGTGTGCTGCCGCAGGAGCGAGGAACTACATCGTACCTGTCGCTCCCCCGGCATTATGGAAATGTCGGAGGCTGCAGCGATGATACGATGACGACGATTTTGCGCTCGTTCATCGTATCATCTAGGATTTACACACTACGACATCGCAAGTGACGCCGGATGTGCGTCTCTTTCGATTTGACCCCACCGACATCGCACCTGCGATGTCGTAGTGTGCAAAGCCCGCCTAAGATCAGGTTTGGACATCTGCTTCGTGGCTTCAACAGGGACCTACGAGAAAACAACAAAGACAAGATGCACAAACACACCACGGGGAAAGGTTTTGAGGGGAGGAGGGAAAAAGAAAAGGGGGAGTTGTAGAAGTAAGGGAAGGCTAAAAAGGAGAAAAAGGAAAAGAAAGAAAAAATTAGGCGGAAGAAGGAGAAAAAGGAAGAAAATGGAAACCAAGATAAGATGCTCTCAAAGAGCTTGCAGGCCTATGGGTCCGCCCTAGGCCTACCAGGGCAGTCTCAATGAAGATGGTAATAAACACACGTATGAAGCCCCCCCTCCCTCCCCACCCCACTATATACTGGCTATCACCCCTGTAAACCCACAGGAGGCAATGCTTATTGTGAACTCTAACAACCTCTCCTCCGCCGCCACCTTCAGACCATATGTATGCCCCCCCACACTGGAACAGAAACCCCAGACAGTGCAAATGAGCGCAATACCCCAAATCAGCAGTCCAAGATCGGAGCCTTATAAACGCCTCAGCCACTGCCACCGCTTGGCATGGATCCTGGAACCTTTCCCTTCCCCTGCATCTGGCGGCTCGTGGACTCCCAGGATAGCCAGTCTGGAATGGAGAGGTCGGGCAGATCCAGGAATTTGTATAGGGCCGTCAGGTCCGCAGGATGTTTCAATAGGAAAATAGACGACCCCTTCCGGACAATAAGGTGGAACGGGTGACCCCAGCGGTACGAGGCATTCACCTCCTTGATTATAACCAGGAGTGGGTGGAGCTGGCGCCTCATGTAAAGTGTGCGGCTGGAGACATCAGAGAAAAGCTTAAAAACTGCACCGTCCATCTTTACAGGCCCGAACTCCCAGGCCCTCCTCAGGATCTGCTCCTTGTCCATGAAGAAGTGTAAACGGCAAAGAACGTCTCTTGGTGTGGACGAACCGGCCCCCTGGGTGGCCCTGGCAACTCTGTGTACTCTGTCGCATAGAAACGTGGCATCCAGTGGTCTATTAGTGTCTGTGTTAAATATTTCTTGCACCTTGGTACGGAGCGACTCAGTGGGCCAGTCCTCTGGGATACCTTTTACTCTTATGTTGTTGCGACGACCTCTGTTCTCTTGATCGTCCAGCAGCAGTGTCATATACTTAAACCGGTTATTGTAGGCCACACATTCTTTCTCCAGCCGTGCGACTCTGCTTTCCATAGAGTCTTGAGCCTGTTCAGTGGCAGTGACCCTGTCGTCCAGGGCCCCTATCTCCTCTCTCACAGCAGTGATGGCTTGTTGATGAGATTGCTCTATTCTGCAGACCAGTGCATCTAGGTCATTTTTACTTGGAAGGGCTAAGATTAACTCCTTCAGTGCCTGTATTTCTGGTGCACTATAAGCAGGGCTTGCATGTGTGGGGGAGAGAGCTGAGCTGCCCAGGGTAGGCCCCCCCACAGGGAGGAAGATAGCTGGAATGTCTCTGCCTGTGGATTCCTCTGGTGAGTGCAGGGAGCAGCTCTCATACACTGGGCTTGTGCTGGCCAGGTGCTGTGGGACTGTCAGGGCCCCCACGTTCTGGGCCTCCCCCCCGCTCCTCCGGTTCTCCTCACCTTCCTCCTCGTGGTGCCCTGTGGGTCTCATGGTGTCCCCGCTGTGGAGCTTATCAGCCGTGTGGTGTCCTCTCACCGGCTGGGACATCCTCTCTGCTGCCGCTCTTGTGGCGCCCTGGACCAGCCAGGTCGTCACAGGTACTAAAACATACACCCCCACCCTGAGACAGGCACATCAGCCAGACACAAAATCCTTGTTGCCTCCCTCCAGGGGCTGATGTCCACACCAGGTGGGGTGGAGCCAGGCGGTTGGCCCCGCCCACCGAGGAGTTCATAGTCCTGGAGGCGGGAGAAGGAAGTCAGTTCAGTTCAGAAGGGAGTTCAGTTAGTGAAGTAGTAGTGGAGGAGCAGACTGACCGTGTCCGGGTGTGTGGCCCGGGCACTAAGAGCAAGGTTGGCAGACGGTGGTGGCCATCTGCAGGAGAGGCACATCAACGCGGAACCGTAGGACCGGGGACGGGCGGTGGCCCGCCGGTACCAAACCGGGGAGCGAAGTGAAGCCAGCACACACAGGCAGGGCCTACGGACCCCGACCAGGCTTGGAGTCGCCATTAGAGGTCAAATCCATCAGTGACCGGAACCCCAGGGGTTTCCTAAGAGCCAAGACCCGATTGAAGGCAACCGTCCAACCAACAGAAGGAAATACAGCTACCGCCACAGCTAGAGTTCCAAGGGCCAGAGCCTGCGGGCAAAAGGGCTCCTCCACCACATACACACGCTGGGGAGCAGGTTACCAGTGGGAATCCATTGGGACCGAATATACACAAAGGTGCAGGGAAGGGCAGCCACCACTAACCGTTTAGGAGAAGCCACAGCAGCCGGCTGCGGGACCCGTCCATCCAGTCATTTGGTTTACCAGAGACTTTGCGTACCTTTGTGGCTGAGTGAGTTCTACCGTGCCGTCTGGCACCGCACTGCACAATCCAAGCGACCCTGCACCCATCCAACCCTGCCTCCCTGTCATCTCACCGGGCCCTGGGACGACCAACCCCTACCCACGGAGGGGGAAAACAACATCCCAGCTGCTCCCTGCCATCGTTCCCGGGATCCCCGTCACCAGCAGCGGTGGTGCCAACCTCACAACCCGTGGGTGGTGTCACGGACCAAATCCCCAAACCAAACTACCCCCCTTTCACTCACGGGCGAGGAGCGCCGCTCGAGTCCCCGGATCTGGCCCACCGCTCGAGCCACCGAGCAGCCATCGCAGCAGCGCCGGACCCGAGCGTTAGCGAGCGCAGCGCAGTGGCGTCCTTCCCCGCCCGCAACACTCTCGTCCCCGCTCCCTCGCGGGGACTCGCGCTGGCAGCCGTTGGCTTCTGCAGCGTCCCTGCATGTGGGGATTCCCCTACAGCGGGCCGCAGTGTGGGAGCCGGCGCCATCTTAACACTGCTACCCGTGCTCTTCATCTCCAGCGGTGGCCCGCTGAGAAAGCGTTCCATTCTTCCTCCTGGACGCACGGCTCCAGCCATGGTGGTGAGTGCTTCCTGGGGCTTCCTTTTAGGCGGCATTAGGTTGCAGAGAGGCTCGTGCTCATTTAACTTTGATGCTCAAAGTGGCCACCGTCAGCTGCAATGCACATCTGGACTCTGGACAGCATACTGTATCTTGCTGCACGTTGTATGGTAGGTGACACGTTTGCACAAGCATCTGTGATACGTCGTCGTAGGTCCTGCAATGTTGATGGAGGGGTCGCATATGTCGCGGGCGGCGGGGCACTGCGCTCACCACGCTCGGGTCCGGCGCTGCTACTACTGCTGCTCGGTGGCTAGAGCGGTGGGCTGGATCCGGGGACTCGAGCGGCGCTCCTCGCCTGTGAGTGAAAGGGGTGGTTTGTTGGTGTATGGGATGTCGGTTTGTGACGCCACCCACGGTGTGTGGTGAGGTTGGGGCACCACCGCTGCTCTGTACGGGGATCCCGGGAGCGATGGCAGGGAGCAGCTGGGATGTTTTCCTCCCCTCCATGGGTAGGGGGATTTTGGTAGTCCCGGGGCCCGGAGTTGTTGTCTGTAAGGTGGATTGTGGGGCCTGGCCAGGTGTAGGGTCGCGGGGCAGCGCAGTGCCGGACGGCACGGTGGTACTTACTCAGCCAGTAATGCACACGGAGTCTCTGGTAAAACAAACGGCTGGATGGACAAGTCCCACAGACGGCTGCGACGGTCACTCCCGGTAGGTTGGCGGTAACTGTCTCTCCCTGCACTGGTGTTATGTTCTCGGCCCCGATGGCTTCCCACCGGTAACCCGCTCCCCAGCGGTATATTTGCTGGAGGAGCCCTTTTGCCCGCAGGCGCTGGCCCTGGGAACCCTAGCTCTGGCGGTAGCTGTATTTCCCTTCACGGTTGAGTGGTTGCCTTCAGTCGGGTCTTTACTGCTGGGAAACCCCGGAGGTTCCTGTCGCTGACGGATTTGACCGGTTTAACAGCGACTCCAAGCCTGGTCGGGGTCCGTAGGCCCTGCCGGATGGTGCTGGCTTCTCTTCGCTCCCCGATCCGGTACCGGCGGGCCACCGCCCGTCCCCGGTCTTTACGGTTGTGCGTCAATCGGCCTCTCCTGCAGACGGTCACCACCGTCTGCCAACCTTGCTCTCAGGTGCCCGGGCCACGTACCCGGACACGGTCAGTCTGCTCCTCAACTACCACTTCCCTAACTCCTAACTGAACTCCACTCAACTGCACTCCCTTTTCCCGCCTCCAGGACTGTGAACGCCTCGGTGGGTGGAGCCAACCGCCTGGCTCCGCCCCATCTGGTGTGGACATCAGCCCCTGGAGGGAGGCAACAAGGATTTGTGTCTTACTTTGATGTTCCTAACCGGGGTGTGGGGTGTGTTGTTGCAGTACCTGTGACGTCCTGGCTTGTCCAGGGCGCCACATTCCCCCTTGGTTAAACGCAGACCGTCCGCGGGCTGCTCGTCCATCACCGGTTTTATTTTCACAACTGTAAAAAAGTGGAAAACATAAAACACAAGCATTTTATAAAACTTCCCTTACGGGAGGCACTTTCTTAACGTTACAAACATTTTTATTAACGGTACGGCTTCCGCTCTCCCCCCCGCCCAAACAACCTGGCCCAGATGCTGCCCCTAAGAAGTGGGCAGCACCCCTTGCCCCAGTCCAGAACCAAATTGCCCAAGCGGGTACGGTCTCTTTCAGGGGACCCGCGTCCATGGGGACCCCTGAACCCCCGGAGGATTGCCACCAGTTACGGTAGTGGCGGGCCTGGGCCATCCATTTCCTCCAGGCCCATCCTCCCAAATCAGCCTCTCCGGAGGCGGTCACGGTAACAAGCCAACATTTTATTTACATACCACAAGTTTGTGGTTGCCATGCAAGTTCTCGGGCTTGTCCGTAAGAAGTTCCTTACGCAACGGTTGCAGAAGGTCCCAACGGGGACTAGTTGCCGGCAACGGCCGGTTCAATCACGGTGCTAATCTGGTAAACAACGGTTGATTCCTTTTCTTATCATTCAGTTACATTCTTATTCATTCAACAACATCACACCCCTAAATGTTAGTCTCCCTGTACCTAAGCGGGGGTTGACCTAGGTTGGGATGTGTGGAACTACGGGGGCCAAGGTTGGTGGTGGTAGGCAGTGGGGCAGAGGACACAGCTAGTTCCTCCCCCCGGCTATCGTGTGGGGCAGGCAGAGGCATAGGGGAGCTGGGTACGGGCACATCCCTGGGCGCTGGGGCATTAACGGCCACTTCCATCTCTTTTTCCTCCACGGGTGGTGGGAACAGTATTACTGGATGGATCACTGCGCCGTTCTGTGGAGGCCAATCGGCCGGGAAATCGCCCATCATGGTGTGAATTACCGCTTTCTCCTTCTCCTCAGCCGCTTTGGTGGCCGGGGCTTCAGTTGCCGTCTTCAATGGTGGGGGACACCACTTCAGGTGATCTCGGGAAACCATGGCCAAAGTCTTTCCCTGGTCACGGCTGATCTGGTAGGCTTTTCCATTCTCCCAATTGGTGGGTTGTATTACATACGGGGCCTCCCCCCATTGATCGTCTAGCTTATGGGCCCTTCGCCTTCGCTTCAAGACGACATCTCCGGGCAGAAAGGGACCTGCAGGCGCCTTTTTGTTGAAGCACTGCTCCTGCTGCTTCCAACTCCGGCACAATTCTTTTCCACATAGTCCTGGACCTGTCGGTACTGTGCTCTTCGTCGGGTGTCCCACCCCGCGGTCGAACGCTTCCGGGGCCTCCAACCCCATCTCTAGGTCCACTGGCAGTCGACCGGGCCGAGCTCTCATCAGGTACGCCAGTGTGCACTTCGTAGAGCTGGAAGGGATGTTGTTGTACATATCGACCAGGTCAGGTAGTTTCTCTGGCCATAGGTTCCGCTCCTCCAGCGGCAACGTCTTGAGGAGGTTCAGGACCAAGTGGTTCATATTTTCGCACATGCCATTGGTTTGGGCGTGGTAAGGCGTGGTCCGAATTTTCTTGCAACCGTGCAACTGGCAGAATTCTTGGAACACCTCTGCTTCAAAGGCCGGGCCCTGGTCGGTAAGCACCTTCTCTGGGTATCCTTGCGGCCGACAGAAATAGGCCTGGAATGCTCTAGCAGCGGTACGGCCGGTCAGGTCCTTGACTGGGACAACCACCATAAATCTTGAATAGTGGTCCACAATGGTCAGGGCATGAGTATACCCACTTCGGCTAGGGGTGAGCTTCACATGGTCGAGGGCCACCAGCTCCAGCGGTTGATGCGTAACGATTGAGCGTAGAGGGGCCTTCTGGCTGGCCTCATCCCTTCTTCTCAGTGCGCAGGGGCTGCATTCTCGGCACCAGGCCTCCACAGATTCCCACATCCTACTCCAATAGAACCGCTCCCTTAACAGCATTTCCAGCTTCTTCCACCCGAAGTGTCCGGCACCGTCATGGTATGCCTGTAGGACAGTGGGCACGTTAGCCCGAGGAATCACCAGCTGGCGAATCTTCTCATGGGTCTTCGGATTGGGCCTCGGCAGGGGCAGCAGGGTCCATCCCAGCAGAGCCCTGTTCCACCAAGGTCTTGACCAAACGGACAGCGGGTGCCTGATCCTGATCTTCTTGCCACCCTTGACTGGGCAGCGGGTCCAGGTTCACTTGTTGTTGGTGGACACGCAACTTCTCAACTGGCGGCCGGTGAAACGCAGGCAACTCGATCTCCTCGAGGTCATCATCATCCAGCCCCTCTTCCAACAGGTGGGGCATCTGGGAGAGTGCATCGGCATTAGCATTTGTACGGCCGGCCCGGTATTTGATGGTGAAGTCGTAATTGGCCAGCCTGGCCACTCACCGCTGCTCCAATGCACCCAGCTTGGCTGTATCCAGATGGGTTAGTGGGTTATTGTCCGTGTAAGCGGTGAACTTGGCCGATGCTAGGTAATGGCGGAACCACTCGGTGATAGTCCACACCAGGGCTAGAAGCTCGAGCTTGAAGGATTTGTAATTCTCAGGATTCCTTTCTGTAGGTCGGAGTTTTCGGCTGGCATAAGCGATCACCCTTTCCCTGCCGTCTTGATTCTGGGCCAATGCCGCCCCCAAGCCCACATTGCTGGCATCGGTATAAAGGATGAATGGGAGGCTGTAGTCGGGGTACGCTAGGATTTCTTCCCCGGTCAACACCGCCTTCAGTTGGCAGAAGGACTCTTTGTGCTTTTCCTCCCACGCCAACGGAGTCCCAGTAGGCCTACCACCCTTGGTCTGTCCCATGAGGAGGTCTTGCATGGGGGCAGCCATTTTCGTGTACCCTTTGATGAAGCGGCGGTTGTAGCCCACCAGCCCCAGGAACTGTCTCACCTCCCTCACTGTAGTCAGTCTCGGCCAGTCCTGTATGGCAATGATCTTTTCCGGGTCTGGGGCGACTCCTTCCGCGCCCACCACATGTCCGTGGTACTGTACCCTGGGCTTCAACAGGTGACACTTGGAGGGTTTCAGTTTCATCCCATACTTGGCAAGGGACGCGAACACCTCAGCTAGGTACTCTAGGTCGGCTTCATACGTCTGTGAGTACATAATCACATCATCCAGCTACAGCAAGACAGTCTCAAAATTCAGATGTCCCAGACAGCATTCCATCAGCCGTTGGAAGGTCCCAGGGGCGTTGCACAGCCCAAATGGCATGCTGTTGAACTCACAGAGCCCCATGGGGGTAGCGAAGGCGGTCTTTTCACGGTCTTCGGGTGCCACGGCCACCTGCCAGTATCCGCTGGTGAGGTCAAGGGTAGAGAAGTAGTTAGCGGTTCTCAGCGCGGCTAGAGATTCTTCAATACGGGGCAGAGGATAGGCATCTTTATGCGTTATCTGGTTGATCTTCCGGTAATCCGCACACATCCTCATTGTGCCATCCTTTTTCTTGACCAGCACCAGCGGAGCCGCCCAGGGACTGCAGCTATCCCGAATAACCCCCGCCTCTTTCATGTTTTTCAACATGTCTTTGGCGCATTGGTAATGTGCGGGCGGGATAGGTCTTTACCTCTCTTTAATAGGGGGGTGCCTGCCGGTGGGTATGTAATGCTGGACCCCTTTAATCTGCCCAAAGTCTAGCGGGTGTTTGCTGAAAACGTGCTCGTATTCTTGCACTACCCGGTATACCCCGTCCCTGTGATGTGTGGGGGAATTGTCAGTGCCTACATGCAGCTCTCGACACCACTCACCTAACTGTGCAGGGGGCGTGTGGCGACTGGCGGAGGGCGAAGAGGTCGGGGAGCCTGCCTCTTGGATGGTGTGGGGATCCAGGGTTAGCAGCTTGGCGAGGGTGGCGTACCGGGGAAGCCTAACCTCCTCCTCCCCACAATTTAATACTCTCACGGGCACTCTCCCCTTCTTAACGTCTACCACTCCCCGGGCGGCCATTACGGTGGGCCACTGTTCGGAGGACATGGGCTCTACCATAGCTGGGTAATCACGTCCCTGGGGACCTACCGCTGCCCTACACCAGATCATCATTTCGCTCCGGGGAGGCACAGTTAAAAGGGCCACATCCATCACTCTCACTCCCCCAAACTCTCCTCCCGCAGAGTTCACTTGCTGCCGGTACATCAAGGCCAGAATCTCTCACTGCACCGCCCTCTGTCGACCTCCCGCTGCGGTGGCGGCCAGCTGTTGTAGTAGAGTCAGCACCTCACTCATGCAATGCTCCATTACATTCGTTCCTAGCACCATCTTTGGATCATGATCGCTGGGGTCATTCCTTATCAAAACCATCCTTTGGTGTTGTAGCTCGGTCCACCCCACAGTCATAGCCACATGTTTGTACCCCACTTGGGTCAAGGGGAGGCCATCAGCGGCGATTAATGTCATGCTGCCATCTGGAGGGGCAAGTTCATCCTCCCCCCAATACCGTTGATACAGAGTATATGTCATCGTGGTAGCCTGAGATCCAGTGTCCAGGAGCGCCATCAGCGGGACGCCGTCCACAGCCAGAGGGATGATGGGGCGGGCCCTGATGAACAGGTCCCGCCAGTCGGGGGGGCCACTGGGTTCTACTCCTGAGGATTGGCCCTTGGCCCCAGGGGTTGTTCGTTTATTGGACACCGTCGGGAGTAGTGACCGGGCTTCCTGCACTTGTAACAGATCGGGGGTCCATACCGTGGGTCAGTAGCCCTTCTCCGCTGCATCCAGGGGACATCTTCTGGGCGGTCGGCGAGCTGTACCCCCCCAGGGGCCTGGACCTCGTTGGAGGCTGCAGTGCAGCGAGGATCTTGGCGAGGTCTCCATCCATACGACGGACTTGGGCAGCCAGTTCCTCCATCATTCCGCCAGAATTCGCAGGCGCTGCAGGAGTTGGGGGGGAAGGGGCTACCACGATGGGAGCCGTCTCAGCCGGTCACGGGGCCGCTCCAGGGACATCGGACGCCAGGGGCTGCAGAGCCCTAATGGCCCGTTCTTTCAACACGGCAAAGTCCACATCAGGGTGCTCTAAGGCCCATAGCCGCAGCTGTTTGCGGTCCTCCGGGGATCTCATCCCCTGCACGAACTGCTCTACCAGCATTTTGTTACTGTCAGCATCATTGATGGTATCCACCCGCTTCAGCGTCCGGAGAGAAGTTTGCAGACGCAGGGCATAGTCTCTGACACTGTCGGTAGGTCGCTGTCGGCATTGGTAAAACTGCATTCGTAGCTCAGCCCCGATGCGAGTTTCAAAGGCAATCTGTAGCTTTTCGAAGATAGTGGCCACGGAGGACCGGTCCCCCTCGGCCCAGGTCTCCGTCTCCTGCTCAGCTGCACC
This sequence comes from Anomaloglossus baeobatrachus, assembly GCF_048569485.1. Lineage (NCBI taxonomy): Eukaryota > Metazoa > Chordata > Amphibia > Anura > Aromobatidae > Anomaloglossus > Anomaloglossus baeobatrachus. The sequence continues at coordinate 99,324,313 of NC_134360.1, read as the reverse complement.
GGTTAGCTGCCCCAGCACCACCGCTGCACGCTGCTTATCAGTCAGGTGGTACAGTTCTAAGAGCGGGCTAAGCTTCTTCCGGAAGACCTGCAATGTATCAGGTTTCCTGTCGTACTGCGGCAGCCAGGTAGCTCCGGGCACATAGGGCAAGGAGAACGGCATCACCTGAGCAAGGGCGGGGGCCGCGGCCTCTCCCACTCCTGCGGCCAGAGCACGGCCGGGCCCATTTCCATCTACCGGCACGTCTGCGGCTACGTCCACCGCTCCTCCAGCGGCTCCGTCGGGCGCAGAAATCTTGTTTCCGTCCCCCCTTGGTTTCTTTACGGCACCTCCTCTTTTCGTGGCCAAGATGGCGGTTTCCGAAAATTTTCGGCCGGACACCTCCAGCGGGACACAAGGCGCACTTCTACCAGGTGGTAGAACGGTAGGATCCTATTCGTGACGCCAAGTTGTCGCGGGCGGCGGGGCGCTGCGCTCACCATGCTCGGGTCCGGCGCTGCTACTACTGCTGCTCGGTGGCTCGAGCGGTGGGCCGGATCCGGGGACTCGAGCGGCGCTCCTCGCCCGTGAGTGAAAGGGGTGGTTTGTTGGTGTATGGGATGTCGGTTTGTGATGCCACCCACGGTGTGTGGTGAGGTTGGGGCACCACCGCTGCTCTGTACGGGGATCCCGGGAGCGATGGCAGAGAGCAGCTGGGATGTTTTCCTCCCCTCCGTGGGTAGGGGGATTTTGGTAGTCCCAGGGCCCGGAGTTGTTGTCTGTAAGGTGGATTGCGGGGCCTGGCCAGGTGCAGGGTCGCGGGGCAGCACAGTGCCGGACGGCACAGTGGTACTTACTCAGCCAGTAATGCACACGGAGTCTCTGGTAAAACAAATGGCTGGATGGACGAGTCCCACAGACGGCTGCGACGGTCACTCCCGGTAGGTTGGCGGTAACTGTCTCTCCCTGCACCGGTGTTATGTTCTTGGCCCCGATGGCTTCCCACCGGTAACCCGCTCCCCAGCAGTATATTTGCTGGAGGAGCCCTTTTGCCCGCAGGCGCTGGCCCTGGGAACCCTAGCTCTGGCAGTAGCTGTATTTCCCTTCACGGTTGAGCGGTTGCCTTCAGTCGGGTCTTTACTGCTGGGAAACCCCGGAGGTTCCCGTTGCTGATGGATTTGACCGGTTTAACAGCGACTCCAAGCCTGGTCGGGGTCCGTAGGCCCTGCCGGATGGTGCTGGCTTCTCTTCGCTCCCCGATCCGGTACCGGCGGGCCACCGCCCGTCCCCGGTCCTTACGGTTGTGCGTCAATCGGTCTCTCCTGCAGACGGTCACCACCGTCTGCCAACCTTGCTCTCAGGTGCCTGGGCCACGTACCCGGACACGGTCCTGCTCCTCAACTACCACTTCCCTAACTCCTAACTGAACTCCACTCAACTGCACTCCCTTTTCCTGCCTCCAGGACTGTGAACTCCTCGGTGGGTGGAGCCAACCACCTGGCTCCGCCCCACCTGGTGTGGACATCAGCCCCTGGAGGGAGGCAACAAGGATTTTTTGTCTGACTTTGATGTTCCTAACCGGGGTGTGGGGTGGGTTGTTGCAGTACCTGTGACATCCTGGCTTGTCCAGGGCGCCACACATACACCTGCTGTTTGATGTGACCTCACAGAAAGAAGTCCAATGGGGTCAGGCCAGGCGAGCGTGGAGGCCACTCCATGCAGCCACCATACCCAATGACTTGTAGGAAGGTCTCCATGAGGTATCGCTTCACATCTGCAGCCTTGTGAGTTTTACATGTTCTAATCATAGCATTTCTGTATGCAAGGTGTGAATTCTTATTGAATTGATGATGCCCTACAACTTTGTAATTCACTTTTTCCTCTATCTCGTTTTCGAGATAAAAATGCTAACTCCGTTGTTTTCCACCAGGTGGCGCTATAGGTGGTTTCATTGCGTAGCGCATGGATACTTTACTATACCTAGACACCACTTCTATGCCTATAGCTGCCGCTATTCTCAAGTTAATGGCGGTTCACGGGATATGGGTGGACACATGGCTATGGGTGGGGCAGGGTTCTCAGACAGAAAATGCATACTAATTAAAGAATGTACGTCTGGAACACCTATGGTGTGAAAAATATACAACTAAACATTTTTGAGTCTTGCACCCTGTTCACACCATAGGTGTTCCAGACGTACATTCTTTAATTTCATGTTTTTCACTTTTTTCAGATAGTCCATTGTATTTTTCAGTCTAGCATTCCCGTAGCAGTTCTGCTTTTCATTATTCCCCTATACATTGTGACTGGTGTGCAACTCTTTATCCTATTGTTTAGTTGTATATTTTTGAGTCTTGCACCCTGTTCACACCATAGGTGTTCCAGACGTACATTCTTTAGTCAATGAAGAACAGTCTGCCTAGAGTTGTTGTGGTTAGGAGAAGCTGGATTGGCCCAACTAATTGTGAACCATGGCTCTTTCTCGCTTGTCTTTTTAGGAACACCCAGTCTTTTGGCGCTGATTTAAGATTTGGAATTGAAAAATACACGTTTAACACACTAGTCAATTATATAAGGCTTGTACATCGCTGGACAGGCTATCATGCTGTAACTGAAGTATCTGTGGGAAATATATTCCTGATCTAGATGCTAAACTAAAAAATATCTTATGGGGGATCTATTTATTAAGAAAAGGAAAGGCAAAAGCAAGCATTCAGTCCATGACTTGCCAGTCTCTACATTTACCTTCTGGATTTTCAACTTGAATGTTCCGTCCAGCCTTTCCCCATTCCCACTGCTCAGAGGATGGTAAGCAGTGTGGAAATCCTGTTAATTCGCAGATACTGTAAATCTCCCTAATGATCTCTCCTATAAAATTTGTACCTATACCACTTCAGGAACACCATTTTTACATACAGTCATATGAAAAAGTTTGGGCACCCCTATTAATGTTAACCTTTTTTCTTTATAACAATTTGGGTTTTTGCAACAGCTATTTCAGTTTCATATATCTAATAACTGTTGGACTGACTAATATTTCTGGATTGAAATGAGGTTTATTGCACTAAGAGAAAATGTGCAATCCGCATTTACACAAAATTTGACCGGTGCAAAAGTATGGGCACCTCAACATTAAAGTGACATTAATATTTTGTAGATCCTTCTTTTGCAAAAATAACAGCCTCTAGTCGCTTCCTGTAGCTTTTAATGAGTTCCTGGATCCTGGATGAAGGTATATTTGACCATTCCTGTTTACAAAACAATTCCAGTTCAGTTAAGTTTCATGGTAGCCGAGCATTTACAGCACGCTTCAAATCATCCCACAGATTTTCAATGATATTCAGGTCTGGGGACTGGGATGGCAATTCCAGAACATTGTAATTGTTCCTCTGCATGAATGCCTGAGTAGATTTGGAGAGGTGTTTTGGATCATTGTCTTGCTGAAATATCCATCCCCTGCGTAACTTCAACTTCGTCACTGATTCTTGCACATTATTGTCAAGAATCTGCTGATATTGAGTTGAATCCATGCGACCCTCAACTGTAACAAGATTCCCGGTGCCGGCATTGGCCACACAGCCCCAAAGCATAATGGAACCTCCACCAAATTTTACTGTGGGTAGGAAGTGCTTTTCTTGGAATGCCGTGTTTTTTTGCCTCCATGCATAACGCCTTTTTGTATGACCAAACAACTCAATCTGTGTTTCATCAGTCCACAGGACCTTCTTCCAAAATGTAACTGGCTTGTCCAAATGTGCTTTTGCATACCTCAGGCGACTGTTTGTGGCGTGCTTGCAGAAACGGCTTCTTTCGCATCACTCTACCATACCGCTTCTCCTTGTGCAACGTGCGCTGTATTGTTGACCAATGCACATTGACACCATCTGCAGCAAGATGATGCTGCAGGTCTTTGGAGGTGGTCTGTGGATTGTCCTTGACTGTTCTCCCCATTCTTCTTCTTCTGCTTTTGTGATATTTTTCTTGGCCTGCCACTTCGGAGCTTAACAAGAACTGTACCTGTGTTCTTCCATTTCCTTTCTATGTTACTTACAGTGGAAACTGACAGTTTAAATCTCTAAGACAACTTTTTGTATCCTTCCCCTGAACAACTATGTTGAATAATCTTTGTTTTCAGATCATTTGAGAGTTGTTTTGAGGAGCCCATGATGCCACTCTTCATAGGAGATTCAAATAGGAGAACAACTTGCAAGTGGCCACCTTAAATACCTTTTCTCATGATTGGATACACCTGCTTATGAAGTTCAAAGCTCAATGAGGTTACAAAACCAATTTAGTGCTTTAGTAAGTTAGTAAAAAGTAGTTAGGAGAGTTCAAATCAAGAAATTGATAAGGGTGCCCATACTTTTGCACCGGTCAAATTTTGTTTAAATGCGGATTGGACATTTTTTGTTAGTACAATAAACCTCATTTCAATCCAGAAATATTACTCAGTCCATCAGTTATTAGATATATGAAACTGAAATAGCTGTTGCAAAAACCCAAATTGCTATAAGGAAAAAAGGTTAACATTAATAGGGGTGCCCAAACTTTTTCATATGACTGTAAATATTGTGTTATTTGTAACTTTGTAATCAGGGACCATTTCTATGGCCTTTTGAACCATGGCTTGAACCACAGAAATTGCTGTGATAAAAGAGCTCTCCATACAATTTAAACAATCTTCATAGTAGATTGTAGACCAGTAGATGTCTACCATCCTTAGCCATTATAAGGTGAATGTACCAATGATTCTGTCTATGCCCGTGCAGTCCATTGTCAAAACATTAATGCAATATGTGGTTTCTCCACACCACCCCCCTTAGTCACATTCTTTCCATGTCCTTTGCCTTCCTGCTCCCACTCTCAAAGGGAATCTGTCACCAGAGTTTTGTTACCCCATCTGAGAGCAGCATAATGTAGAGACAGAGACCCTGATTACAGAAATGTGTCACTTACTGAGCTGTTTGCTGTCATTTTGATAAAATCAATGTTTTTTCTGCTGCAGATTTAGCAGTTATACAGAGGCTCATGAATATGCTGGACTACCTGGGAGCACGCCAAGTAGTCTTCTAATGATATTTACTGCTCATTAAACAGTGATTTTATCAATACCACTCTAAGCAGCCCAGTAAGTGATACATCACTGGAATCAGGATCTATATCCCTACATTATGCTACTCTCAGATTAGGTGTTAAAAACCTGGTAACAGATTCCCTTTAAGCAATAACTGGCTTTCTTTGTGGGAAGCATGAAGGGAAGTTCTGCCACCAATGTCAAGGGCGGTGACCCATGATCATTCATGGAGGGCTCTTTGTTCTGTTTAGAACCCATATCCCGTATGCGGCTAGACACTCGTCCAACTATACAAACACTGTTAATTGTATGGAGGGTCAGGATCCCCAAGCTGGAGACCCAAGGGTAGACACCTCGACCCATACTGCACTGCAAGGCAGAATCAAAGCTACTTGGTCCTATTCAGGTTTCTTATATGGAATCCCACTGAACCCTTCTACATTCTCTCTATTGCAAAAAAAAGTAACAGAAAATTGCCACTACCACTAAGGCCTGCAACACACATCCGTGTCTCCGGTACGTGCAAAAACGTACCATTTTTGCACGTACCGGAGACACGTTGACCAATGTTACTGACTCGCCCACCCCAGGGCTATGGGACACCCGGTGCTGGGCCGGACTAGTCTGGGAATCGTCAGTGGTGGCTGGGCCCGACTCCGTACCCTGGTGGGGTCAATTAATATGGCTGGTGACTTAGGGGTGATTAAAGTTTATAATTCGTGACGCCACCTGTGGTTTGCGGCTACTAAGCCGCCGCTGCTGTATGAGGCCTCCGGGGCTGGTGGAATGGCAGCTTGGATGGTCCTGCTCCCCACAGGTGGAGCGGTGCCCCGGGGACACTGTTGGTGCTTGTGAGTGTCGATGTAGTTGCGGTGTAATGCAGGGCCGACAGGGCAGTGAAAGGACCGGACACAAACAACAGTCTCTTTACCTTCTCCTCTTTTACTGTGCAAACGGTTAGTCCTGGGAGACCGTTACAGGTGGTAGAGGGCTCCGGCCGGCCTAGAAGTAACTGAGGTATCTTTTTGGCCAGCTGAGTATGAGGCCTACTCCCTGTTCTTTCTTTCATAGGACCCTGCACTCTGAGTCAGCAATGGCCCTCTTGCTGCTGGGACCGGTGGTACGTCCCTCTCCCTGTGTGGTAGGCTGCGCAGGCCCTCTCTGATGCTTCTCTGCTGGCATCCACACCGGGCCCTGGTGATGCAGCTCTACCTTCAGGTTGCTTTGGGGGGCCAGGAGACCTGCAGTCCTCCTGCCCTTCGGATTCGGCTACCAGGGAAGGGTTTTACACCCTGGCAACCACAGACTCCGATGTCTAATTCTCCTCTGTGCCTCTCTGCCAATCCTGCTTCACTGGGCCAAGCTATTCCAGCTCCAGGCCCCAGTCCACAGGACAGCACCACTCTGTGTCTTCACTCTCCAACTTCCCTCTCAGACTGAACACTAACTCCTCCCCCAGGTCAGGCTTGAGGAATGCTCCCTGGAACTCCAGGTTCAGAGCTCCCTCTGCTGGCCTGAGGGAGAAACTGCGTTGGATGTTGGTACCTACTGGCCAATGATTTCCCCAATTACCTCCAGGCTCAGCATTAACCCTTTGGAGGGGCAATGCTGTTGTGGCGACCAGGTCCTGGGGCGCCACACTCCCCCTTAGTTAAAACCAGTACTCCCGAACTGAGGAAACAAAAACAAAAACATAACAAGACATAACATGTTAGAACATTTCATCCCATTATGGGAGGCGCATTACTTAAATGTTACAACTTAAATAACAACTATAATGAGTCTAGTGTGGCTCCCTGCCGGGTGTCCATTACACTGCTCCATGGGGGACCCGCCGCGATAAAACCCCCAACGTAGGCTCTGGGCATGCGTAAGAGCATTGATGACCCCACTATGCACGCCGGACGGGTTTTTCCTTTAGGAGTGCTGAGCACACTGGTGCTAACTATGTACAATTAAAGTGTTGGCCACCCATAGTCCAGTGGCCCAATTGTCCATTTACTTAATCACCTAAAATAAAACATTATAGACAGACATTTTCACATAACTATTTACACTCTGATTGGTATTCTATATTCTATATCTTGGAGGGGGCTGTCCCCGAGTACTACGTTGGGACCTGCGTAGTTGGGGTTGTAATTCTTCGCTATCTGGTGTGTGTACTACCTCGATGTTGCATGTTGGCCTAGCCGGTAGGGTTGGCAATCTCCTACGGGGTCTTAGGTTCGCCAAGGGTACGACAGGTTCACCACTGGCAGGGGGTTGATTCTCCTGTTCCACTGCTGGTGGGACATCTATTGTTGGGGCCGACTTGTCTTCAGGTGGATCCGGGACCTCGTCCGCTTCTGGTTCGACCATTTGCGGGAATGTCAATACTGGTACCACTATTGCATTGTTTATTCGGGTCCATGTTTTGGGGAATTTTCCAAGTATTGTTTGGATCATCTCTTCCTCTTTTTCTTGCATTTGGGGACTTTCTTGTACTTCTTCTACTTCCTTTTGGATTTTGCACCGTTCAGGGCACACTTTCAGGCGGTCTCTGGAAACTGCTTGATAGGTCTTGCCTTCATCTTTGCTTATGAGACACACTTTACTATTGTCAAAATTGGAGGGAATAATGGTGTAGGGTTCATTCTCCCACTGATCATCTAATTTATGCATTCTCCGCTTTTTCTTGAGGACCTGTTCTCCAGGTGCTAAGGGAGTTGCTGGAGCTGTTTGATTGTAGTTCTTTTCTTGTCTCATTCTGGCTTGGGACAGGTTCTTTTCCACGCATTCCTGAACTTTGCGGTACTGTTGTTGTCGCTCTGTATCCCAATCTTCTATCTCTTGAACTGCTTCAGGTGACACAGTTCCCATTTCAAAGTCTACAGGTAACTTGCCAGGTCTTGCTCGCATCAGGTAAGCAGGGCTGCAGTTGGTCGAGTTTACTGGGATATTATTGTACAAGTCCACTAGATCTGGTAACTTCTCTGGCCATTGGTTTCTTTCTTCCAGAGGTAGAGTCTTGAGCAAATCAATAACCACATGGTTCATCTTCTCGCACAATCCATTGGTTTGGGGGTGGTACGGTGTTGTTCTTATTTTCTTACAGCCGTACATGTTACAGAACTCTTGGAACACTTCTGCCTCGAATGCAGGGCCTTGATCAGTCAGTACCCTTTCAGGATAACCGTGAGGTCGACAAAAGTATGCTTGAAATGCTCGAGCTGCTGTTCTGGCTGTCTGGTCTTTCACAGGCACTACTACCAGGAAACAAGAGTAATGGTCCACAATGGTGAGGGCGTAAACATAGCCTGACCGGCTTGGTGTTAACTTCACGTGGTCCAGGGCCACCAACTCTAGGGGCTGCTTCCTGACAATTGGCTGTAGGGGAGACCTCTGGCTGGTATCATCCTTCCGCCTCAGGTTATATGGACCACAGTCTCTGCACCACTTCTCGACTGCCTTTCGCATGTGCACCCAGTAGAACCGATCACGGAGTAAGACCTCCAACTTCTTCCACCCGAAGTGTCCTGCTCTGTCATGTTAAGCTGCTAGGAACATTGGAGCATCCCTCTGTGGGACCACTATCTGCCAGACGAGTTCATTCGTTCGCCAGTTGACATATCTCTTGCAGAGCTTGCCTTTGTAGAGAAACAGTTTTCCCCTCTCCTTCCACAGCTGTTGGGATTCTTGTGGAGCATCGGGACCAAGATTGGTTTCGGCTTGTGCCAGCTTTTCTTTAACTAATCGGATTGCCGGGTCACTGTTCTGGGTTTCTTCCCATTTATGGTGGAGTAATGGGTTGATAGAAACCTCTTGCTGACTCGAGCGCTTTCTTCTTACAGCATGCTCACACTGGGAGACACCTTGTCCATGGAAAGCTGGTAACTCTATCATTTCCAGTTCATCCAGGTCTTCTCCAGACTCGAGTAAGTGAGGCATTCTGGACAGCGCATCTGCATTGTTATTCTTCTTGCCAGCCCGGTACTTGATGGTAAAGTCAAAGTTGGACAGTCGATCCATCGCTGTTCTAGTGCACCTAGCTAAGCTGTTGCCAGGTGAGTCAACGGATTGTTGTCCATGAAGATGGTAAACTTGGCTGACGCCAGATAGTGCTTGAAGCGGTCAGTCACTGCCCAGACAATCGCGAGGAACTCCAGCTTGAAGAAACTGTAGTTTTCTGGATTCCTTTCTGTGGGACGAAGCTTCCTACTAGCGTAAGCTATCACCTTCTCTCTGCCTCCCTGCACCTTGGACAGAACTGCTCCCAATTCCACGTTGCTGGCGTCTGTGTACAGTACAAACGGCTGGCTGTAGTCAGGGTAGGCCAGAATTTCTTCTCCGGTGAAAGCCATCTTCAGCCGGACAAAGGATGCTTCTATTTGGCTGTTCCATTCAAATGGAGGGCTTTGCTTCTTAGCCTTCTTTGGCTGGCCCACCAGGAGATCTTGAAGAGGCGCTGCTATCTTTGTGAAACCATCTATGAACCTTCGGTAGTAGCCCACCAGCCCAAGGAACTGCCGCCCCTCCTTTACCGTGGTGGGTCTTGGCCAGTCCTTGATTACTGTGACTTTCTCTGGATCAGGTGGCACACCTTCTGCGCTGACCACATGACCCAGGTACTGTACCTTTGGCTTCAAGAGGTGACATTTGAACGGTTTTATCTTCAGGTCATACTCTGACAAGGACTCGAACACTTCTGCTAAGTGCCTCAGGTGGTCTTCGAGTAGACTATGACGTCATCCAGGTACAATAGCATGGTTTCAAAGTTGTAATGGCCTAAGCAGCACTCCATCAATCTCTGAAATGTTCCTGGGGCGTTGCAGAGCCTGAATGGCATACAGTTGAACTCGCAGAGGCCCATTGGTGTCGTGAATGCAGTCTTCTCCTTGTCCGCCTCTGCCACAGGAACCTGCCAATACCCACAGGTAAACTGAAAAATAAGGAGCGCTGATAGTGTAATACCAACAGATCAGTGAGGTAGATCAGGAAAAATACACTCACCTGAAAAGGTTGTGATAGTCACAACCACTGATAGAGCATAGGATGATGGCGTCTGCTGCAGCCCCACGTGGATGTGCATACAAATCAGAGTGAAGAGGGGGTTAATGCCGCGCATCAGCCAAAATGAAGATGTAGCACGTTGATGTTATAAACGCATTCTTTTATTCCATCGGTCTACGCGTTTCGAGGATATACCTCTTCTTCAGGACCAGTGCATCAACATAGTATCAGATAGTGGAGAAATAGTTAGCTGATTTTAAAGCTGCTAATGATTCTTCTATTCTGGGTAGTGGATAAGCATCTTTATGTGTAATGCGGTTAATTTGCCTGTAGTCAACACACATTCTCATTGTGCCATCTTTTTTCTTTACAAACACTAGGGGAGCTGCCCAGGGGCTACAACTATCTCTGATAACCCCAGCCTCCTTCAGTTCCCGTAACATTTCTTTGGCACGCTGATACTGTGCTGGGGGTACAGGGTGGTATCTCTCTTTAATGGGATGATGGTCACCAGTGGGGATTTGATGTTTAACCCCTTTTACCTGCCCAAAATCTAGGGGGTGTTTGCTGAAGACCCGCTCGTATTCCTGTACCACCCGGTAAACCCCATGCTTTTGGTGTGAGGGGGTGGAGTCGGTGCCCACATGTAATTTTTGGCACCAGTCTTCCAGCTGTCCCTTGGAGCCATTGTCTTCCGCCTGGTCGGACGGGATCAAGGGTTCCACTGCTTTGATGGTATTGTTACAGACAGTGTACAGTTTTGCTACAGTGGCGTACTGGGGCAATTTGGCTTCCTCCTCCCCACAATTCAGGACGCGGACGGGCTCTCTTCCCTTGGGGACGTCTGCTACCGCTCTGGCTATCAGGACTCCAGGCCTACTGTCTGAATACACAGGTTCCACCAGGGCCTGGTAATCTTGACCCTTGAGGCCTATTGCTGTCCGACACCATATTAACATTTCACTTTTTGGGGGAATTACAAAGGGGAGAGGGTCACTTACCCTTACACTGCCAATTTCTCCTCCGGCCAGCTCTACCTGCTGCCTTCTCATCAGGGCTCTAATCTCCCTCTGTAGGGCATGATGCTGCCCGGAGCTGGCATTTTCGGATACCTGCTGCAACAAAATTATCACTTCGGCAAGACAATTTTCCATCACATTTGTACCAATGGTTAGCAGTGCGTTAGATTCTTTGCGATCAATATCTACAATTATCATCCCCTGACATGGCAATTCAACCCACCCCATTTTAATGGTTACTTCCTTATACCCAATTTGAGGCAAGGGCTGACCATTACTGGCCACAATTGTTAAATCATCATCTGGGCCATGGTCAATGTCTGAATCAGCCCAATATCTTTTGTACAGTTTGTAAGAGATGGTTGTTACCTGGGACCCCGTATCCAGGAGGGCATTCAGAGGGATCCCATCCAGCACAATAGGAAGGACCAGTCGTCCTCCCACATACTTGCTGCGACTGGGAGTTGAGCCGGGATTTCTTACACCTGGGGGTTGGCTCCTGGCCCCAGGGTCGGCCCATTTGAAGGACAGTACCTCGCTATGTGGCCCGCCTGGCTGCAGCGGCGGCAGATCGGTTGTCCAGCTGAATCATACCGGTCTGTGTCTTTTCCTCGGGTCGGCGGAATCCTCCTCTGCCGCATCCATGGGACGTCATCTGGACTGGAGGCCAACTCGATTCTTGCAGGTGATGGGGTGACTTGTAGAGACTGCACGGTCTTTGTAAGGGCAGCCACAGTCTTGTCTTGGTCAGCTCCTGGACCTGTTGCCTGAGCTCGGCAGCGGGATCTTTATCCAGGGACTGCGCCTCAGCCCCTGCAGTGGCTCGGGTTGCAGGCACTACCTCCGGGTATGTGATAGCAAGTAGCCGGAGGGGTATTGGGTCATTTGGTGTAGATTCTCTCAGTACCCGAATGGCCTGGTCCTTAAACTTTGCAAAGTCCAGAGCAGGGTTCTGCAGGACCATGATACGCAGCTGGGTCCTGTGAGCGTCTGACAGGAGCCCTTCTATGAACTGCTCAGTTAGGAGCTTGTCTTCTTCACGTACACTCTCTGGGTCCACCTGTTTAACGGCTCTAAGGGCCTCCTGCAAGTTTAAGGCATAGTCCCGTATGCTGTCTGTGGCCCGTTGCTTGCACCCAAAGAATCTCATTTTTATTTCTGCTGCGGTGCGTGTGTCAAAAGTACTCTTTAACTTAGCCAGTATCTGGGTTGCTGTCCCTTTATCTGTGTCAGGCCAGGACTTCACTTCACGCTGGGCCGCGCCGGCTAGCTGCCCCATTAATATGCCCACCTTCTGGCTCTCAGTCAAAGGATACACTCTAAACAAGCTGTGCAGTCTTTCTCTGAAGTCGCTCAGGGTATGTGACTCCCCGGAATACTGCGGTAGCCAGTCCGCTCCCGGAAGGTATGGCATGGTGAGCGGCATTACAGGCACTGCAGCGGGGGCTGGGGTGACGACGACTGGGAGTGCATCGGCTGGTGCTGCGACGTCTTGGGCTACAGCACCCACCTGCCCTTCCTCGACGTTGGACATCTTTCTTCCCCCTTAGCGAACTTTGCCAGGCTCCGCTTTCTTTTTCAAATCTCTTCTGGGTCGCGCGGGGTTAACAGCTCTCCGCTCTGCTGGCGCGCTTCCTTCGCGCTCTTTTTTGGACACGCCCCCTTTCTTCCTGCGCTCAGCAGCGCTAATGGCGGCGGCAATTTTACAGTCAACCAGTCCTTAAACACACAGTCTTTTCAGGCGCACAGTACCCGGTTGGTCCGGGCACGAAATCCTGTTCGTGACGCCAAAGTTGACTCGCCCACCCCAGGGCTATGGCACACCCGGTGCCGGGCCGGACTAGTCCGGGAATCATCAGTGGTGGCTGGGCCCGACTCCGTACCCTGGTGGGGTCAATTAATATGGCTGGTGACTTAGGGGTGATTAAAGTTTCGTGACGCCACCTGTGGTTTGCGGCTATTAAGCCGCCGCTGCTGTATGAGGCATCCGGGGCTGGTGGAATGGCAGCTTGGATGCTCCTGCTCCCCACAGGTGGAGCGGTGCCCCGGGGACACTGTTGGTGCTTGTGAGTGTTGATGTAGTTGCGGTGTAATGCAGGGCCGACAGGGTGGTGAAAGGACCGGACACAAACAACAGTCTCTTTACCTTCTCCTCTTTTACTGTGCAAACGGTTAGTCCTGGGAGACCGTTACAGGTGGTAGAGGGCTCCGGCCGGCCTGGAAGTAACTGAGGTATCTTTTTGGCCAGCTGAGTATGAGGCCTACTCCCTGTTCTTTCTTTGCTTTCATAGGACCCTGCACTCTGAGTTAGCAATGGCCCTCTTGCTGCTGGGACCGGTGGTACGTCCCTCTCCCTGTGTGGTAGGCTGCGCAGGCCCTCACTGATGCTTCTCTGCTGGCATCCACACCGGGCCCTGGTGATGCAGCTGTACCTTCAGGTTGCTTTGGGGGGCCAGGAGACCTGCAGTCCTCCTGCCCTTCGGATTCGGCTACCAGGGAAGGGTTTTACACCCTGGCAACCACAGACTCCGATGTCTAATTCTCCTCTGTGCATCTCTGCCAATCCTGCTTCACTGGGCCAAGCAATTCCAGCTACAGGCCCCAGTCCACAGGACAGCACCACTCTGTGTCTTCACTCTCCAACTTCCCTCTCAGACTGAACACTAACTCCTCCCCCAGGTCAGGCTTGAGGAATGCTCCCTGGAACTCCAGGTTCAGATCTCCCTCTGCTGGCCTGAGGGAGAAACTGCGTTGGATGTTGGTACCTACTAGCCAATGATTTCCCGAATTACCTCCAGGCTCAGCATTAACCCTTTGGAGGGGCAATGCTGTTGTGGCGACCAGGTCCTGGGGCGCCACATTAGCCTATGGTAGATGGCACACACATGTAAAATCACACAGAATGTGTGTCCGTGTGGTAAATACGTGTGTGCGTTTTCCCACACGACCGACATGTCCGTTTTTGGCAGTCAGCACGCATGCACGGACCCGCTAAAGTCAATGGGTCCGTGCCTGCACGGACGGCACACGTAGCATGTCCGTGTTCAGCACGTATTGTCCGTGTGCGTTTTTAATCCAAACATCAGCAACACTTGTTTCCAATCGTGCAGGTCAATTGAAGGCCATTAATTCTGGCGCCAAACACTCATATCCTGTCTCATTTGCAAGCCAGATGGCAGCTGGGCACCTGTCCTCTCACTGCAGGGGAACACTTAGCTAATACAACACCACAGGTACTCATAATGGCGCCTAGGATCGATACAGAGAGGCTGATTGGGGAAGTAGAGAGGCATCCAGAGCTATGGAACACACGTGTTGATGGATACCACGACAGGTTGATGGTGGAGAGAGCAGGGATGCCTGTATCTGAACAAGTCTACCCCAGAAATGGATGGTCTCAAAGCACCCCTGGAAGGAAAAATAAATATGGTGAGTACAGATATTTTCATGGCTTCTGTCATTACCTACATGTGCTCAGTCTGTAGGGAGATTTTATCATTATTTTCATAGCATATTAGGCATTTTTTAATGCCCCTGACTCATTTTGAGCTACACTAGTGGCACACATACTGGAAAGTGTGGATTTTGTTGGTTTTGGATACATCTTTGCTTTTTCCATAATGTACAAATGGATATTTGGCCTTCTAAGCATTTCATGCATTTTCCAAATACATTTCATGTTGGTAAAGCTACAGGCCTACATGTTTTAAATCTGACATACCTATATAGTATATTGTTGTTGTGCAACATCCCTATACACATTGCTTCACCTGCATAGGACTGCAAGGGGTTTTTGTTTGTGTTTGGATCCATTTTTTTAAATGTTCTATTCTTTTTTATAGTCTTTGTGTTCACAAATAGTACACATATGGCAATGCATGTTTTTTTGGTCAGTATTTTTGTCAAGGTTTATGTATGCCTTAACAGTTGTTGTGTAGATACAAAAAACAAGCTGGATTTTTTACATTAGAAATTTGTATTGTCATATGAACTGGGTTATTATGGATTGCTTATGTGTTTAAAATGACACTATATGCTAGACTTAGTTGTTGGCTGTGTTTTCTTAAAAATTTTATAAAGACATATATTATGTAGGAACATTACAAGAACTTAGTGGCATAGATTTGGTAATTTGATTATTGTTCTAAAAATACTGTTGTTGAATTGTTACAGTGGATATGGTGAAACGGCGGTGGCGGTCTGCACGTGACCAATTTCGTCGTGAATTTAACCCAGTGGCTACCACAGCTGCAGCTTCCAAGAAGAAAAAAATATGTCCATTATGACAGACTCAGCTACCTTATGCCAATTATAGAGGTGACAAAGTAAGTATAAAACATGTGATCACATGGGTTTATTGATTAAATTTAAACCCTCATTAATATTCATTTCTTCACATAGTACCAAGGATAATCTTGAAGACAGTGAGGAAGCACAGTCCACAATCTTATCAGCAACAGCAACATCAGCATCAGAGATGGAGCCAACCTCCTATCAACAACCCACAACCCAGAACACCATCCAGCCAGAAGCAGACGAAGTGTCATCTGATTTAGGTTTGGGAACAAGTCAATCCACTATTCCAATCACAGGCCAGTCTACAGGGCAACAAAGTGGTCCTTCACCAGTTCTTGCAGAGAGTAGTCCACAACAACATGTTAGCACACAGCCAAGAAAAACAACAAATAACCTGCGCACAATAGCTCAATATATCTATGGACGCAGACATAGACGTTATGAGGATTTACGCTCCCTGCCAGATATCATTGATACCAGAATAATACACATGATGAATTCACTGATACCAGAGAGTGATGGAGAGAGATTTTGTCGCTCCCTCTCTCCCTCTCTTGCATTGGTTGCACCTTATAGGCAGGACAGATTGAGGGCATCCTTAATCACACTGATTTCTGCTACCCAACATCAGCCTGAGCCCATATATGTTTTCGAAGTGATAGAGCAATGGAGAGCAAATCCACATGACCCACACACAAACACGACACGACTAACTGTGGAAACCCAAATTGGTGAACATACATCTAATTCTCAACAAAATACTGTAGTGCAACAAACACATATACAGTGGCCATCTACTTCTTTGGGTAGTGACTCACAAAATAGGCCAACAACTATCCCACACCAAACAGGTACGTTATTTACGCAAATGCCATCACAATAGCCATCTATTTACCAACAAGGCCCCCAACAGACACCTATGCAATCCTCTATTAGCTATCCAAGTAATGTAAGTAATGTTCATAGACTACCACAAATGGTTCATCAACCAGCATCCTTCCATATGCAACCTAATCCACAGCAACAGTACTTTCAAAGTCAGCCTTACCCTACCAACTTCACATACACACATACTCAGCTTCTGCCGTCACATCAATATGTACCACCTACACTTGGTCTTCCATCTGGTCAAACAACTACAGCTATGTTTGTTCCAAACAACTTATCCTTGCAATGTAAAGAGCTGCAAAACCTGCGCTCATGTAGAGACCAAAGACTGGATACAGATCCCTAACACAGAAGGACTATAAGATTACTGGGACATTCGCCAAAGGGAGAAGAAAAAGAGTATACCCACAGAGGGATCACCAAGAGATTATAAAAATAGAAAAATCTTTATTACAATTAGGAATGCATATGGAACTCCACGCTGGGAGTAAACACACAAAGGACAATTAAAAACATTTAAAACAAACACATATCCCCTATGCCAAAGCACATATGAAATTGGTACTGAATAGATCAATATTATACACCACCCCTTAAATAAGTACAACCAGCAGTACTATGACCTACTGTAAACTGGACACACTGATATTTATTACGGTGCTAGAAAATAATAATATACAATATATCCGCATCAAAAAGGCTGAAAATACCCTTAGAAACACATTGGTAAGGTCACAGATATATGAAGCACTCCCATAGCATCTATAGTACAGGCAAAAAAAAAAAAAAAGGGGTGAGTCAGGCTCAGGTTTAGCATGTAATAAAGCACACAGGGTGTAACCCTGAGCGACAGAGCCTAAACCACAAGATATTATTGATAGGACTTCTGAGAAAGGCTTGGCTATATTTTAGTGAAGTATATAAACAGGATTAGACATAACATCCATTCAACAGTTAAATGAGCCAGATGAAAAATATTAAACCAGTGCACATTAGTAGTGTGCATTACACATGATCCATCAAAAGTAATCTGACAGGTGCCCCGCCCCTATCAAAATGTGTCAAAGTTGTGCTGTAGCACGCCCCTTATCTATCAAACTGTATCAAAATGTGTTTTCTTTTATTGATTCGTGATATATTTATTGGATTTTGATAAATCTTGGTGTTGTAATTCACAATCTATATTCGTGATATATTTATTGGCTTTTGATAAATCTTGGTGTTGTAATTCACAATCTATAATATTAGTTCATAGGACTAATATTATAGAATGTGTATTACAGCTTACAATTAACACCAGCAGTTGAAGAGACGGTGTAGAGAACTGCTTATAAAGCGCTTTTCTACATTTGTGCTTGAAAGTTTCAAATAGCATATTCTTTAAAAAAAAAACAAAAAAAAAACTACAGTGCTGAGCATAGGATCGTGTGTCACTCTGATTAAGTCCCATTATCTTGCGTGTGCCCACATCTAGCAAAAATGTGAATGACCATACATTAGTGTGTGAGTTTGATTAACTGCTTTTAGCCTGTGTGATGACCACAACTAACAAGAAATGATAAGCCTGAAATGCTGTCCATGGCTGTGTCCAGAGATTACATGTCACAATTAACAGGGTCAGAAACTGCAGTGTGTGCAAAGAGGAAAAACAGGATAGCATACACACTATTAGTTAATAGAATATTGCTATTATATCATATTAGAGTTGTATTTAACTCTACTAGTGTATTTCACAATGTATAATATGTCAGGATTTTTTGAAACAGTAATCTGTAATGCGTCATGACATGTTGTGTTCTCTTTTATTGCCAGTGATATATTTATTGTTTTATATCAAAACTCTGCTAGTGTAATTGAGCCTGTATAATATTAGTTACTATAATAATATTATTCTGCTACTGATATATTTCTTGTTTCAATATCAAAACGCTGCTAGTGTAATTGAGCTTGTATAATATTAGTGACTATAATAATATTATTCTGCTAGTGTAATATTAGCTAATATAATATTATCTACTATCATTCAAGTGTGTATTTGATTTTGATTGGGTATATTATGTACATGCTCAATCACACTATTAGCTGACCTGGGCTATTAATCATGTTTTATAAGTCACCGAGTATAAAGTTATACTGTTTGTATAAAAGACAGACACATTAAAAGTTTAAAAAGTTTATTGAGACCAAAAAGTAATTACATTTTAGATAAAAACCAAATACATTTTCAATGGCTCAGTCACAGAACAATCTGATACATTTACAGAATATCATTAGAGCATTAGAACACATCATTTCTGCTTATAGGGTCAAATATCATCTTCTGTAAAGCTATATTGCTGACCATACAATACTGTGCCAGGCTGCTTAACTAGCTTAATTTTGCTTACATACAAATGACCATACAGCTGTGTTGAGAGATACCATACTACCGGCTCATCAATGGTTGCAAAGAGCTATGCAAAACTGCTTATGTAGACAAATTGAAAAGTCAGTGTGATTAGATAATTTAGCCTGTACAAAAGCAGATACTATACGGTCATTACTGTTTGAATCAGTAGTAAAGCATTGTAATATTTTATCGAATGATGTACCCCGTGCTAAATGGTACAAAATGTAAACGCAGTACTGCCCGCAAACACGTGAATATGTTGATTGTAATTTATTATTTTGATAACAATATAGTTCAGCGTTTCTGTTTAAGAAGCTTACAAACTCAGCAGGAAAAATTATGGAACAAGGCGGGTAGCCATAACTATCAAAGAATATTGCCTTCTTATCATCGCAGAGTACAATTAATATCCAATGACGGCCGCTTTGACTGGCGGTGTCTGTGTTCACGATGTAAGCAGCGGGTCTCTGATTCACTCTATATGACGGTAGCAAATCACACGGAAACACACCAGTAAATATACGGTCTGTATAACGATCGGACTTCAGCAGATTTGTGAGTTGCAGGGTATTCATAATTAGATATAATCAAATAATACTTCTCTTCTGTTGTTGATTTCAAGTATAGTTGAGCTGAGAGCATATACGATCATATTTACAGTATGTGGTGTAGCTACCGCAAACCGCACTTCAGCGCGTAGGTTACCGGTTTTCACAAGCGAGAAATGACCACCGGGCTCTTGATAGGGGGATAAATCAAACGCAAATAATGTGAATCCATCCATAAATTCTTCACGGTCTATTGCCAAAGCAGAATCGGACCTTTGTTTCCCAGAAATCTGGGCTAACGACATAAACTCTCGAACGGCTAAATCAACATTGAAATTAGGTTGGTATGGCCGTGCTGGTATTTGTTGGCCATCGACATAAATTGCTGCCTGGCTTATGTTGAAATGAGCAAAGCACAAAGGATTTTTATTATATGAGCCACTAAATGCTTCATTATCTACAAATCCTAAAATTACTGTTGAAGGAATTTGGCCTAAGAAGAGGTTCTCGTGGTTTGAAATGCGTGTACCAGCCGGTATACTGTATACTTTCATGCAGGCCCTATCAATAGCATATTTGGCGGTTGCAGCTAGTAGGGCCTGACTGTGGCCTATTCGTACAGCTGGAGAGACCTGAACTTTTTTTACATACAGAGCAGCGTGTGAGATTTCCACTTTATATTGCTCAGCGTCAGCGGACATCAAACAAAAACTATCCTTATTTCTTGACAACTTGATCTTGAGGTCAAGACCGTTAAGTATGAGCTTTGGTTGATTAGATATATCTCCAAAAATTGGCCCCATGAGATCTACAAGTTTAGAGTTGGCTGATATAAAGGCTCTTTTGACAAAACCAGCATTTGCGCCATCCAAGGTCCGATCATTATGATGTCCTGCAGTGTCTTTATAGAACAATCCAGCAGTAAATTGCGATGATAATGTTTGTGAGCTGTAATTTAAAAGCGTTTCAATGTACGCTCTATAACTGTAGAGGTTATCCGACTGTGAGATAAGGCGATCGCCCAGAGTGATGTCAACCTGATTAAAGAGCGTAGCGAGGGGGTAATTTATAAAAGATACTCTGGTGTCAGCGCCGATAGCTGTATTATCTTGTTTGACGATGCGGCAATTTATGTACAGCAGCGTATTGTTTAGATCATAATAATATTCACCGCTGCCCGATATAAAAAATTCCAAGGGTGCATTGTCTGACAGAGCCGCAATAGGTTGAACTTCTACAAAAAGCGATTTCTCTATACTTGTCTGTGTTGGAGGAGGTCAAAAATATCCAGTTCGGATTTTGCACACTCGATCGATGCTTCATGTATGAAAGCCATGATAAGCGATTAGAAGATGTCACCGAGAGAGCGTCTCACCCTTTTCTGGCGGTTTCGTCTCTTGGTAGTATTTTTAACCATGAGCATAGGGGGTTGTGAATAACGAGCCTGCCTTTTTCTTTTCTGCTGTTTTTTAGCAACATAAATAATTCCAGAGCCCTCCTGTGGGTCCGTGTTTATCCGATTCATTACGGCTGATGAGAGGGATGTGACCGCATCTCTAGCTATGTTTTTGACAGCTGTCTTTACGTGCGGTTTTACTAATTCTATACCTTTCCTAAACAACGGTACGGCTCGCCTAAAAAGGCCTCTAAAAATACCTGCAAGACCCCCGCCATACATGTGCGCATCACCGCGAAAGCCCTCTAAACCATGGCCCGTTTGAGCCATATAATACCTTGCATAAATTGCTGGCTCGCCATACACCCTTTGAGACACCATTTTACTGTGTTAGCCCTTTCTCGGTCGAAAGTGTAATCGAATAATTACCTTGCCGTGTTTGAATTTAACAGGCACACCCTGATCTGATAATATAGAGATCGTCACAGAATCAAAATGTTGCTTGCAAAGCGGTACATAATCGGGCCTTGTGTATTGGAGAGTGGTCAGTTCGCCACTCTTTCCCGTTACTTGCGCTGTTCGCAGAAGCTGAACATAACTATCCCCCACAAGCTGGTGTTGTATTATATCTGTGTACACATATAATGTATAAAACCCATCTATATATATAATTGCCTTATTCTGTCTGTCTGTCTGTCTGTCTGTCATGCTCCGAAATTGTGTCCTTACGGTGACACAAAGCTGATTGGCCGCTGGGCTCGCCATGGCCCCGCCCCCCCACACGGATTGGCCTCTCGCCCCGGCTCTCTGCAGGCCCCGCCCCCCTCACGCAATGCACGCTCGCTGTGGCCCAACTGACACGGGGCTCCGATTCCCAGGTGAGTACACACACATCAGATCACACTCACTCTCACACACACCTCACACATCACATCCACACATCACAACATGCTGGGATATCACTTGCTTCTACACCGGCTCCGTCAGGATCCCGGCAGCGCCAGACATAACCTTGCGATGCTGGGATCTTAACGGAGGCCGTGAAAGCTGGTAACCATTATACACATCGGGTAACTAAGGTCCCTTAGTTACCCGATGTGTATCATAGTTACCAGTGTACACCGGCTCACACACACATCACATCGCATCCACACATCAAGGTCCTGCAGCTGCGGAACATACATAACATAACAGCACACACACACACACATCAGATCACACTCACTCACACACACACATCACATCGCATCCAAATACTCACAACATCCTGGGATATCGCTTGCTTCTCGGCGGCGATATTGTGCTGTGAGCTTCCAGGACCTGACGGAGGATCACATGGCCAGAAGCATGTGATATCCCCGGATGTTGTGAGTATCAGCGCGTATGTGCAATATCGTCAGTGTCTGTGTGTGTGAGTGTATGCGATCGGGTGTGTGTGAGTGGATGCGATCGGTTGTGTGTGTGAGTGGATGCGATCGGTTGTGTGTGTGAGTGGATGCGATCGGTTGTGTGTGTGAGTGGATGCGATCGGTTGTGTGTGTGAGTGGATGCGATCGGTTGTGTGGGTGAGTGGATGTGATCGGTTGTGTGGGTGAGTGGATGCGATCGGGTGTGGGTGAGTGTCGGCAGAGGAGCACGGCGTGCTGGAGGAGGCTGGGAGCAGAGAGGCTGATCTTGGGGAAGGCTGGGAGGGGGAGGCTGATGCTGAGGGAGGCTGGAAGGAGAGAGGCTGAGCAAACGTGCTCCATCCGCCATACTGCGCACTCCCCATCGTGCTGCATCCCCCATGCTGCGCACTCCCAAACGTGGTCCATCCGCCATGCTGCGCACTCCCAAACGTGGTCCATCCGCTATGCTGCGCACTCCCAAACGTGCTCCATCCGCCATACTGCGCACTCCCAAACGTGCTCCATCCGCCATACTGCGCACTCCCCATCGTGCACCATCCGGCATGCTGCGCACTCCCAAGCGGATGGAGCATGATGGGGGGTGCGCAGCATGGCGGATGGAGCACGTTTGGGAGTGCGCAGCATGGCGGATGGAGCACGTTTGGGAGTGCGCAGCATGACGGATGGAGCACGTTTGGGAGTGCGCAGCATGACGGATGGAGCATGTTTGGGAGTGCGCAGCATGCCGGATGGTGCACGATGGGGAGTGCGCAGTATGGCGGATGGTGCACGATGGGGAGTGCGCAGTATGGCGGATGGAGCACGTTTGGGAGTGCGCAGCATGGCGGATGGAGCACGTTTGGGAGTGCGCAGCATGGCGGATGGACCACGTTTGGGAGTGCGCAGCATGGCGGATGGAGCACGTTTGGGAGTGCGCAGCATGGCGGATGGAGCACGTTTGGGAGTGCGCAGCATGGCGGATGGAGCACGTTTGGGAGTGCGCAGCATGGCGGATGGAGCACGTTTGGGAGTGCGCAGCATGCCGGATGGTGCACGATGGGGAGTGCGCAGTATGGCGGATGGAGCACGATGGGGAGTGCGCAGCATGGCGGATGGAGCACGTTTGGGAGTGCGCAGCATGGCGGATGGAGCACGTTTGGGAGTGCGCAGCATGGCGAATGGACCACGTTTGGGAGTGCGCAGCATGGCGGATGGACCACGTTTGGGAGTGCGCAGCATGGCGGATGGAGCACGTTTGGGAGTGCGCAGCATGGCGGGTGGAGCACGTTTGGGAGTGCGCAGCATGGCGGATGGAGCATGATAGGGGGTGCGCAGCATGGCGGATGGAGCACGTTTGGGAGTGCGCAGCATGGCGGATGGAGCACGTTTGGGAGTGTGCAGCATGGCGGATAGAGCACGATGGGGAGTGCGCAGCATGGCAGATGGAGCACGTTTGGGAGTGCGCAGCATGGGGGATGCAGCACGATAGGGATTGCGCAGTATGGCAGATGGAGCACGTTTCGGAGTGCGCAGCATAGCGGATGGACCACGTTTGGGAGTGCGCAGCATGGCGGATGGAGCACGTTTGGGAGTGCGCAGCATGGGGGATGCAGCACGATGGGGGGTGCGCAGCATGGGGGATGGAGCACGATGGGAGGTGCACACCTCCCCCCAGCACACACACACACGCGCACTGCACAACACACACACACTAGGAATCACAAACAACGCCCTACACAGACACCCACACACATAGACAACGCTGCACACACAAATATACGCACATACTGCACAACACACACATTGCTCAAAACATACCTCCCCCCAAAACACACCACACCCACACAAAACGCACAACACACACACACACAACGCTACAGACACACAGCGCTCCACAAACAACGCAACACACGCAACACACATACAACACCGCTCTCACCCCCCGCGACACTCAGAACATGTACAGCGCCCTACACAAACACTTGGTAACTACACACAACAACATCTATATATATATATATATATATATATATATAACAAAAATCATACATGAACTACACAATACGTAAATTCTAGAATACCCGATGCGTAGAATCGGGCCACCTTCTAGTCTTTTATATCTGCATACGTCTTTTTCCTTTCCAGATGTGCATTATCTACAGACGCCTCAATATAGGGTGGTAGTCCTAAAATATGCGCGAGTTTCTGCCCTGGCGCAAAATGTATAGTCGGTGAATCCGACATGGTAACAGTTCTCTTCACATCGTCGTATCTTAGTTTAAAACCATCAGGTGCTACCTTCAATGCATCAATACGCTCATTAATGGCTCTTATGAGTTCAGCAATGTTTGAATAAAATCCCGGTTTCAAATAAAACTCCTTCATAACTTCACCACGCTTCCCTATAAAGAAATTTCCATCATTCTGTTCAAACGTATACCATGTATGCGGGTATTGAATCTCGGTGAGCGCGACTTCAAAAGGTCCAGAAAGGTGTACAGGCTTTGCCAATTTGGTGGTATAAGTTGATATTGTGTTCTCAGGATATATTCTAGAAGATGCATTGCTCGGTAATGTTATATAAAATGATTCCGCCTCCATGATTTAGATGTCTGTCAGCTGATCTTCTTTAATCCAACTGTTAAACTTTGAAGGAAAACCAAGCCACTTAACTAATACCAGTCGCTCACCGCTCTTACGCTTGCGTCTCAAAATTTTTTCGACTCTGTAGATGCGGTTCTCATCCATTGGTATTTTTTGCAGCTCTTCTTTATAAAACGAGCCCTGTACATCTTCACCGCTCAAATCAGCAATTTTATAGAGAGGTTTTTGAAATTTGACATTGATGGCTGTAATAACAAATATCTCATCTATGTACGTTTGTTCATAACCCTTAGCGAAAATGCCTTTATAGCGTGACACTCTTACATGATCGCCAATTTTTAAAGAAGGTTTAATAGACTTAGCAGCGTTACTAGAAGCGTAAATATTTCTCCAGATTTGTAACGAGTTATGTTTGGTCACATCAATGGGTCTACAACGAATTGCAGTGTGATACGATTGATTATAGCTATACACCAAATCAGGTAAAATATCAATATATCTAAAGGTATTATTCTTCGTAAAATATCGCCAGATTTTCGACTTAAGTGTTCGATTAAATCTCTCCACCACGGCGGCCTTTACTGTATTGTTAGTAAAAAAAAGATGAATGTTATGTATATTACACACGCGCTTCACGGCATTATTCATAAACTCGCGCCCCTGATCCGTCTGTAACTTCCTTGGTATCCGCTGATCATTTTCAAATATTAATTCGAGTGATCTGGCAACACTTGTTCCTGTCTTGTTTGATAAGGCCACGCACCATGCATATTTCGATAGGATATCAATAACTGTTAGAATGTATCTTATATTGTTATTTTCTCTTGAATAATCAATCATACTGACAAGATCGGCTTGCCACTGGGAGTCGATGTTTGCCACGATTATTTTATTGGTCAAAATTTTTTTTCTGACTGGCTTGTGTAAAGAATATGTATCTTGATTAGCCAACCAATTAAGCACATCTTTCTTTGTAATATTGTGGTTACGAATTCCTCTATATAAACTTGCAACACCTCCAAAAGAACCAATATTTTTAGGATTGTAGTACTGTTTTTGTAATATCTTTTCACAATGCCCAGACATCATCCTTTAAGTGTGTTGTGTATCTGTCAAAGTGTATCAAAATGTGTTGTCTATTATTGCTTAGTGATATATTTATTGGGCTGTATATATATATATATATATATATATATATATATATATATATGTGTGTGTGTATATATATCTCAAAATTCGTGTATCAATATGTGTTCTTTTTTCTTTTTTTTTTTTTTCTTTTTTTGCTTAGTAATATATTTATTTAATGCTGATACAGCAAACGTGCGTAACTGGTCAGTTCTTAAGGGCGTAAACGGTAGATGTGTTATCTCTGTACAGCTTTAAATACAGAGCGAGAGCTCTTGTCAAACTAAGTGTCCTGGCTACTATCAGCGACTGACCGACACGCTCCCTCTCGACGCTTTCAGGAAAACTTCAAAGATTCTATAAGCTGTAAGTATTTAACTTTTAACATCTAATATGCTTTTGCTGGTATTAAATCTAAATAGTGTATTTAATAGTGACTATGTTTATTTATAACAATAATAGATATATTTGTTAAGTTATAGAATGTAGCTTATTTATTATACACGCTATTATCTGTATTTGTCCTCGATATAAATATGTATCAAATACTATAGAAAATTCACACAGACCTAATATTTTAGATGGACGCCCAAAATAGTGTGGATCAATTCAGTGATATTCTCCCAGATGCGCAACAATGGGGTAGGCATTATATTTAATAGTTATATATTTAATAGTTATTATATTTAATAATTTCCTATGTTTTGCACATTATTTTCATATTATTTCATTCCTGCTTAAGGTGAATTCATGGATTACCGTGATGACGATGCTTTTTTAGAAGCTATGAATACGGGTGTTTCTGTACCGCCTAATACCCCGGCAAATTCAGAATGTATGATGAATGAGGATAGAGAAGGTAACATCTCTTTTATTATAGAAAAGTCAGCATATAGTGATTAAGGTTTTGATTGTACATTATTTTTATATTATTTCATTCTTGTTTAAGATGACTTCATGCAGATCGAAATTGATCCGGCATTTGTAAAATTTATGAATACAGCAGCGATACCGACTGGCAGTAATACTAGAGGAGAAACAAGCCAAATTAATTTTCTGCAATCTATAGCCAGTAAGTTGCATATACATTATATATATATATAAACGTAATTTAAACATGTATTTAGACATGAAAGTAAATACTAGTTCTTATACAGATGTTGTGCAACCGGGCTACATTATTGGAGATGGTGATGTTTCTATACCGGCTATTACCCCGACATTGCCAGAATGTGTGCTAAATGAAGATAGAAAAGGTAATCTCTCTTCTATTATAGAAAAGCCAGCGTCTCTTTGAAAAATTGCTTTTGCGCATATGTATGGCTCTCTTTGAAAATTTGCTTTTGCTCATATGTATTTACACATGCAACTAAAAATAAACTCTTATACAGGTGATGGTAAGATGCGTCAAGCGGCCTACATGACTGGAAGTCGGCAGCTTTCTAAAACACCTAAGAAACAGGGCAAGCCGCTACACCTGAAGACAGCGAATAGGAAAGGTGATGATGAGTATATGAAAAACAGCGTGCAGAAGAAATGCATTTGTACCTCAGGTTAATGGTTATATTTTATTCACAGACCGTAAACTGAGTGGTAGGAAACTCATATTCTCCAAAGAGAATACACCCAAGTTGTCAACTACCCAGACACTTCCTAGCACATGTAAGTATATATTTAGATTTATTTATTTTTTTTTTTCTATGCAGGCTTTATAAAGGCCCTGTCACACACACAGTTGTATCTGTGTGTGTGACAGGGCCTTAAAACAATGTTACACAATGATTCAGGTATATCTGACACAACTGTAACTCTTTTCTTTTAGCCACACAAAGTGTCCAGAAACAAACAACTTCTACTCTACAGCCTCTAGCGGAGCATGACGGAAACATCGCTGCAGCACAGTTCACACTACAGACAGCATATGGATCTGCGAGAACACGCCCCGTATCCCCATTTTCTGTGGTACGACAAGAAGGAAGTGCTGTGCCAGCCAAGCATCATGGGGAGAGATGGCCAAAACCGACAACCCGTAAATACAAGCCACGTTCAATCAAGACAGCTACGATACCACTACCCACCATCACGCCGCAGACCATGACCACGATTGACTTGACACAGACTGGTTGTGGAGTGTCAGCAACACAGATCATTCCAACGATTGACC
This sequence comes from Anomaloglossus baeobatrachus, assembly GCF_048569485.1. Taxonomy (NCBI): domain Eukaryota; kingdom Metazoa; phylum Chordata; class Amphibia; order Anura; family Aromobatidae; genus Anomaloglossus; species Anomaloglossus baeobatrachus. The sequence continues at coordinate 99,296,451 of NC_134360.1, read as the reverse complement.
AGACACAAGCTGCTCGTGAAGCACTCGATAGAGAAATTGACCAGTTAGCTGACGGTAAGAATGTGTGTCATGATTTTAATATCGTGAATCCTTTGAAGAGGAGGCGAGCACATTCAGTACCGAGTAAAAGTAAAAAGCAGAGAGTTGACTCTACATCAGTTTACACAGTGAAACCTGTGTGGTCTGATGAACAGGAAAACATGCTTCACGCTATGTCTGGTCAGTACGTCCAAAGCAAAATCTACCAGAACAAACTAAAATATTTCTGTGAAACGTATGAAAGATTGATAAATGCATGCCCAACACATGACATTATCGCAGAACTATATGCATTCAATAGAGAACATGCTATTGTATCATCACAATCTAATAAAATTAATTTGCTGTGACTAGGCATGGTTGGTTATGGGCTGCCGAAATTGCCCAAAATAGGACCACAGAGGTCTTATAGATCGAGAGTAATTAAAAGGGCTCTAGCGCTGATGGCTAGATCGAAACGCTCACTAGCAGATAGAAGACGACGGGTGGCAGCTCGCAGATCTATAACTACACAAAATCCACAGATACTGATACATGCACAGAGTCCATCCTTACACACTCAAGATGTTCCTGGTGGCATTAGCCCCAATGTGTCTCCAAATGCTCAAAGCAGCACCCATCTTGAAACACACGGTGAAAATGTAAATGATGGTTCCGTTGTCTCTGGTGTTGGTGATAATGTGCGGACCGTTAATGCTGATGTTTTACAACATTTTTATCATCACCAAAGACAACTCTGCAATTTTAATGCCCTCATGTATACCGATCATTTCAAATTTGTAAATTTAGATCGTATACAATCATTTGAAGAGGCCCTGAATGTTGTCCATGAGGGCATTCAATCATTACTGGACAGAATCATCAGAGACATTGAGCCTGGTGACTTTATTCAGTTAAGACTTGAAGGAGGTGACACGTTAGATCCCATTTTTACTACAAAACAAAGTCGTGAGAATTTTAGCTCTGAATCGTTTTTAAATTCTGTTGCTCGCACACTGCAAAGTAATGCAGAATGCATAGCATCCAACACCCTGAAATTAGTTGTAACAATAATTAAAAACAGAAGGGGCGGCATCAAACGCTGTTTAAAATCCATAGCAAGCACCCAGATACTTAAACAAAAGAGACGCTGGCTGTACGACTTTAACAATTACAACACAAATCTGTGCTTTGCCGCTAGTGTGTGCGCACTGATTGCTGACAGTGATGTTGGGGATACAATTTTGCTGAATCGTGCTAAAGCCGTACAAGCAGCGCTAAATATCCCTGAGAATCACCTAGTAAGCTTTAGTGATATTGCGAGTTTTGAAAAACATCTGAACGTCAACATAAAAGTGCTGTACTATAGCTGGGGTGATTGGCGTTACTTTGACACAGGTAATTCATCTGGTGCCAAAACTGTTTTCATACTGCATCATGATAATCACTACTATGGTATAAAGAATATGAAGGGTTTTATCGGCGAATCTTACTTTTGTGAGAGGTGCAACTCAATGTATCACCACAAGTATAACCATTCTTGTCAGTATTTTTGTAAAGCTTGTCAAAGAGAGGGTTGTGTGGAGAGCCCTGGTGCAGAACAACCCCGGTGTCCTGTCTGTCGGCTGTATTGTCGCTCAAGCGAGTGCTTAGTCCAACACACACAACTAGCTGTAGTTAATCCAGCTTTTTGCAGACTTAAAACATTCTGTGATGAATGTCACCATTTTGTGCCCAGAAATAGTGAGACCGAGCATAAATGTAGAGGATTGCGCTGCAGTGTTTGCGGCATTCGTCTAAATAAATTTGATGCTCATCTTTGCTACATACGGCCGTATGTACCAAAGGGCGAGACAGATCGATATATGTTTTATGACTTTGAATGCATGCAGGAGACAGGCACGCACATCCCAAATTACATTTATGCAACAACGCTGTATGGTCACCCTTCCTGGGAGTTTGAAGGTAAAACATGCACTCATGACTTTGTTCAGTTTCTAACCAGCGGTAAATTTTCAGGCTATACGTGTATAGCGCACAATGCCAGCAGATATAACGCATACTTTATTGTTAAGGAGTTGATATCTGAAAAACTACAAGTGAAGCTGATAGCCCAAGGTGGTCGTCTCTTGTGTGTGATGCTGCCTGATTTGGGAATAAGATTCATAGACTTGCTCAATTTCATTCCCATGAAGCTTAGTAAACTACCGCAGGCTATGGGGTTTTCAGGATCAAAAGGACATTTTCCACACTTTTTTAACACCGAGGAAAATCAAAACTATGTGGGTCCCCTACCACCTGTAAAATATTACGGGGTGGAGTATATGACATCTAGTGAGAAAACTGAATTTATAGAATGGTATGAGGGCCACACAAACACAACTTTTGACTTTAAGACGGAACTAAAATCTTATTGCAAGCAAGATGTTGAGATTCTGAGGCGCTCGTGTGAACTCTATAGGGAACGTGTTATGGACATGACGAGAAAAAATGTTAAAATATACTGTAAGCGAGAAAAGAAAAAAATTGAAGTGTGCAGATGCGTTGATCCGTTTCAACTCATCACCTTGGCATCTGTATGCATGTCAATGTACAGGTTTAAATTTCTTCCTAAACATACCATCGCTATTTTACCCGGTGATAATTATCACAAAACAAAAAAGCGTTTCTCGTCCCCCGCTATACAGTGGCTCATGTTTGTAGCACACACAGAGAACATTACCATTCAGCATGCTTTGAGAGGTGGTGAAAAACAAGTCAGTAAATATTTTTTAGACGGCTATGCCTATGTTAACAATCAACACATAGCCTTTGAATTTCAGGGATGTTTTTACCACGGCTGCCCTGTGTGTTATAATGAAAATGATACCAACAAGGTCACAAACACATCCTACGGTCAATTATATTACGCCTTTCTAGCTAAAAAGCGTTACTTGCAGTGCTGTGGGTACACACTTAGATTGATGTGGGAACATGAGTGGAATGAAATGGTTGAAAAAGATTCTAACCTTCAAACATTTCTTCACCAAATGGATTTCCCTACACCTTTAGACCCCCGCGATGCGCTTTATGGGGGTCGGACTAATGCCATTAAACTCTATCACAGTCTGAAAGATGGGGAGACATTACATTACTATGATTTCACAAGTCTGTACCCTTTTGTAAACAAAACTAAAACATCATCCGCACATTATCTATGAGAATTTTGGGTTCATTAAAAAATACTTTGGTATTGCCAAAGTCAAGGTCTACCCTCCAAGAGATTTATTTTTTCCTGTTTTGCCGGTAAAACTCAATAAAAAATTAATGTTTATTCTTTGCCACACATGCGCTGTAAATTCACAGACAGAGGTTTGTGGGCATACTGATGAGGAGAGATCGCTGACCGGTACATGGTGCACTATAGAACTTGAAATGGCCATAGAAAAAGGGTATAGGATAGCGCACATCTATGAAATCTGGCATTTTCCTGAAACCAGCGATGATTTGTTTGCCCCATACATTAAATTACATCTTAGGGATAAACAGGAGGCTTCCGGCTATCCCAGCTGGTGCACTGATGACGCCAAGAAACAACAATACATTGACTCCTTTCTAGAGAGAGAAGGTGTGCAATTACGCCCTGAAAATATAGGGGTGAATCCGGCTAAGAGACAGATCTCTAAATTGTTCTTAAATTCTTTATGGGGCAAGTTTGCACAGAGATCTAATTTACCATGTACCAGTATTGTTAGTGACCCCGATGAGCTTTTTCAGCGTGTGTTTCTACCGTACTATGACATCTCAATGGTTCATTTTATTGATGATGAAACAGTCACCATCAATTGGAAATATGTAAAAGGACACCACACCGTCAACAAAAACACAAACATTTTTATCGCCTGTTTTACAACGGCGTATGCCCGACTAGAGCTGTATTCTCTGCTGGACAGGTTGCAGGAAAGATGTCTTTATCATGACACAGATTCAGTAATTTTTGTGCAGAAAGCTGGTGAGTGGAACCCGACTTTAGGTGATTACCTGGGGGAATTGACCAGTGAAATACCTGATGACACGTACTTCACTGAATTTGTATCTGCGGGACCAAAAACCTACGGCTACAAACTCAACACTGGTAAAACTGTCTTAAAAGTGAAGGGTATAACACTAAATGTTGCTAACACACAGTCTATTAATTTCAACAGTCTAAAAGATCTAGTTCTGGACTACCAGCGTAATTCTGACTCAGAAACACAGAGACGCATTATCATTGAACAACCGGGTATTGTGAGAAATAAAAAGTACTGGGACATTGAGACGAGGCCATTGCGCAAAACACAAAAGTGTGTTTATACAAAGCGGCGACTGTTAGACAATTTTACCACCCTACCCTTTGGCTATTAGTTGTGACTCAAGATGGACCCAAGACTGCAGCACCCATTCTCATGTATTCTAGCAGGGCCGTCTAATTCTGGAAAAAGTTATTTTGTAAAACAGTTATTACATAATATTGATACTCATTTTTCGCACAAACCAGATAATATTGTTTGGTTTTATTCGTGCTGGCAAAAATTATATGACGAAATTTCTCTCTCTTTTCCCAACATCAGATTTGTGGAGGGTCTGCCGCATACATTCGTAGATGATAATTTATTCCCGCCTGACAAGGTAAATTTGACTATTGTTGATGACCTCATGGAGAGTGCTAGTGATAACTGTGAGATAGAAAAAGCATTTACCAAGTATGTGCACCACAGAAACCTCAGCATTTTCTACCTGGTACAAAACATATTTTGTCAGGGCAAGAAAAGTCGCATGATAAATTTGAACACAAAGTACATGGTACTTTTTAATAACCCTCGAGATAAATTACAAATTGTAACTTTAGGTCGCCAAATGTACCCCGGAAAAACACGCTTCTTCTTAGAAGCTTTTGAGGACGCCACACGGGAGCCTTATGGGTATTTGCTGTTAGACTTGAGAGCCAATACCCCTGAGGATCTGCGCTTAAGGACAGGCTTGTTTCCACCAGCTTTGCCAGCTGTGTATATTCAAAAGAAAAATACTTCTAAAAAGTGAATTTTACAATAAATCAGACATTCTATGCTGTGTACGCAGTGTTGTAAAGATGTCTGAGAGAATCCGCCGTAACTGGGCTCTCTTAAAAACGCTAGTGAAGGCAACTCCTGCTGTCAGAAAATCTATTTTATGCACTGCAAAGCGTGATTTAATTATCGCCATTGGAGAGATTGCATTAAACATCTTAAAAGGCCGAATTCCTCTGAAAGAGCGTCAAAAAAATATACTAAAAAAGTGGCGTAAAGCTATAAGAACCCTGAGTGATAAATCACAGCCCATAAAGAAAAAGAAACGTCTACTAAACCAGACCGGCGGGTTTATAGGTCCTCTTTTAGGGTTTGCAATCCCGATAATAACAAGTCTACTCACGGGCAAATAATGCAGCATACAGAGAAAATGTATCTAGTCCCCAAACAAGATCTAATCAAACTAAGCCCCCCTGTTACAACCAACATACGGCAGAATGTCATTCGCCGCCTTGATGATGAAATTAGTGACATTTTACAGCGTCGTGACATACCTGACGACGTGAAAATTAAAAAATATAGCGAGGTACTACAGAGATACTTGGTTCATGCTAAACATGATGCGATGGAACTATCAACTTTAAAGATCATTAACACTCCTGAGTCTGATCATCGGCAAATGTCAAATCCAGACCCTGATGAAAACAAAACTGTTATTGAAATTGTAAGTCATGTAAACCAGCGATATAAAAAGAATGCTGAATTTTTACTAAACAGACTGCTGCAGAACAAAAATATTGCAACATGGAATGATAAAAGCGAGTTTATTTTCAAAGGCTCTGTAATACCGGGCTCGAACATGTTGGATTTAGTGCGTAATACAACACAAAGTCATGCCTTGACTAACAGAAATTTACCCCAGGGATGGAATACGTTTATGCAGGCATTGGCCGAGTTAAATATACCGTCGACCATTGTGGGTAACCCCACTACTAGAGCGGTTTTAGACGGATTGAAATTGCCTATCAATGAAGCTAATGGTGTATCTAAACCTCAGACTCTATCCACACCGCGACGACCAATTCAATCTCTACATTCTCCATTAGGTATCACACAAGCAAGTTTGATGCCTAAAAAAAGGACTCTCCCGATACTACAATCAATGTGGCTCACAATGTAACAGCCAGAATGCTGAAATGTAATGTAATAAATTTTTATGTAAGAGAATTAATATATATTTGTATTTTATTAAATAGTGCATTATACTATTGCTTGTAATACTTTTATATTGTTCTGTTTTAATACAGTATTAATTATAATCCTCTGACATTTTACTGATTGCAATTGACATTTTGATCAATAAAGAATTTAAACTTTTAATGTGTCTGTCTTTTATGCAAACAGTATAACTTTATACTCGAGGAGTTATAAAAAACTCATTACTAGCACAGGACGGGGGTAATAGTATAATTGGCCATATACATAATATGCCCAATCAAATGTTAATTGTAAGCTGTAATACACATTCTATAATATTAGTCCTATGAACTAATATTATAGATTGTGAATTACAACACCAAGATTTATCAAAAGCCAATAAATATATCACGAATATAGATTGTGAATTACAACACCAAGATTTATCAAAATCCAATAAATATATCACGAATCAATAAAAGAAAACACATTTTGATACAGTTTGATAGATAAGGGGCATGCTACAGCACAACTTTGACACATTTTGATAGGGGCGGGGCACCTGTCAGATTACTTTTGATGGATCATGTGTAATGCACACTACTCACATTGTCTGTATAGATCAATCCCTGTACAGATAATCAATTCTAGAAACTAGTGCATTCAGTTGGAGCACACAAACGGCAAATAGGGCATAAAGTAAGACTTAAACACAAAAACAGCAGCACATTGGATACGTGCTGCTGCTATGTCAGCTAGCCGAACATTGATACCAAAAACCTTTTCAGTGGCCCAGGTGTTACAGAAAAGCCCATACTCACTATCCTAATAACCAGGGAGCACAGACAAAAACCAAGTTGTAGGAAGGGGGGGAAAGCTTTGGCAGAGTTACCCCACGCGTATCGCCTCCAAACAGGAGGCTTCCTCAGGGGAAGAAAAATAGACAGTGTGTAGTCCAAAGTGTGTCATATTTAAATCATGCAGCAAATTGGGTAATTACTCACCAGCTTGCAGCTTGAGAGAGTGCAGCATTATAGTATAAGGTGTTTCTGCATGGCGGCCGCCATTTTGGCCGAATCACATGATTCGGCTGAAAACCCTCCCTAAGTCTCTACAGCTCATGCGTCCACAAGATGGCGCTGTTTAACATCAAAACTCATATTGCTCTGATGTGCAAGTCCTTATAGGTGGAACATAACGGTATATAGGTAAAGTAACACATTTTGATTAAGTAGAATAACTTTACAGGGATAGGTATATCATACTCGGCGGCGCATGCGCAGTAACCGTTTATGGGAACTTAGTGCATAACTTGAGGTGTCACAGCACACTCGTACAGGAAATATCGGTAGCCACCAATATAAAACCCTAATAGTATAGAGAGCTTATTTATGCTTATTTTCTTTTATTTTACCGTCCCACTTCGGATATATAAGGTATTATAGATAACACCCAGCAATAAATACATGTGGTTAGTACAGGAAAACACAGAAAAAAAAAATAAATAATTGGTATACCCAACTTGGCGGCGCATGCGTAGTAGCAGTTTATTGGGACTTAGTGCATAACTTAAGATGTCCCAGCACACTTGCACAGGGAATACCGATGGCCACCACTCTAAACCCCTGATGGTACACAATACTTATTTATGCTTATTTATGCTTATTTAAGCTTATTTTACAGCCCCACTTCAAATGTATAGGGTATTATGAATAACACCCAGCAATATATAGATAGAATACAATTCTGTTCAACAAAGGTACAGTCTGCCAGCTTATGTGGCATATGTGCAATAACAATTTTATTGGGACTGAATACATGGCTTGTCAAAGCTCCCCATACCATGTGCAGGGAACACCAGTGACAACCACTGGAATACCCCATCACATGTGAGGCTTGTCAAACAGCCTCATCAAGCCTATAAGACAGAGGATAGAGGAAGTTTTAGGGATCCAATACAGTCTGATATCACTCAAGGTGCATAGTCTAAGGGGATGGGCCCAGACAGAAGTCATCCTTCAATCCCATGAAAGATAACATTCTGGTACGGCTCCGTCAGTAGAACTCTAGAAACCTGTGGGTATACTCTTTTTCTTCTCCCTTTGGCATATGTATCCGTATACCCGGAGATCCCATTTAGGTGGTGCCCTTCCCCCCTTCCTCTAATTACTGGGACATTCACATGCTCCTCTTCCAACGTGGTGTACTTAATCCTGTGCACTATATGTCCTATTGGGGGCCTCTATGTTGGAGAAACAGGACAGAGGCTGAGAGCAAGGATGAGATCTCACCGGCACACAATTACAGACAAAAAAATCCATTTACCTGTGGCCAAACATTTCTGTGCTCCAGGACACAACATAAACCACATGAAAGTTGTCATATTAAAAGGCAACTTCACATCACAGAGCCATCGCCATCGCAGGGTCTGGGAATACAAATTCATCACAATGTTTAACTCTGTGGACACAGGACTCAATCTCTCAGAAGAATTTATGACTCATTACAAAATCTGAGAGGTCAGCTCCAGAGACTACGAGGGCACCAGGCCTCTGATCCTACATGGATATTGGGACAATAAAACTCACACCACTAATCAAATCTAATTAAGGATTCACTTTCCAAGCTCAGTGTTTATTTAAATATCCTTTTACTATGCATCCCTCTGCCCTGTTTTGTGTATATATTTGTTTCTTCAGTTTCTTCAGATATTTTTTTTTCTTCAACTTTTTATTTTTGAAAGAAGATTTTTAAACAGGTTTTACAGTAAAAAAGGAAACAATAATACATGTAAAGGAAACATTTCCCAGGTATGCAGTTAGATACATTGTGTAATACACAAATTAGAAGTCAAGTGAAGGGTGGGTAGCTTCACAGCGCACATCGGACTCGGAAAGGGGAAAGAGATCAACACCACATCTATGGGGTCTCAAGATACGTGCTCGTCTCCTCTCAGTCTTGTGTATAATAGGAGTACCCATTGCAGTAAATACCTATTCAGCCTTCAAATCTGGAAAGTGTTTCCAAAGTCATCCCATAGAGACCATGTCGTTATGAATCCGTCCATTGAATTGTGGAGCTGGGCCGTCAACCTCTCCATATTTCTAACATCCTTCATCCGAGCATATAGATCTGAGATAGACAGCGGAGCCCCCTCTTCCAGAATAGCGATATTAGACATTTGGCAGCTGTGAGAATATGTAGGAGAAGCTTTAATTCAGGTTTGCTTAAAAACGGTGGAAGGGCATTTAGTAAATACACCACCGGGTCCCTACTCACATTTCTACCTACTAATCTACCCATCAGGGACTCCACCTCCTCCCAGAAATCACTGATACCTGGGCATGTCCAGAATATATGGTATAAGGATGATCCCCCAAGTCCACATCTCCAACATACATCTGGGTAGGTGCGGTTGAACTTATGCAGAAGCTCTGGAGTGTGATACCATGTCATAAGGACCTTGACTTGATTCTCCTTATAGAGCAGACCTGGGCAAGGAGTTGGAGACGTGGTGCTGCTTTTCCTGCCGGGCAGGAACTTTTCAAATGACACACGCCCGCTGTACTGACGACATCAGGGCGCGCGTGTGTCACAGAGAACGCTGCAGGACAGGGAACAGAGGACAGATTCCTGCGTTCCGCTGCTACACTGTGCGGAGCTTCAGGATCGGTCCTCTGTTCCCTGCGGCAGCTTTCTCTGTGACACACACGCGCCCTGATGTCAGCAGTACAGCGCGTGTGTGTCATTTGAAAAGTTCCCGCCCGGCAGGAGAAGCGGCACCAGCCAGTGCCTGAACAGAGAGACTCAGCGGCGGGGGCAGGGGCCGTACAAGAACAACAGCGGCGCAGCCAGGGCCCATACCAGGGAAGAAGCAGCTCAGCGGGGGACCCGTACGGAGGTGCCTAAGGAGGGAGAGATGAGTGGTCACTAATAACCTGAGGGGGAAGGGAAGGGGAAGGGGGGAGGGGGTAACTGGTGTAATATTTGGGTGTAGTGATGTAGTATATGGGAATGTAATGATGTAGTTTTACAGGTGCAGTATATAGTGCTGTAGTGTATTACAGGTGCAGTATATAGTGCTGTAATGTATTACAGGGAAAAAAACCAAGGAGAAAATTGTAGAAAAAATACCCTGACTATAAATAAATAAATTGCAAGTGCTTAATAAACAGGGTACTTAGTATATACATTTTTGCAAAAAGGTAAGAAGCTGTCTCACCTCGTCACGGTGTACCCATCTGAGACAGTCCCTAACCTACTAAAGTTAAAAACATATTCTGTACCTGACTAGTGTCATGTCAAAACTTCAATATGGATGGTAAAGTGGTTAGCTGGGTCCCAGATTAAATACACAGCAAAAAGTGAGAAGCAGGTAATTGTTCAGCCTCAGTATCAGGAGGGCTGCACCCCCAACTTGCAATTAAAGCAAGATAACAGACAAAAAACCCAAAAAACTGAGCTGTGACAAATGTTCAATAAACATGCAACATTACAAGCATGTGAATTGCAGCCTCAAGACTAGAAAAAAACCAAGGAGAAAATTGTAGAAAAAATACCCTGACTATAAATAAATAAATTGCAAGTGCTTAATAAACAGGGTCCTTAGTATATACATTTTTGCAAAAAGGCAAGAAGCTGTCTCACCTCGTCACGGTGTACCCATCTGAGACAGTCCCTAACCTACTAAAGTTAAAAACATATTCTGTACCTGACTAGTGTCATGTCAAAACTTCAATATGGATGGTAAAGTGGTTAGCTGGGTCCCAGATTAAATACACAGCAAAAAGTGAGAAGCAGGTAATTGTTCAGCCTCAGTATCAGGAGGGCTGCACCCCCAACTTGCATTAAAGCAAGATAACAGACAAAAAACCCTAAAAACTGAGCTGTGACAAATGTTCAATAAACATGCAACATTACAAGCATGTGAATTGCAGCCTCAAGACTAGAAAAAAAACAAGGAGAAAATTGTAGAAAAAATACCCTGACTATAAATAAATAAATTGCAAGTGCTTAATAAACAGGGTACTTAGTATATACATTTTTGCAAAAAGGTAAGAAGCTGTCTCACCTCGTCACGGTGTACCCATCTGAGACAGTCCCTAACCTACTAAAGTTAAAAACATATTCTGTACCTGACTAGTGTCATGTCAAAACTTCAATATGGATGGTAAAGTGGTTAGCTGGGTCCCAGATTAAATACACAGCAAAAAGTGAGAAGCAGGTAATTGTTCAGCCTCAGTATCAGGAGGGCTGCACCCCCAACTTGCATTAAAGCAAGATAACAGACAAAAAACCCAAAAAACTGAGCTGTGACAAATGTTCAATAAACATGCAACATTACAAGCATGTGAATTGCAGCCTCAAGACTAGAAAAAAACCAAGGAGAAAATTGTAGAAAAAATACCCTGACTATAAATAAATAAATTGCAAGTGCTTAATAAACAGGGTCCTTAGTATATACATTTTTGCAAAAAGGCAAGAAGCTGTCTCACCTCGTCACGGTGTACCCATCTGAGACAGTCCCTAACCTACTAAAGTTAAAAACATATTCTGTACCTGACTAGTGTCATGTCAAAACTTCAATATGGATGGTAAAGTGGTTAGCTGGGTCCCAGATTAAATACACAGCAAAAAGTGAGAAGCAGGTAATTGTTCAGCCTCAGTATCAGGAGGGCTGCACCCCCAACTTGCATTAAAGCAAGATAACAGACAAAAAACCCCAAAAACTGAGCTGTGACAAATGTTCAATAAACATGCAACATTACAAGCATGTGAATTGCAGCCTCAAGACTAGAAAAAAACCAAGGAGAAAATTGTAGAAAAAATACCCTGACTATAAATAAATAAATTGCAAGTGCTTAATAACAGGGTACTTAGTATATACATTTTTGCAAAAAGGTAAGAAGCTGTCTCACCTCGTCACGGTGTACCCATCTGAGACAGTCCCTAACCTATTAAAGTTAAAAACATATTCTGTACCTGACTAGTGTCATGTCAAAACTTCAATATGGATGGTAAAGTGGTTAGCTGGGTCCCAGATTAAATACACAGCAAAAAGTGAGAAGCAGGTAATTGTTCAGCCACAGTATCAGGAGGGCTGCACCCCCAACTTGCATTAAAGCAAGATAACAGACAAAAAACCCAAAAAACTGAGCTGTGACAAATGTTCAATAAACATGCAACATTACAAGCATGTGAATTGCAGCCTCAAGACTAGAAAAAAACCAAGGAGAAAATTGTAGAAAAAATACCCTGACTATAAATAAATAAATTGCAAGTGCTTAATAAACAGGGTACTTAGTATATACATTTTTGCAAAAAGGTAAGAAAGCTGTCTCACCTCGTCACGGTGTACCCATCTGAGACAGTCCCTAACCTACTAAAGTTAAAAACATATTCTGTACCTGACTAGTGTCATGTCAAAACTTCAATATGGATGGTAAAGTGGTTAGCTGGGTCCCAGATTAAATACACAGCAAAAAGTGAGAAGCAGGTAATTGTTCAGCCTCAGTATCAGGAGGGCTGCACCCCCAACTTGCATTAAAGCAAGATAACAGACAAAAAAACCCAAAAAACTGAGCTGTGACAAATGTTCAATAAACATAAAATGTTTTGACATGACACTAGTCAGGTACAGAATATGTTTTTAACTTTAGTAGGTTAGGGACTGTCTCAGATGGGTACACCGTGACGAGGTGAGACAGCTTCTTACCTTTTTGCAAAAATGTATATACTAAGTACCCTGTTTATTAAGCACTTGCAATTTATTTATTTATAGTCAGGGTATTTTTTCTACAATTTTCTCCTTGGTTTTTTTCTAGTCTTGAGGCTGCAATTCACATGCTTGTAATGTTGCATGTTTATTGAACATTTGTCACAGCTCAGTTTTTTGGGTTTAATGTATTACAGGGGCAGTATTTAGTGCTGTAATGTATTACAGGTGCAGTATATAGTGCTGTAATGCATTAAAGGAGCAGTATATAGTGCTGTAGTGTATTACAGGTGCAGTATATAGTGTTGTAATGCATTACAGGTGCAGTATATAGTGCTGTAATGCATTACAGGGGCAGTATATAGTGCTGTAATGCATTACAGGGGCAGTATATAGTGCTGTAGTGTATTACAGGTGCAGTATATAGTGATGTAATGCCTTACAGGTGCAGTATATAGTGACTGTAGTGTATTACAGGTGCAGTATATAGTGCTGTAATGCATTACAGGAGCAGTATATAGTGCTGTAGTGTATTACAGGTGCAGTATATAGTGCTGTAATGTATTACAGGTGCAGTATATAGTGCTGTAGTGTATTACAGGGGGAGTATATAGTTCTGTAGTGTATTACAGGGGGAGTATATAGTGCTGTAATGCATTACAGGTGCAGTATATAGTGCTGAAGTGTATTACAGGTGCAGTATATAGTGATGTAATTGACTCGCCTAACCCCAGGCCTATGGGACACCCGGTGCCAGCCGGACTAGTCCGGTGGTAGTCAGTGGTGGCTGGGCCCGGCTCCGTGGCCCTGGCGGGTGTCAGTAGAATATGTGGCTTGATGAATAAAGTTTGTGTTCGTGACGCCACCTGTGGTCTGCGGCTATTAAGCCGCCGCTGCTGTGTGAGGCCTCCGGGGTGATGATATAGCAGCAATGGTGGTACTGCTCCCCACAGGTGGAGCGGAGCCCCGGGGACACTGTTAGTGCTCGTGAAAGTCTATGGTGTTGTGTGGCTAACACGGTGCAGGGCCGACAGGCAATGAAAGAACCAGGCACAAACAACAGTCTCTTTACCTTTTCCTCTTTTACTTTGGGAACAGTCCAGTCCTGGGAGACCGTTACAGGTGGTGATGGGGATCCGGTCGGCCTGGAAGTACTTGGGGTGATCTTTCTGGCCAGCTGAGTATGAGGCCTACTCCTGTGCTTTTCTTTGTTATGATAGGACCCTGCTTCTCTGAATCCAGCAATGGCCCTCTTTGCTGCTGGGACCGATGGTACGTCCCTTTCCCTCTGTAGCAGGCTGCGCAGGCCCTCTCTGGTGCTTCTCTGCTGGAGTCCACACCGGGCCCTGATGCTGCAGCTGTACCTTCGGGATGTTTTTGGGCCAGGTGCTTGCAGCTCTCCTGCCCTTCGGATTCGGCTACCAGGGAGTATTTTAAGCCCTGGTGGCCACAGACTCCGATGTCCGAGTCTCTCCGCTGCCTCTCTGCTACTCCTGCTTCCCTGGGCCAAGCTACTCTAGCTCTAGGCCCCAGATCCACAGGACAGCACACTCTGCGTCTGCTCACTATCACTTCTCTCTACAGACTGAACCTACTTCCTCCCTCAGGTCAGACTTGAGGAAGGCTCCCTGGAATTCCAGGTTCAGAGCTCCCCCTGCTGGCCGGAGGGAGAACTGCGGTGGATGTTAAACTTGCTGGCCAATGGACCTCCCCATTACCTCCAGGCACAGCATTAACCCTTTGGAAGGGCAATGCTGTTGTGGCGACCAGGTCCTGGGGCGCCACACTCCCCCTTAGTTAAATTCAGTACTCCCGGACTGTAGAAAACAAAACAAGACATACATGTTACAACCTTAAACAACTATAAGAGTCCAGTGTGGCTCCCTGCCGGGTGTCCATTACACTGCTCCATGGGGTACCCGCCGCGATAAAACCCCCAACGTAGGCTCTGAGCGTGCGTCAGAGCATTGATGACCCCACTCTATGCACGCCGGACGGGTTTTTCTTCAGGGGTGCTGAGCACCCTGGTGCTAACTATGTACAGCTAGGTGTTGGCCACCCATAGTCCAGTGGCCCAATTGTCTATTTTCTCAATCAAATAAAAGAAAAACATTTTGTACACAACATTACAGACATTTCACATTTACATTCTAATAAGTACTCTTTCTTTTTACTCTCTATACCTTGGAGGGGGCTGTCCCTGAGTGCTGCGTTGAGACCTGTGTAGCTCTGGTGTTTGTCCCTGACTACTTGGTGTGTCTTCTACCTCAGCACTACAGGTAGGCCTAACCCTGATAGGTAAGCGTGATGATTGCCTATGTGGTCTAAGAGTCGCCAAGGGTATGACAGGCTCACCACTGACAGGGGGTTCATTCTCCTGTTCCACTGCTGGCGTGTCATCTCGTGTTGGAGCGGACAGTTCTTTAGGTGGATCTGGAACCTCTTCTGTTTCTGGCTCGACCAACTGCGGGAACGTTAACACTGGTACCACTATGGCATTGTTTATTCGGGTCTAAGTTTTGGGGAACTTTCCAAGGATTGTTTGGGTCATCTCTTCCTCTTTTCCTGGACTTTGGGGACTTTCTTGTACTTCTTCTACTTCTTTTTGGATTCTGCACCGTTCGGGGCATGCTTTCAGGCGGTCTCGAGAAACTGCTTGATAGGTCTTGCCTTCATCTTTGCTTATGAGGCATACCTTACTATTGTCAAAGTTGGAGGGGATAATGGTGTAGGGTTCATTCTCCCACTGATCATCTAATTTATGCGCCCTCCACCTTTTCTTGAGGACCTGTTCTCCAGGTGCTAAGGGAGTTGCTGGAGCTGTTTGATTGTAATGCTGCTGTTGTCTCGTTCTTGCTTGAGACAGGCTCCTTTCTACGCATTCCTGGACCTTGCGGTACTGCTGTTGTATCCCAATCTTCTATCTCCTGAACCGCTTCAGGTGACACAGTCCCCATCTCAAAGTCTACAGGTAACTTGCCAGGTCTTGCTCGCATCAGGTAAGCAGGGCTGCAGTTGGTTGAATTTACCGGGATATGGTTGTACAGGTCTACCAGATCTGGTAACTTCTCTGGCCATTGGTTTCTTTCTTCCAGAGGTAGAGTCTTGAGCATATCAATAACCACATGGTTCATCTTCTCGCACAATCCATTGGTTTGGGGGTGGTATGGTGTGGTTCTGATTTTCTTACAACCGTACATGTTACAGAACTCTTGGAACACTTCTGCCTCGAATGCAGGACCTTGATCAGTCAGTACCCTTTCAGGGTAACCGTGAGGTCGACAAAAGTATGCCTGAAATGCTCTAGCTGCTGTTCTGGCTGTCTGGTCCTTCACGGGCACTACTACCAGGAAACGAGAGTAATGGTCCACAATGGTGAGGGCGTACACATAGCCTGACCGGCTTGGTGTTAACTTCACGTGGTCCAGGGCCACCAACTCCAGGGGCTGCTTCGTGACAATTGGCTGTAGGGGAGACCTCTGGCTGGCATCATCTTTCCTCCTTAGGTTACACGGACCACAGTCTCGGCACCACTTCTCGACTGTCTTTCTCATGTGCACCCAGTAGAACCGATCACGGAGTAGGGTCTCCAACTTCTTCCACCCGAAGTGTCCTGCGTTATCATGATAAGCTGCTAGGACCATTGGAGCATCCCTCTGTGGGACCACTATCTGCCAGACGAGTTCATTCGTTCGCCAGTTGACATATCTCTTGCAGAGCTTGCCTTGGTATGTGAACAGTCGTCCCCTCTCCTTCCACAGCTGCTGGGCTTCTTCTGGAGCATCTGGGCCAAGATGGGTCTCAGCTTGTGCTAGCTTTTCTTTGACCAATCGCACGGCCGGGTCACTGTTCTGTGTCTCTTCCCAATTATGGTGGAGTAATGGGTTGACCGAGACCTCGTGCTGGCTCGAGCGCTTCACTCCTACAGCATGCTCACACTGGGAAACACCTTGGTGATGGAAAGCCGGTAACTCTATCTCTTCGAGTTCATCCAGGTCTTCTCCAGACTCGGGTAAGTGAGGCATTCTGGACAGCACATCAGCATTGTTATTCTTCTTGCCAGCCCGGTACTTGATGGTAAAGTCAAAGTTAGACAGCCGGGCCATCCATCGCTGTTCCAACGCACCTAACTTGGCTGTTGCCAGATGTGTCAACGGATTGTTGTCCGTGAAGATGGTGAACTTGGCCGATGCCAGATAGTGCTTGAAGCGTTCAGTCACTGCCCAAACAATAGCGAGGAACTCCAGCTTGAAGGAACTGTAGTTTTCTGGATTCCTTTCTGTGGGCCGAAGCTTCCTACTGGCGTAAGCTATCACCCTCTCTCTGCCTCCCTGCACCTGGGACAGAACTGCTCCCAGTCCCACGTTGCTGGCGTCTGTATACAGTACAAACGGCTGGCTGTAGTCAGGGTAGGCCAGAATTTCTTCTCCCGTGAGAGCCCCTTTCAGCCGGACAAAGGATGTTTCTATTTGGCTGCTCCATTCAAATGGAGGGCTCTGCTTCTTAGCCTGCTTTGGCTGGCCCACCAGGAGATCTTGAAGGGGCGCTGCTATCTTTGTGAAACCATCAATGAACCTTTGGTAGTAGCCCACCAGCCCAAGGAACTGCCGCACCTCCTTTACCGTGGTGGGTCTTGGCCAGTCCTTGATTACGGTGATTTTCTCCGGATCAGGTGCCACACCTTCTGCGCTGACCACATGATCCAGGTACTGTACCTTTGGCTTCAAGAGGTGACATTTGGACGGCTTTATCTTCAGGCCATATTTCGACAAGGACTCAAACACTTCTGCTAAGTGCCTCAGGTGGTCTTCATAAGTCTTGGAGTAGACTATGACGTCATCCAGGTACAACAGCACGGTTTCAAAGTTGTGGTGGCCCAAGCAGCACTCCATCAACCTTTGGAATGTCCCTGGAGCGTTGCAGAGCCCGAATGGCATACAGTTGAACTCGCAGAGGCCCATTGGTGTCGTGAATGCAGTCTTCTCCTTGTCCGCCTCTGCCACGGGAACCTGCCAATACCCACAGGTGAGATCCAAGGTGGAGAAATAGTTCGCTGACTTTAAGGCTGTTAGTGACTCCTCTATTCTGGGTAGTGGATAAGCATCTTTATGTGTAATGTGGTTAATTTGCCTGTAATCTACGCACATTCTCATTGTACCATCTTTTTTCTTTACGAGCACTAGTGGAGCTGCCCAGGGGCTACAACTATCTCTGATAACCCCAGCCTCCTTCATTTCCCGTAACATCTCTTTGGCACGCTGATACTGTGCGGGGGGTACAGGGCGGTATCTCTCTTTAATGGGATGATGATCACCCGTGGGGATTTGATGTTTAACCCCTTTCACCTGCCCAAAATCTAGGGGGTGTTTGCTGAAGACCCGCTCGTACTCCTGTACCACCCGGTAAACCCCATGCTTTTGGTGTGAGGTGGTGGAGTCGGTGCCCACATGTAATTTTTGGCACCAGTCTTCCAGCTGCCCCTTGGAGCCATTGTCTTCCGCCTGGTCGGACGGGATCAAGGGTTCCACTGCTTTGATGGTATTGTTGCTGACAGTGTACAGTTTTGCTACAGTGGCGTACCGGGTCAATTTGGCTTCCTCCTCCCCACAATTCAGGACATGGACGGGCACTCTCCCCTTGCGAACGTCTGCTACCCCTCTGGCTATCAGGACTCCAGGCCTACTGTCTGAATACACCGGTTCTACCAAGGCATGGTAATCCTGACCCTTGAGGCCTATTGCTGCCCAACACCATATCAACATTTCACTTCTTGGGGGTATTGCAATGGGGAGGGGGTCACTTACCCTCACACTGCCAATTTCTCCTCCGGCCAGCTCTACCTGCTGCCTCCTCATCAGGGCTCTGATCTCCCTCTGTAGGGCACGCTGCTGCCCGGAGCTGGCAGTTTCAGACGCCTGTTGCAACAAAATTATCACTTCGGCAATACAATTTTCTATCACATTTGTACCAATGGTTAGCAGTGGGTCAGATTCTTTGCGATCAATATCTACAATTATCATCCCCTGACATGGCAATTCTACCCGCCCCACTTTAATGGTTACTTCTTTATACCCAATTTGAGGTAAGGGCTGACCATTACTGGCCACAATTGTTAAATCATCATCTGGGCCATGGTCAATGTCTGAATCAGCCCAATATCTTTTGTACAGTTTATAAGGGATGGTTGTTACCTGGGACCCCGTATCCAGGAGGGCATTCAAAGGGATCCCATCCAGCACAATAGGAAGGACCGGTCGTCCTCCCACATACTTGCTGCAGCTGGGGGTTGAGCCTGGCTTCCTTACACCTGGGGGTTGGCTCCTGGCCCCAGGCTCGGCCCATTTAAAGGACAGTGTCGTGCAATGTGGCCCGCCTGGCTGCAGCGGCGGCAGATCGGTTGTCCCGTTGAATCATACCGGTCTGTATCTTTTCCTCGGGTCGGCGGAATCCTCCTCTGTCGCATCCATGGGACGTCATCTGGGCTGGTGGCCAACTCGATTCTTGCAGGCGATGGGGTCACTTGTAGAGACTGCACGGTCTTGGCAAGGGCAGCTACAGTCTTGGTCAGCTCCTGGACCTGCTGTCTGAGCTCTGCAGCGGGGTCCTTATCCAGGGACTGCGCCTCAGCCCCTGCAGCGGCTCGTGTTACAGGCACCACCCCGGGGTACGTGATAGCAAGAGGCCGGAGGGGTACTGGGTCATTCGGTCTAGATTCTCTCAGTACCCGGATGGCCTGGTCCTTAAACTTTGCAAAGTCCAAAGCAGGGTTCTGCAGGACCATGATACGCAGCTGGGTCCTGTGGGCATCTGACAGGAGCCCCTCTATGAACTGCTCAGTTAGGAGTTTGTCTTCTTCACGTACACTCTCTGGGTCCACCTGTTTAACTGCTTTCAGGGCCTCCTGCAAGTTTAAGGCATAGTCCCGTATGCTGTCCGTGGCCCGTTGTTTGCACCCAAAGAATCTCATCTTTATTTCTGCTGCGGTGCGGGTGTCAAAAGTACTCTTTAGCTTGGCCAGTATCTGGGTTGCTGTCCCTTTATCTGTATCAGGCCAGGACTTCACTTCACGCTGGGCCGCGCCGGCTAGCTGCCCCATTAATATGCCCACCTTCTGGCTCTCAGTCAGCGGATACACCTTGAACAAGCTGTGCAGACTTTCTCTGAAGTCGCTCAAGGTATGGGACTCCCCGGAGTACTGCGGCAGCCATTCCGCTCCCGGGATGTACGGCATTGTTATCGGCATTACCGGCGCTACAGCGGGGGCTGGGGCGACGGTGACTGGGATTGCTTCGGCTGGTGCCGCGGCATCTCGGGCTATGGCAGCCACCTGCCCTTCCTCCGAGTCGGACATCTTCCTCCTCCTTAGTGAACCTTACCAGGCTCCGTTCACTTTTCAAATTCCCTTCTGGGTCGCGCGGGGTTAACAGCGCTCTGCTCTGATGGCGTGCTCCCTTCGCGCTCTTTGTCAGGCACGCCCCCCTTCTTCCTGCGCTCGGCGAGGCTAATGGCGGCGGCAGTTTACAAACAGTAACACAGTCTTTTAAGCACAGTTTCTGCAGGCGCACAGTACCCGGTGGGACCGGGCACGAAATCCTGTTCGTGACGCCAAAGTTGACTCGCCCACCCCAGGGCTATGGCACACCCGGTGCCGGGCCGGACTAGTCCGGTGGTAGTCAGTGGTGGCTGGGCCCGGCTCCGTGGCCCTGGTGGGTGTCAGTAGAATATGTGGCTTGATGAATAAAGTTTGTGTTCGTGACGCCACCTGTGGTCTGCGGCTATTAAGCCGCTGCTGCTGTGTGAGGCCTCCGGGGTGATGATATAGCAGCAATGGTGGTACTGCTCCCCACAGGTGGAGCGGAGCCCCGGGGACACTGTTAGTGCTCGTGAAAGTCTATGGTGTTGTGTGGCTAACACGGTGCAGGGCCGACAGGCAATGAAAGAACCAGGCACAAACAACAGTCTCTTTACCTTTTCCTCTTTTACTTTGGGAACAGTCCAGTCCTGGGAGACCGTTACAGGTGGTGATGGGGATCCGGTCGGCCTGGAAGTACTTGGGGTGATCTTTCTGGCCAGCTGAGTATGAGGCCTACTCCTGTGCTTTTCTTTGTTATGATAGGACCCTGCTTCTCTGAATCCAGCAATGGCCCTCTTTGCTGCTGGGACCAATGGTATGTCCCTTTTCCTCTGTAGCAGGCTGCGCAGGCCCTCTCTGGTGCTTCTCTGCTGGAGTCCACACCGGGCCCTGATGCTGCAGCTGTACCTTCGGGATGTTTTTGGGCCAGGTGCTTGCAGCTCTCCTGCCCTTCAGATTCGGCTACCAGGGAGTATTTTAAGCCCTGGTGGCCACAGACTCCGATGTCCGAGTCTCTCCGCTGCCTCTCTGCTACTCCCGATTCCCTGGGCCAAGCTACTCTAGCTCTAGGCCCCAGATCCACAGGACAGCACACTCTGCGTCTGCTCACTATCACTTCTCTCTACAGACTGAACCTACTTCCTCCCTCAGGTCAGACTTGAGGAAGGCTCCCTGGAATTCCAGGTTCAGAGCTCCCCCTGCTGGCCGGAGGGAGAACTGCGGTGGATGTTAAACTTGCTGGCCAATGGACCTCCCCATTACCTCCAGGCACAGCATTAACCCTTTGGAAGGGCAATGCTGTTGTGGCGACCAGGTCCTAGGGCGCCACATAATGTATTACAGGTGCAGTATATAGTGCTGTAGTGTATTACAGGTGCAGTATATAGTGATGTAATGCATTACAGGTGCAGTATATAGTGCTGTAGTGTATTACAGTGGCAGTATATAGTGCTGTAATGCATTACAGGGGCAGTATATAGTGCTGTAGTGTATTACAGGTGCAGTATATAGTGCTGTAGTTTATTACAGATGCAGTATATAGTGCTGTAGTGTATTACAGGTGCAGTATATAGTGATGTAATGCCTTACAGGTGCAGTATATAGTGCTGTAGTGTATTACAGGTGCAGTATATAGTGCTGTAATGCATTACAGGAGCAGTATATAGTGCTGTAGTGTATTACAGGTGCAGTATATAGTGTTGTAATGCATTACAGGTGCAGTATATAGTGCTGTAATGCATTACAGGGGCAGTATATAGTGCTGTAATGCATTACAGGGGCAGTATATAGTGCTGTAGTATATTACAGGTGCAGTATATAGTGCTGTAATGCCTTACAGGTGCAGTATATAGTGCTGTAGTGTATTACAGGTGCAGTGTATAGTGCTGTAGTGCATTACAGGGGCAGTATATAGTTCTGTAATGCATTACAGGTGCAGTATATAGTACTGTAGTATATTACAGGTGCAGTATATAGTGCTGTAATGCCTTACAGGTGCAGTATATAGTGCTGTAGTGTATTACAGGTGCAGTATATAGTGCTGTAATGCCTTACAGGTGCAGTATATAGTGCTGTAGTGTATTACAGGTGCAGTATATAGTGCTATAATGCATTACAGGAGCAGTATATAGTGCTGTAGTGTATTACAGGTGCAGTATATAGTGCTGTAATGCATTACAGGGGCAGTATATAGTGCTGTAATGCATTACAGGGGCAGTATATAGTGCTGTAGTGTATTACAGGTGCAGTATATAGTGCTGTAATGCCTTACAGGTGCAGTATATAGTGCTGTAGTGTATTACAGGTGCAGTATATAGTGCTGTAATGCATTACAGGGGCAGTATATAGTGCTGTAGTGTATTACAGGTGCAGTATATAGTGTTGTAATGCATTACAGGAGCAGTATATAGTGCTGTAGTGTATTACAGGTGCAGTATATAGTGCTGTAATGCATTACAGGAGCAGTATATAGTGCTGTAGTGTATTACAGGTGCAGTATATAGTGCTGTAATGCATTACAGGGGCAGTATATAGTGCTGTAGTGTATTACAGGTGCAGTATATAGTGCTGTAATGCCTTACAGGTGCAGTATATAGTGCTGTAGTGTATTACAGGTGCAGTATATAGTGCTGTAATGCATTACAGGGGTAGTATATAGTGCTGTAGTGTATTACAGGTGCAGTATATAGTGCTGTAATGTATTACAGGTGCAGTGTATAGTGCTGTAGTGTATTACAGGGGCAGTATATAGTGCTGTAGTGTATTACAGGTGCAGTATATAGTGCTGTAATGCATTACAGGTGCAGTATATAGTGCTGTAGTGTATTACAGGGGCAGTATATAGTGCTGTAGTGTATTACAGGTGCAGTATATAGTGCTGTAATGCATTACAGGGGCAGTATATAGTGCTGTAGTGTATTACAGGTGCAGTGTATAGTGCTGTAGTGTATTACAGGGGCACTATATAGTGCTGTAGTGTATTACAGGGGCAGTATATAGTGCTGTAATGCATTACAGGTGCAGTATATAGTACTGTAGTGTATTACAGGGGCAGTATATAGTGCTGTAGTGTATTACAGGTGCAGTATATAGTGCTGTAGTTTATTACAGATGCAGTATATAGTGCTGTAGTGTATTACAGGTGCAGTATATAGTGATGTAATGTATTACAGGGGCAGTATATAGTGCTGTAGTGTATTACAGGGGCAGTATATAGTGCTGTAGTGTATTACAGGTGCAGTATATAGTGCTGTAATGCATTACAGGGGCAGTATATAGTGCTGTAGTGTATTACAGGTGCAGTATATAGTGCTGTAATGTATTACAGGTGCAGTGTATAGTGCTGTAGTGTATTACAGGGGCACTATATAGTGCTGTAGTGTATTACAGGGGCAGTATATAGTGCTGTAATGCATTACAGGTGCAGTATATAGTACTGTAGTGTATTACAGGTGCAGTATATAGTGCTGTAGTGTATTACAGGGGCAGTATATAGTGCTGTAGTGTATTACAGGTGCAGTATATAGTGCTGTAGTTTATTACAGATGCAGTATATAGTGCTGTAGTGTATTGCAGGTGCAGTATATAGTGATGTAATGTATTACAGGGGCAGTATATAGTGCTGTAGTGTATTACAGGGGCAGTATATAGTGATGTAATGCTTTACAGGTGCAGTATATAGTGCTGTAGTGCATTACAGGGGCAGTATATAGTGCTGTAATGCATTACAGGTGCAGTATATAGTGCTGTAATGCATTACAGGGGCAGTATATAGTGCTGTAGTGCATTACAGGTGCAGTATATAGTGCTGTAATGCATTTCAGGTGCAGTATATAGTGCTGTAGTGTATTACAGGTGCAGTATGTAGTGCTGTAATGCATTACAGGGGCAGTATATAGTGCTGTAGTGTATTACAGGTGCAGTATATAGTGCTGTAGTGTATTACAGGTGCAGTATGTAGTGCTGTAATGCATTACAGGGGCAGTATATAGTGCTGTAGTGTATTACAGGTGCAGTATATAGTGCTGAAGTGTATTACAGGGGCAGTATATAGTGCTGTAGTGTATTACAGGTGCAGTATATAGTGCTGTAATGCATTACAGGTGCAGTATATAGTGCTGTAGTGTATTACAGGTGCAGTATATAGTGCTCTAGTTTATTACAGATGCAGTATATAGTGCTGTAGTGTATTACAGGTGCAGTATATAGTGATGTAATGTATTACAGGTGCAGTATATAGTGCTGTAGTGTATTACAGGTGCAGTATATAGTGATGTAATGTATTACAGGTACATTATACAGTGCTGTAGTGTATTACAGGTGTAGTATATAGTGATGTAATGTATTACAGGTGCAGTATATAGTGCTGTAATGTATTACAGGGGCAGTATATAGTGCTGTAATGTATTACAGGGGCAGTATATAGTGCTGTAATGTATTACAGGGGCAGTATATAGTGCTGTAATGTATTACAGGGGCAGTATAGAGTGCTGTAATGTATTACAGGGGCAGTATATAGTGCTGTAATGTATTACAGGGGCAGTATATAGTGATGTAATGTATAAGGGGCAGTATATAGTGATGTAATGTATTACAGGTGTAGTATATAGTGCTGTAATGTATTACAGGTGCAGTATATAGTGATGTAGTGTGTATATGTCGCGTGCGGGGAGGACGCCGTCACTGCTGCGCTCTCGCTAACGCTCGGGTCCGGCGCTGCTGCTGCTGCTCGGTGGCTCGAGCGGTGGGCCGGATCCAGGGACTCGAGCGTCGCTCCTCGCCCGTGAGTGAAAGGGGTGGTTGGTTTGGGGGATTTAGTCCGTGACGCCACCCACGGGTCGTGGTGAAGATGGGCACCACCGCTGCTGGTGACGGGGATCCCGGGAGCGATGGTAGGGAGCAGCTGGAATGTTGTTTTCCCCCTCCGTGGGTAGGGGTCAGTGGTC
Organism: Anomaloglossus baeobatrachus; assembly: GCF_048569485.1. Classification (NCBI taxonomy): domain Eukaryota; kingdom Metazoa; phylum Chordata; class Amphibia; order Anura; family Aromobatidae; genus Anomaloglossus; species Anomaloglossus baeobatrachus. The sequence continues at coordinate 99,271,200 of NC_134360.1, read as the reverse complement.
CCGGGGCCCGGTGATGTTGTGACGGGGAGGCAGGGTTGGTGAGGTGCAGGGTTGCATGGACAGCGCGGCGCGGTGCCGGATGGCATGGGTGTACTCACTCAGCAAGAAAGGTACAAAGTCCTCGGTAAACCAAACGGCCGGATGGACAGGTCCCGCAGCCGGCTGCAGTGCTTCTCCCCGGACAGGTGATGGCGGCTGTCTTTCCCTGCACCTTGATGTTCTTCTTTCTGACTACTTTGGATTCCCAACGGTAGTCCGCTCCCCGGTGTATGGGTACCGGAGGAGCCCGTTTGCCCGCAGACGCTGACCCTTGGGTCTCTAGCCTTAGGCGGTAGCTGTATACCCTCACGGTGTGGGCTGTTGCCTTCAATCGGGACTTTTGCTGTTGTGAAACCCCTGGGGTTCCAGTCACATTCGGATCTGACTATTGTCGGCGGCTCCAGGCCTGGTCAGGGTCCGATGGCCCTGCCTGTGTGTGCTGGCTTCACTTCGCTCCCCGGTCGGTACCGGCGGGCCGTCGCCCGTCCCCGGTCCTACGGTTCCGCGTTGCTCCACCACTCCTGTAGACGGCCACCACCGTCTGCCAACCTTGCTGTTAGTGCCTGGGGCACAAACCCAGACACCCAAGTGCTCACTCCTATATATATATATACACACATACATACAGTATTGGGTAGAATTGAGTTAAGTATATCAGTCCGGCTCTCTAAAAGGATCCCAAGTTCTCATGCGGCCCCATGAGAAATTTAATTGCCCACGCCTGTTATAGAGAGTGCTGATTGAGGACCGAAATGTCCTAGTCCATATCACCGACCAGAGTGCTTCCGATAGAGGTCGTCCGACCCAGCCCTCCCATCTCTTCATATATGTGTGCTTCACTGTCTCTGGAGAATTCCCACTTATCAATATGTTGTAAATGGCTGAGATTAAACCCTTGGTCGAAGTGCGCCCCAAGCAGAGGGTCTCAAATGCCGAAGGGTGACTTATCGTCATCTGCCCCCTGATGTCTGAGAAGAAATGTGTTATCTGTTGGTATGAGAAATAGAGGTAGAGAGGTAATTTGTACTGGTGTCGTAGGTCTGAGAATGGCTTTAATTTTAGCGTGACTGGGTTAACTATATCACGGAAACAATACAGGCCCGCCATTGCCCACTGCCCCACTACCCCCGGGCTCATGCCCTCCGTCAAGTGTGGAGTAAACAGGAAGGGAGTCAGCAGAGATGACTGCGTTGCCAGTTGGAACTTTATCCTACACTGCCGCCACAGCTCTCTTATGAATGTCATTGGGCCCAAAAGGTCTCTAGAGGGAGTTTCACTAGTTCGACCCCAGATTAGAGAGCTTGGGTGGAAAGGTGCCATCCAGAGCTTCTCAATCTATTTATTATCGGCTGGCAGGGTTGTCCATGAGGCCAGGGTACGCAAATGAGAAGCATAATAATAAAGTATAAGATTCGGGCACGACAGACCTCTTGTACGTGGTGCGCACAGGACTGAGTCTGGAATGCGATACCTCCCCGAGTGCCAGATGAATTGCGTAAGCATTGACATCAACACCCTCATGGGAACTCGCACCGGGAGTGTTTCGAACAGACACAGAAATTTTGGGATTATCGACATTTTAATTGTGGCTATTTTACCTAAAAAGGAGATCTGTAGGGATGACCACTTCCTTAAGCTATTTTCAACGTCTCGTATCAGGGGTGGGAAATTTGTCTGATATATTGTTTTATAACTGGGGGTTATTTTAACTCCTAAATATCGCAGGGAATCCGAACGCCAGTAGTACTTAAAGTTTTGTTTTAGGGACCGCACTTTAGCTTCTGGAATGTTGATGGGTAATGCCTCCGTTTTATCTAAGTTAAGTTTATATCCCGAGAACCTAGCATACTGGGCTAAGACTGCATGCAGGTTTGGTAGGGAGATGAGGGGGTTAGTCAGGGACAGCAAGACATCGTCCGCAAATAGGGCCACCTTGAAGGGTTTTTCCCGAACCCTGACCTCCACAATATCTGGATTAAGCCGGATTTGTGCCGCCAGCAGCTCAATGCTAAGAACATATAGGAGAGGGGACAATGGGCATCCCTGCCTAGTTCCATTTTGGATCGGGAGGGATTCTGAATGAGCGTGAGGGAGGCGAACGAATTGTCGCCGCTGGAAACGAGTATAACCCTCTTAATGCAGAGACAAATGGCCCCGACAGTCCAAAATAGTCCAACACAGAGACCATGAAGGACCAGTCCAGCCTGTCGAAGGCCTTCTCTACGTCCAAGCTCAAGAGAAGAGCCTCCACTCCTTCCCTATTTGCCACCTCCACCAAATCCAGGATCCTACGGGTGTTGTCCTGCCTGACGGTAGCAAACAAACCCTACTTGGTCTTTATGAACCAAGTGCGGGAGCCAATTATTTAGATGTTCAGCCAAGAATTTAGTGAATATCTTGAGATCAGAGTTTAAGAGGCTATACGGGCGGTAGCTCGCACAGTCCATCGGGTCCCTACCTGCTTTGGGAATAATAGTTATATAAGAATGTAGAAATGTATTTGGGATGTCTACACCCTCCATAAACAGGTTGAAGAGGTGTGTCAGGTGAGGAGACAGCTCCTCTACAAAGGTCTTATAGTATAGGTAAGTGAACCCATCCGCGCCCGGGGCTTTATGGCCCGATAGGTCTTTGATAACTTGGTGTATCTCATCTGGCAGTATTTTCCGATTGAGTTCCTCCAATGCCTCCTGGGATAATTTTGGGAGGTGACAGGTGGTCAGGTAGTCACTCACTATTTTTGCTCTGTCTGGTTGGGACATTGGGAATGGCGGAGGGATAGAATATAAAGATGTGTAAAATGCATGAAACAATTGGGCTATTTTTGTGGGGTCATAATGAGGGATACCTGAGGTGTCTTTTATAGCGCAGGGGGCAGTAGTTATCGTTTGGTCTCTAAGCTTTCTGGCTAACATTGTATGCGGTTTGTTCCCGTATTCATAGTATTTCTGGTGGGAGTACCGGAGGAGTTTCTCTATGTGCCCATGCGTAATCTCTTTTAATTTAGATCTCAACTCTATCACTTTTTTCAGGCGAGTCTTAGAGGGACGGGTACGGAGATGTTCCTCTGCTGAACGTAGATCCTTTTCATATTGGCGATAGAGCTGTTGAGAGTCCTTTTTAAGCTTAGAAGAGAGGGCTATGCACTCCCCCCTAACGACTGCCTTGTGGGCTTCCCATATCATCGGGAAGGATGGAAGTGAGTGAGAGTTTTCCATAAAGTAATTCCGTATGGCCCGGCGGAGAGATTCTCGAGAAGAGGTGTTGGTTAATAAAGATTCATTAAGTTTCCAGTGGGTTTGTTTTAGAGGGGCAGTCGTAAGATCCAGAGATATCGATATGGGAGCATGGTCAGACCAGGTGATACTACCAATCCGTGCCTGCTGAAGTGTTCTAAGTGTGGGGATATTGCCAAAGAAGGAGTCTATTCGACTATGTGAATTATCTGGGTGTGAGAAGAAGGTGTATTGTCTTGCTGTTGGGTTGTCTATTCTCCAGAGGTCATACAATTGGTGTTTGCGAATCAGTCTGCGGAAACCGATAGCTAATTGTGATGGTCTATGTAAGCTTGCGGGGTGTGAGGGTGCATGCAATCTATCAGCATTCTCCGAAAACACCATATTAAAGTCCCCCCCTATAATGTGTATGGTCCCACGATCTGATGGGAGGCATGACAGAACAGAGGAAACAAATCTAATCTGATTGGCGTTGGGGGCATAGAGGTTACATAGGATTAGCCGTATCCCATTCAAAGTTCCCTGGACAATCAGGAAGCGACCTAAAGGATCCGCCTCCGACTTACTCACTAGAAATGGGCAAGTGTGAGAAATCATTATGGCCACCCCAGCTTTCTTTTTTGTGTTTGTGGCCGAAAAGAATTGGGGAAACAAATGGCGGGCGAAGTTAAGAGAACCTTTTTCTATAAAGTGTGATTCTTGCAGGAACACCACTGCAGCCCTTGATTTCCGCATCTCCTGGAGGACCAGCCTCCTCTTCACATCAGAATTCAGCCCCTTAACATTAATGCTCATTAACTTAGCCATCCCGTGACCTCCAGATATGCTAGTGTGAAGGCTAGTTTCTGAGACTTTCGTTTAGTGTGCGTGGTAGGCGTTCCCCATGAACCCTCCTGTGATAAAGCGTATATACTTTGGTGAATTTCATACCTGTGGATATTAACATTCAGAGGGATAGAAAGTGAGGCTTCCTTTCCTCTACACTGACCCACAACCCGGCCACTGTACCCTCCTGCCCTTTTTTGCAAAGCCATTTTAAGTGCAGAGTGCTGCCAGTTAGTGCCATCCAAAGAGTGGCTGTTGTACTCCATTATTATGCCACTTCTGCCAAGCAAGCCCCACCACCTCTGCATTCTCCACTCCTGCACATTTTTGCAAAGCCATTTTAATTTAAAAGAGTGCTGCCAGTTAGTGCCCTCCAAAAAGTGGCAGTTGTACTCCATTATTGTGCCACTTGTGCCAAGCAAGTCCCACCACCTCTGCAGTCTCCCCTCCTGCACATTTTTACTAAGCTATTATAATAGCAAAAAATGCTGACACTTAGTGGCAACCAAAAAGTGGCTGTTGTACTCCATTAGTGTCCCACTGGTGCCAAGCAATTTCCAGCACCTCTGCATTACACCATCCTGCTCATTTTTACTAAGCTATAATAGCAAAAAATGCTGAAACTTATTGGCATCAAAAAGTGGCTGTTGTACTCCATTAGTGTCCCACTGGTGCCAAGCAACTTCCAGCACCTTTGCATTACAAACTCCTCCTCATTTTTACTAAGCTATAATATTAGCAAAAACTGCTGAAACTTAGTGGCATCCAAAAAGTGGCTGTTATACTCCATTAGTGTCCCACTGGTGCCAAGCAATTTCCAGCACCTCTGCATTACACCATCCTGCTCATTTTTACTAAGCTATTATAATAGCAAAAAATGCTGAAACTTATTGGCATCAAAAAGTGGCTGTTGTACTCCATTAGTGTCCCACTGGTGCCAAGCAATTTCCAGCACCTCTGCATTACACCCTACTGCTCATTTTTACTAAGCAATAATAATAGCAAAAACTGCTGAAACTTAGTGGCATCCAAAAAATGGCTGTTGTACTCCATTAGTGTCCTACTGGTGCCAAGCAATTTCCAGCACCTCGGTCTGCATTACACCCTCCTGCTCATTTTTACTAAGCTATTATAATAGCAAAAAATGCTAAAACTTAGTGGCATCCAAAAAGTGGTTGTTGTACTCCATTAGTGTCCCACCGGTGCCAAGCAATTTCCAGCACCTCTGCATTACACCCTACTGCTCATTTTTACTAAGCTATTATAATAGCAACAAATGCTGAAACTTAGTGGCATCCAAAAAGTGGCCGTTGTACTCCATTAGTGTCCCACTGGTGGCAAGCAATTTCCAGCACCTCTGTCTGCATTACACCCTCCTGCTCATTTTTACTAAGCTATTATGATAGCAAAAAATGCTTAAACTTAGTGGCATCCAAAAAGTGGCTGTTGTACTCCATTAGTGTCCCACTGGTGCCAAGCAATTTCCAGCACCTCTGCATTACACCCTTCTACTCATTTTTACTAAGCTATTATAACAGCAAAAAATGCTTAAACTTAGTGGCATCCAAAAAGTGGCTGCTGTACTGAATTAGTGTCATACTGGTGCCAAGCAATTTCCAGCACCTCTGCATTACACCCTCCTGCTCATTTTTACTAAGCTATTATAATAGCAAAAAATGCAGAAACTTAGTGGCATCCAAAAATGGCTGTTGTACTCCATTAGTGTCCCACTGGTGCCAAGCAATTTCAAGCACCTCTGCATTACACCCTCCTGCTCATTTTTACTAAGCTATTATAATAGCAAAAAATGCTGAAACTTAGTGGCATCCAAAAAGTGGCTGTTGTACTCCATTAGTGTCCCACCGGTGCCAAGCAATTTCCAGCACCTCTGCATTACACCCTTCTGCTCATTTTTACTAAGCTATTATAATAGCAAAAAATGCTGAAACTTAGTGGCATCCAAAAAGTGGCCGTTGTACTCCATTAGTGTCCCACTGGTGCCAAGCAATTTCCAGCACCTCTGCATTACACCCTCCTACTCATTTTTACTAAGCTATTATAACAGCAAAAAATGCTAAAACGTAGTGGCATCCAAAAAGTGGCTGCTGTACTCAATTAGTGTCATACTGGTGCCAAGCAATTTCCAGCACCTCTGCATTACACCCTCCTGCTCATTTTTACTAAGCTATTATAATAGCAAAAAATGCTGAAACTTAGTAACATCCAAAAAGTGGCTGTTGTATTCCATTGGTGTCCCACTGTTACCAAGCAATTTCCAGCACCTCTGCATTTCAGCCTCCTGCTCATTTTTACTAAGCTATTATAATGGCAAAAAATGCTGAAACTTAGTGGCAGCCAAAAAGTGGCTGTTGTACTCCATTACTGTCCCACTGGTGCCAAGCAATTTCCAGCACCTCTGCATTACACCCTCCTGCTCATTTTTACTAAGCTATTATAACAGCAAAAAATGCTGAAACTTAGTGGCATTGAAAATGTGGCTGTTGTACTCAATTAGTGTCATACTGGCGCCAAGCAATTTCCAGCACCTCTGCATTACGCCCTCCTGCTCATTTTTACTAAGCTATTATAACAGCAAAAAATGCTGAAACTTAGTGGCATCCAAAAAGTGGCTGTTGTACTCCATTAGTGTCCCACTGGTGCCAAGCAATTTCCAGCACTTCTGCATTACACCTTCCTGTTCATTTTTACTAAGCTATTATAATAGCAAAAGATGCTGAAACTTGGTGGCATCCAAAAAGTGGCTGTTGTACTCCATTAGTGTCCCACTGGTGCCAAGCAATTTCCAGCACCTCTGCATTGCACCCTCTTGCACATTTTTGCAAAGCCATTTTAATTGAAGAGTGCTGCCAGTTAGTGCCATCCGAAAAGTGGCTGTTGTACTCCATTGATGTGCCACTTGTGCCAAGCAAGTCCCACCACCTCTGCATTCTACCCTCCTGCACATTTTTACTAAGCTATTATAATAGCAAAAAATGCTGAAACTTAGTGGCATCCAAAAAGTGCCTGTTGTACTCCATTAGTGTCCCACTGGTGCCAAGCAATTTCCAGCACCTCTGCATTACACCCTCCTGCTCATTTTTACTAAGCAATAATAATAGCAAAAACTGCTAAAATTTAGTGGCATCCAAAAAATGGCTGTTGTACTCCATTAGTGTCCCACTGGTGCCAAGCAACTTTCAGCACCTCTGTCTGCATTACACCCTCCTGCTCATTTTTACTAAGCTATTATAATAACAAAAAATGCTGAAACTTGATGGCATCCAAAAAGTGGCTGTTGTACTCAATTAGTGTCCCACTGGTGCCAAGCAATTTCCAGCACCTCTGCATTACACCCTCCTGCTCATTTTTACTAAGCTAATATAAAAGCAAAAAATGCTGAAACTTAGTGGCATCCAAAAAGTGGCTATTGTACTCCATTAGTGTCCCACTGGTGCCAAGCAATTTCCAGCACCTCTGTCGGCATTACACCCTCCTGCTAATTTTTACTAAGCTATTATAATAGCAAAACATGCTGAAACTTAGTGGCATCCAAAAAGTGGCTGTTGTACTCCATTAGTGTCCCACTGGTGCCAAGCAATTTCCAGCACCTCTGCATTACACCATCCTGCTCATTTTTACTAAGCTATAATAGCAAAAAATGCTGAAACTTATTGGCATCAAAAAGTGGCTGTTGTACTCCATTAGTGTCCCACTGGTGCCAAGCAATTTCAAGCACCTTTGCATTACACCCTCCTCCTCATTTTTAATAAGCTATAGTAATAGCAAAAACTGCTGAAACTTAGTGGCATCCAAAAAGTGGCTGTTATACTCCATTAGTGTCCCACTGGTGCCAAGCAATTTCCAGCACCTCTGCATTACACCCTCCTCCTCATTTTTACTAAGCTATAATAATGTCAAAAACTGCTGATACTTAGTGGCATCCAAAAAGTGGCTGTTATACTCCATTAGTGTCCCACTGGTGCCAAGCAATTTCCAGCACCTCTGCATTACACCATCCTGTTCATTTTTACTAAGCTATTATAATAGCAAAAAATGCTGAAACTTATTGACATCAAAAAGTGGCTGTTGTACTCCATTAGTGTCCCACTGGTGCCAAGCAAGTTCCAGCACCTTTGCATTACACCCTCCTGCTCATTTTTACTAAGCAATAATAATAGCAAAAACTGCTGAAACTTAGTGGCATCCAAAAAATGGCTGTTGTACTCCATTAGTGTCCCACCGGTGCCAAGCAATTTCCAGCACCTCTGCATTACACCCTCCTGCTCATTTTTACTAAGCTATTATAACAGCAACAAATGCTGAAACTTAGTGGCATTCAAAAAGTGGCCGTTGTACTCCATTAGTGTCCCACTGGTGGCAAGCAATTTCCAGCACCTCTGTCTGCATTACACCCTCCTGCTCATTTTTACTAAGCTATTATAATAGCAAAAAATGCTTAAACTTAGTGGCATCCAAAAAGTGGCTGTTGTACTCCATTAGTGTCCCACTGGTGCCAAGCAATTTCCAGCACCTCTGCATTACACCCTTCTACTCATTTTTAATAAGCTATTATAACAGCAAAAAATGCTAAAACTTAGTGGCATCCAAAAAGTGGCTGCTGTACTCAATTAGTGTCATACTGGTGCCAAGCAATTTCCAGCACCTCTGCATTACACCCTCCTGCTCATTTTTACTAAGCTATTATAATAGCAAAAAATGCTGAAACTTAGTGGCATCCGAATAGTGGCTGTTGTACTCCATTAGTGTCCCACCGGTGCCAAGCAATTTCCAGCACCTCTGCATTACACCCTCCTGCTCATTTGTACTAAGCTATTATAATAGCAACAAATGCTGAAACTTAGTGGCATTCAAAAAGTGGCCGTTGTACTCCACTAGTGTCCTACTGGTGGCAAGCAATTTCCAGCACCTCTGTCTGCATTACACCCTCCTGCTCATTTTTACTAAGCTATTATAATAGCAAAAAATGCTTAAACTTAGTGGCATCCAAAAAGTGGCTGTTGTACTCCATTAGTGTCCCACTGGTGCCAAGCAATTTCCAGCACCTCTGCATTACACCCTCCTACTCATTTTTGCTAAGCTATTATAACAGCAAAAAATGCTAAAACTTAGTGGCATCCAAAAAGTGGCTGCTGTACTCAGTGTCATACTGGTGCCAAGCAATTTCCATCACCTCTGCATTACACCCTCCTGCTCATTTTTACTAAGCTATTATAATAGCAAAAAATGCTGAAACTTAGTGGCATCCAAAAATGGCTGTTGTACTCCATTAGTGTCCCACTGGTGCCAAGCAATTTCAAGCACCTCTGCATTACACCCTCCTGCTCATTTTTACTAAGCTATTATAATAGCAAAAAAAAGCTGAAACTTAGTGGCATCCAAAAAGTGGCTGTTGTACTCCATTGGTGTCCCACTGGTACCAAGCAATTTCCAGCACCTCTGCATTACACCCTCCTGCTCATTTTTACTAAGCTATTATAATGGCAAAAAATGCTGAAACTTAGTAGCATCCAAAAAGTGGCTGTTGTACTACATTACTGTCCGACTGGTGCCAAGCAATTTCCAGCACCTCTGCATTACACCCTCCTGCTCATTTTTATAAGCTATTATAATAGCAAAAAATGCTGAAACTTAGTGGCATCCAAAAAGTGGCTGTTGTACTTAATTAGTGTCCCACTGGTGCTAAGCAATTTCCAGCACCTCTGCATTACACCCTCCTACTCACTTTTACTAAGCTATTATAACAGCAAAAAATGCAGAAACTTGGTGGCATCCAAAAAGTGGCTGTTGTACTCCATTATTGTGCCACTTGTGCCAAGCAAGTCCCACCAACTCTGCATTCTACCCTCCTGCACATTTTTACTAAGCTTTTATAATAGCAAAAAATGCTGAAACTTAGTGGCATCCAAAAAGTGGCTGTTGTACTCCATTAGTGTCCCACTGGTACCAAGCAATTTCCAGCACCTCTGCATTACACTCTCATGCTCATTTTTACTAAGCTATTATAACAGCAAAAAATGCTGAAACTTAGTGGCATCCAAAAAGTGGCTGTTGTACTCCATTATTGTGCCACTTGTGCCAAGCAAGTCCCAATATCTCTGCATTCTCCCCTCCTGCACATTTTTACTAAGCTATTATAATAGCAAAAAATGCTGAAACTTAGTGGCATCCAAAAAATGGCTGTTGTACTCCATTAGTGTCCCACTGGTGCCAAGCAATTTCCAGCACCTCTGCATTACACCCTCCTGCTCATTTTACTAAGCTATTATAATAGCAAAAAATGCTGAAACTTAGTGGCATCCAAAAAGTGCCTGTTGTACTCCATTAGTGTCCCACTGGTGCCAAGCAATTTCCAGCACCTCTGCATTACACCCTCCTGCTCATTTTTACTAAGCTATTATAATAGCAAAAAATGCTGAAACTTAGTGGCATCCAAAAAATGGCTGTTGTACTCCATTAATGTCCCACTGGTGCCAAGCAATTTCCAGCACCTCTGCATTACACCCTCCTGCTCATTTTTACTAAGCTATTATAATAGCAAAAAATGCTGAAACTTAGTGGCATCCAAAAAGTGGCTGTTGTACTCCATTAGTGCCCCACTGGTGCCAAGCAATTTCCAGTTTCTCTGTCTGCATTACACCCTCCTGCTCATTTTTACTAAGCTATTATAATAGCAAAAAATGCTGAAACTTATTGGCATCCAAAAAGTGGCTGTTGTACTCAATTAGTGTCATACTGGTGCCAAGCAATTTCCAGCACCTCTGCATTACACCCTCCTGCTAATTTTTACTAAGCTATTATAATTGCAAAAAATGCTGAAACTTAGTGGCATCCAAAAAATGGCTGTTGTACTCTGGTAGTGTCCCACTGGTGCCAAGCAATTTCAAGCACCTCTGCATTACACCCTCCTGCTCATTTTTACTAAGCTGTTATAATAGCAAAAAATGCTGAAACTTAGCGGCATCCAAAAAGTGGCTGTTGTACTCAATTAGTGTCCCACTGGTGCCAAGCAATTTCCAGCACCTCTGCATTACACCCTCCTACTCATTTTTACTAAGCTATTATAACAGCAAAAAATGCTGAAACTTAGTGAAATCCAAAAAGTGGCTGTTGTACTCCATTATTGTCCCACTGGTACCAAGCAATTTCCAGCACCTCTGCATTACACTCTCCTGCTCATTTTAACTAAGCTATTATAACAGCAAAAAATGCTGAAACTTAGTGGCATCCAAAAAGTGGCTGTTGTACTCCATTATTGTGCCACTTGTGCCAAGCAAGTCCCAATACCTCTGCATTCTCCCCTCCTGCACATTTTTACTAAGCTATTATAATAGCAAAAAATGCCTAAACTTATTGGCATCCAAAAAGTGGCTGTTGTACTCCATTAGTGTCCCACTGGTGCCAAGCAATTTCCAGCACCTCTGCATTACCCCCTCCTGCTCATTTTTACTAAGCTATTATAATAGAAAAAAATGCTGAAACTTGATGGCATCCAAAAAGTGGCTGTTGTTCTCAATTAGTGTCCCATTGGTGCCAAGCAATTTCCAGCACCTCTGCATTACACCCTTCTGCTCATTTTTACTAAGCTATTATAACAGGAAAAAATGCTGAAACTTTGTGGCATTGAAAAAGTGGCTGTTGTACTCAATTAGTGTCATACTGGTGCCAAGCAATTTCCAGCACCTGTGCATTACACCCTCCTGCTCATTTTTACTAAGCTATTATAATAGCAAAAAATGCTGGAACTTAGTGGCATCCAAAAAATGGCTTTTCTACTCCATTAATGTCCCACTGGTGCCAAGCAATTTCAAGCACCTCTGCATTACACCCTCCTGCTCATTTTTACTAAGCTATTATAATAGCAAAAAATGCTGAAACTTAGTGGCATCCAAAAAGTGGCTGTTGTACTCAATTAGTGTCATACTGGTGCCAAGCAATTTCCAGCACCTCTGCATTACACCCTCCCGCTCATTTTTACTAAGCTATTATAATAGCAAAAAATGCTGAAACTTAGTGGCATCCAAAAAGTGGCTGTTGTACTCCATTAGTGTCCCACTGGTACCAAGCAATTTCCAGCACCTCTGCATTACACCCTCCTGCTCATTTTTACTAAGCAATTATAATGGCAAAAAATGGTGAAACTTAGTGGCATCCAAAAAGTGCCTGTTGTACTCCATTAGTGTCCCACTGGTGACAAGAAATTTCCAGCACCTCTGTCTGCATTACACCCTCCTGCTCATTTTTACTAAGCTATTATAATAGCAAAAAATGCTGAAACTTAGTGGCATCCAAAAAGTGGCTGTTATACTTCATTAGTGTCCCACTGGTGCCAAGCAATTTCCAGCACCTCTGCATTACACCCTCCTGCTCATTTTTACTAAGCTATTATAATAGCAAAAAATGCTGAAACTTAGTGGCATCCAAAAAAAGGCTGTTGTAGTTAATTAGTGTCCCACTGGTGCCAAGCAATTTCCAGCACCTCTGCATTACACCCTCCTACTCATTTTTACTAAGCTATTATAACAGCAAAAAATGCTGAATCTTAGTGGCATCCAAAAAGTGGCTGTTGTACTCCATTAGTGTTTCACTGGTGCCAAGCAATTTCCAGCACTTCTGCATTACACCCTCCCGCTCATTTTTACTAAGCTATTATAATAGCAAAAAATGCTGAAACTTAGTGGCATCCAAAAAGTGGCTGTTGTACTCCATTAGTGTCCCACTGGTACCAAGCAATTTCCAGCACCTCTGCATTACACCCTCCTGCTCATTTTTACTAAGCAATTATAATGGGAAAAAATGCTGAAACTTAGTGGCATCCAAAAAGTGCCTGTTGTACTCCATTAGTGTCCCACTGGTGCCAAGAAATTTCCAGCACCTCTGTCTGCATTACACCCTCCTGCTCATTTTTACTAAGCTATTATAATAGCAAAAAATGCTGAAACTTAGTGGCATCCAAAAAAAGGCTATTGTAGTTAATTAGTGTCCCACTGGTGCCAAGCAATTTCCAGCACCTCTGCATTACACCCTCCTACTCATTTTTACTAAGCTATTATAACAGCAAAAAATGCTGAAACTTGGTGGCATCCAAAAAGTGGCTGTTGTACTCAATTACTGTCATACTGGTGCCAAGCAATTTCCAGCACCTCTGCATTACACCCTCCTGCTCATTTGTACTAAGCTATTATAATAGCAACAAATGCTGAAACTTAGTGGCATTCAAAAAGTGGCCGTTGTACTCCACTAGTGTCCTACTGGTGGCAAGCAATTTCCAGCACCTCTGTCTGCATTACACCCTCCTGCTCATTTTTACTAAGCTATTATAATAGCAAAAAATGCTTAAACTTAGTGGCATCCAAAAAGTGGCTGTTGTACTCCATTAGTGTCCCACTGGTGCCAAGCAATTTCCAGCACCTCTGCATTACACCCTCCTACTCATTTTTGCTAAGCTATTATAACAGCAAAAAATGCTAAAACTTAGTGGCATCCAAAAAGTGGCTGCTGTACTCAGTGTCATACTGGTGCCAAGCAATTTCCATCACCTCTGCATTACACCCTCCTGCTCATTTTTACTAAGCTATTATAATAGCAAAAAATGCTGAAACTTAGTGGCATCCAAAAATGGCTGTTGTACTCCATTAGTGTCCCACTGGTGCCAAGCAATTTCAAGCACCTCTGCATTACACCCTCCTGCTCATTTTTACTAAGCTATTATAATAGCAAAAAAAAGCTGAAACTTAGTGGCATCCAAAAAGTGGCTGTTGTACTCCATTGGTGTCCCACTGGTACCAAGCAATTTCCAGCACCTCTGCATTACACCCTCCTGCTCATTTTTACTAAGCTATTATAATGGCAAAAAATGCTGAAACTTAGTAGCATCCAAAAAGTGGCTGTTGTACTACATTACTGTCCGACTGGTGCCAAGCAATTTCCAGCACCTCTGCATTACACCCTCCTGCTCATTTTTATAAGCTATTATAATAGCAAAAAATGCTGAAACTTAGTGGCATCCAAAAAGTGGCTGTTGTACTTAATTAGTGTCCCACTGGTGCTAAGCAATTTCCAGCACCTCTGCATTACACCCTCCTACTCACTTTTACTAAGCTATTATAACAGCAAAAAATGCAGAAACTTGGTGGCATCCAAAAAGTGGCTGTTGTACTCCATTATTGTGCCACTTGTGCCAAGCAAGTCCCACCAACTCTGCATTCTACCCTCCTGCACATTTTTACTAAGCTTTTATAATAGCAAAAAATGCTGAAACTTAGTGGCATCCAAAAAGTGGCTGTTGTACTCCATTAGTGTCCCACTGGTACCAAGCAATTTCCAGCACCTCTGCATTACACTCTCATGCTCATTTTTACTAAGCTATTATAACAGCAAAAAATGCTGAAACTTAGTGGCATCCAAAAAGTGGCTGTTGTACTCCATTATTGTGCCACTTGTGCCAAGCAAGTCCCAATATCTCTGCATTCTCCCCTCCTGCACATTTTTACTAAGCTATTATAATAGCAAAAAATGCTGAAACTTAGTGGCATCCAAAAAATGGCTGTTGTACTCCATTAGTGTCCCACTGGTGCCAAGCAATTTCCAGCACCTCTGCATTACACCCTCCTGCTCATTTTACTAAGCTATTATAATAGCAAAAAATGCTGAAACTTAGTGGCATCCAAAAAGTGCCTGTTGTACTCCATTAGTGTCCCACTGGTGCCAAGCAATTTCCAGCACCTCTGCATTACACCCTCCTGCTCATTTTTACTAAGCTATTATAATAGCAAAAAATGCTGAAACTTAGTGGCATCCAAAAAATGGCTGTTGTACTCCATTAATGTCCCACTGGTGCCAAGCAATTTCCAGCACCTCTGCATTACACCCTCCTGCTCATTTTTACTAAGCTATTATAATAGCAAAAAATGCTGAAACTTAGTGGCATCCAAAAAGTGGCTGTTGTACTCCATTAGTGCCCCACTGGTGCCAAGCAATTTCCAGTTTCTCTGTCTGCATTACACCCTCCTGCTCATTTTTACTAAGCTATTATAATAGCAAAAAATGCTGAAACTTATTGGCATCCAAAAAGTGGCTGTTGTACTCAATTAGTGTCATACTGGTGCCAAGCAATTTCCAGCACCTCTGCATTACACCCTCCTGCTAATTTTTACTAAGCTATTATAATTGCAAAAAATGCTGAAACTTAGTGGCATCCAAAAAATGGCTGTTGTACTCTGGTAGTGTCCCATTGGTGCCAAGCAATTTCAAGCACCTCTGCATTACACCCTCCTGCTCATTTTTACTAAGCTGTTATAATAGCAAAAAATGCTGAAACTTAGCGGCATCCAAAAAGTGGCTGTTGTACTCAATTAGTGTCCCACTGGTGCCAAGCAATTTCCAGCACCTCTGCATTACACCCTCCTACTCATTTTTACTAAGCTATTATAACAGCAAAAAATGCTGAAACTTAGTGAAATCCAAAAAGTGGCTGTTGTACTCCATTATTGTCCCACTGGTACCAAGCAATTTCCAGCACCTCTGCATTACACTCTCCTGCTCATTTTAACTAAGCTATTATAACAGCAAAAAATGCTGAAACTTAGTGGCATCCAAAAAGTGGCTGTTGTACTCCATTATTGTGCCACTTGTGCCAAGCAAGTCCCAATACCTCTGCATTCTCCCCTCCTGCACATTTTTACTAAGCTATTATAATAGCAAAAAATGCCTAAACTTATTGGCATCCAAAAAGTGGCTGTTGTACTCCATTAGTGTCCCACTGGTGCCAAGCAATTTCCAGCACCTCTGCATTACCCCCTCCTGCTCATTTTTACTAAGCTATTATAATAGAAAAAAATGCTGAAACTTGATGGCATCCAAAAAGTGGCTGTTGTTCTCAATTAGTGTCCCATTGGTGCCAAGCAATTTCCAGCACCTCTGCATTACACCCTTCTGCTCATTTTTACTAAGCTATTATAACAGGAAAAAATGCTGAAACTTTGTGGCATTGAAAAAGTGGCTGTTGTACTCAATTAGTGTCATACTGGTGCCAAGCAATTTCCAGCACCTGTGCATTACACCCTCCTGCTCATTTTTACTAAGCTATTATAATAGCAAAAAATGCTGGAACTTAGTGGCATCCAAAAAATGGCTTTTCTACTCCATTAATGTCCCACTGGTGCCAAGCAATTTCAAGCACCTCTGCATTACACCCTCCTGCTCATTTTTACTAAGCTATTATAATAGCAAAAAATGCTGAAACTTAGTGGCATCCAAAAAGTGGCTGTTGTACTCAATTAGTGTCATACTGGTGCCAAGCAATTTCCAGCACCTCTGCATTACACCCTCCCGCTCATTTTTACTAAGCTATTATAATAGCAAAAAATGCTGAAACTTAGTGGCATCCAAAAAGTGGCTGTTGTACTCCATTAGTGTCCCACTGGTACCAAGCAATTTCCAGCACCTCTGCATTACACCCTCCTGCTCATTTTTACTAAGCAATTATAATGGCAAAAAATGGTGAAACTTAGTGGCATCCAAAAAGTGCCTGTTGTACTCCATTAGTGTCCCACTGGTGACAAGAAATTTCCAGCACCTCTGTCTGCATTACACCCTCCTGCTCATTTTTACTAAGCTATTATAATAGCAAAAAATGCTGAAACTTAGTGGCATCCAAAAAGTGGCTGTTATACTTCATTAGTGTCCCACTGGTGCCAAGCAATTTCCAGCACCTCTGCATTACACCCTCCTGCTCATTTTTACTAAGCTATTATAATAGCAAAAAATGCTGAAACTTAGTGGCATCCAAAAAAAGGCTGTTGTAGTTAATTAGTGTCCCACTGGTGCCAAGCAATTTCCAGCACCTCTGCATTACACCCTCCTACTCATTTTTACTAAGCTATTATAACAGCAAAAAATGCTGAATCTTAGTGGCATCCAAAAAGTGGCTGTTGTACTCCATTAGTGTTTCACTGGTGCCAAGCAATTTCCAGCACTTCTGCATTACACCCTCCCGCTCATTTTTACTAAGCTATTATAATAGCAAAAAATGCTGAAACTTAGTGGCATCCAAAAAGTGGCTGTTGTACTCCATTAGTGTCCCACTGGTACCAAGCAATTTCCAGCACCTCTGCATTACACCCTCCTGCTCATTTTTACTAAGCAATTATAATGGGAAAAAATGCTGAAACTTAGTGGCATCCAAAAAGTGCCTGTTGTACTCCATTAGTGTCCCACTGGTGCCAAGAAATTTCCAGCACCTCTGTCTGCATTACACCCTCCTGCTCATTTTTACTAAGCTATTATAATAGCAAAAAATGCTGAAACTTAGTGGCATCCAAAAAAAGGCTATTGTAGTTAATTAGTGTCCCACTGGTGCCAAGCAATTTCCAGCACCTCTGCATTACACCCTCCTACTCATTTTTACTAAGCTATTATAACAGCAAAAAATGCTGAAACTTGGTTGCATCCAAAAAGTGGCTGTTGTACTCAATTACTGTCATACTGGTGCCAAGTAATTTCCAGCACCTCTGCATTACACCCTCCTGCTCATTTTTACTAAGCTATTATAACAGCAAAAAATGCTGAATCTTAGTGGCATCCAAAAAGTGGCTGTTGTACTCCATTAGTGTCCCACTGGTGCCAAGCAATTTCCAGCACTTCTGCATTACACCTTCCTGATCATTTTTACTAAGCTATTATAATAGCAAAAGATGCTGAAACTTGGTGGCATCCAAAAAGTGGCTGTTGTACTCCATTAGTGTCCCACTGGTGCCAAGCAATATCCAGCACCTCTGCATTGCACCCTCTTGCACATTTTTGCAAAGCCATTTTAATTGCAGAGTACTGCCAGTTAGTGCCATCCGAAAAGTGGCTGTTGTACTCCATTATTGTGCCACTTGTGCCAAGCAAATCCCACCACCTCTGCATTCTACCCTCCTGCACATTTTTACTAAGCTTTTATAATAGCAAAAAATGCTGAAACTTAGTGGCATCCAAAAAGTGCCTGTTGTACTCCATTAGTGTCCCACTGGTGCCAAGCAATTTCCAGCACTTCTGTCTGCATTACACCGTTCTGCTCATTTTTACTAAGCTATTATATTAGCAAAAAATGCTGAAACTTAGTGGTATCCAAAAAGTGGCTGTTGTACTCAATTAGTGTCATACTGGTGCCAAGCAATTTCCAGCACCTCTGCATTACACCCTCCTCCTCATTTTTACTAAGCTATAATAATAGCAAAAACTGCTGAAACTTAGCGGCATCCAAAAAATGGCTGTTGTACTCAATTAGTGTCATACTGGTGCCAAGCAATTTCCAGCACCTCTGCATTACACCCTCCTGCTCATTTTTACTAAGCTATTATAATAGCAAAAAATGCTGGAACTTAGTGGCATCAAAAAATGGCTTTTGTACTTCATTAGTGTCCCACTGGTGCCAAGCAATTTCAAGCACCTCTGCATTACAGAAAAAACAAAAAGCCAGCACCAAATGTGCATTTTAGCACTAAACATTCCAAACTGTACTTATTATAAAAATTTTGAGATTTTTGGCAAAAAATTGCAATTTCTTGAGCTGCCTCGCCACGTCACGGCAAATCTCATTTGAGGCAGTCCTACACTAAAATATTTTTATAAAATGTGCTATACAGCCTCACATATGAATAGTAGAACTGCTCTTAGCAGCACTCACCTGGTCTATTTCAATCCCGTATCCATGACTGAGTCAAGGCTGTGGGCGGGACAGGTCCAAGCAAATGCTGCATGAAGTAAATAGCCTGTGGACAAAGCCTGATGACTTAATGTGAACAGTCACCAACCGCCAAAATCTAGACAGATGGAATACATCCCAAATTGGGGTGCATAGCAAGGTGGAGGTCAACCACCGACCAATTCAGTGAAGAAAAAACAAAAAGCCAGCACTAAATGTGCACTTCAGCACTAAACATTCCAAACTGTAATGAAGAAAAAACAAAAAGCCAGCACCAAATGTGCACTTCAGCACTAAACAATGAAGAAAAAACAAAAAGCCAGCACCAAATGTGCACTTCAGCACTAAAAAGAAAACCTCTGCATTACACCCTCCTGCTCATTTTTACTAAGCTATTATAATAGCAAAAAATGCTGAAACTTAGTGGCATCCAAAAAGTGCCTGTTGTACTCCATTAGTGTCCCAATGGTGCCAAGCAATTTCCAGCACCTCTGCATTACACCTTCCTGCTCATTTTTACTAAGCTATTATAATAGCAAAAAATGCCTAAACTTAGTGGCATCCAAAAAGTGGCTGTTGTACTACATTAGTGTCCCACTGGTGCCAAGCAATTTCCAGCACCTCTGCATTACACCCTCCTGCTCATTTTTACTAAGCTATTATAATAGAAAAAAATGCTGAAACTTGATGGCATCCAAAAAGTGGCTGTTGTACTCAATTAGTGTCCCATTGGTGCCAAGCAATTTCCAGCACCTCTGCATTACACCCTCCTGCTCATTTTTACTAAGCTATTATAACAGCAAAAAATGCTGAAACTTTGTGGCATTGAAAAAGTGGCTGTTGTACTCAATTAGTGTCATACTGGTGCCAAGCAATTTCCAGCACCTCTGCATTACACCCTCCTGCTCATTTTTACTAAGCTATTATAATAGCAAAAAATGCTGGAACTTAGTGGCATCCAAAAAATGGCTTTTGTACTCCATTAGTGTCCCACTGGTGACAAGCAATTTCAAGCACCTCTGCATTACACCCTCCTGCTCATTTTTACTAAGCTATTATAATAGCAAAAAATGCTGAAACTTAGTGGCATCCAAAAAGTGACTGTTGTACTCCATTAGTGTCCCACTGGTGCCAAGCAATTTCCAGCATCTCTGTCTGAATTACACCCTCCTGCTCATTTTTACTAATCTATTATAATAGCAAAAAATGCTGAAACTTAGTGGCATCCAAAAAGTGGCAGTTGTACTCAATTAGTGTCATACTGGTGCCAAGCAATTTCCAGCACCTCTGCATTACACCCTCCTGCTCATTTTTACTAAGCTATTATAATAGCAAAAAATGCTGAAACTTAGTGGCATCCAAAAAGTGGCTGTTGTACTCCATTAGTGTCCCACTGGTACCAAGCAATTTCCAGCACCTCTGCATTACACCCTCCTGCTCATTTTTACTAAGCTATTATAATGGCAAAAAATGCTGAAACTTAGTGGCATCCAAAAAGTGGCTGTTGTACTCCATTAGTGTCCCACTGGTGCCAAGAAATTTCCAGCACCTCTGTCTGCATTACACCCTCCTGCTCATTTTTACTAAGCTATTATAATAGCAAAAAATGCTGAAACTTAGTGGCATCCAAAAAGTGGCTGTTATACTCCATTAGTGTCCCACAGGTGCCAAGCAATTTCCAGCACCTCTGCATTACACCCTCCTGCTCATCTTTACTAAGCTATTATAACAGCAAAAAATGCTGAAACTTAGTGGCATCCAAAAAGTGGCTGTTGTACTCCATTAGTGTCCCACTGGTGCCAAACAATTTCCAGCACTTCTGCATTACACCCTCCTGCTCATTTTTACTAAGGTATTATAATAGCAAAAAATGCTGAAAATTAGTGGCATCCAAAAAGTGGCTGTTGTACTTAATTAGTGTCCCACTGGTGCCAAGCAATTTCCAGCACCTCTGCATTACACCCTCCTACTCATTTTTACTAAGCTATTATAAAAGCAAAACATGCTGAAACTTGGTGGCATCCAAAAAGTGGCTGTTGTACTCAATTAGTGTCATACTGGTGCCAAGCAATTTCCAGCACCTCTGCATTACACCCTCCTGCTCATCTTTACTAAGCTATTATAACAGCAAAAAATGCTGAAACTTGGTGGCATCCAAAAAGTGGCTGTTGTACTCCATTAGTGTCCCACTGGTGCCAAGCAATATCCAGCACCTCTGCATTGCACCCTCTTGCACATTTTTGCAAAGCTATTTTAATTGCAGAGTGCTGCCAGTTTGTGCCATCCGAAAAGTGGCTGTTGTACTCCATTATTGTGCCACTTGTGCCAAGCAAGTCCCACCACCTCTGCATTCTACCCTCCTGCACATTTTTACTAAGCTTTTATAATAGCAAAAAATGCTGAAACTTAGTGGCATCCCAAAAGTGCCTGTTGTACTCCATTAGTGTCCCACTGGTGCCAAGCAATTTCCAGCACTTCTGTCTGCATTACACCCTCCTGCTCATTTTTACTAAGCTATTATATTAGCAAAAAATGCTGAAACTTAGTGGTATCCAAAAAGTGGCTGTTGTAATCAATTAGTGTCATACTGGTGCCAAGCAATTTCCAGCACCTCTGCATTACACCCTCCTCCTCATTTTTACTAAGCTATAATAATAGCAAAAACTGCTGAAACTTAGCGGCATCCAAAAAGTGGCTGTTGTATTCAATTAGTGTCATACTGGTGCTAAGCAATTTCCAGCACCTCTGCATTACACCTTCCTGCTCATTTTTACTAAGCTATTATAATAGCAAAAAATGCTGGAACTTAGTGGCATAAAAAAATGGCTTTTGTACTTCATTAGTGTCCCACTGGTGCCAAGCAATTTCAAGCACCTCTGCATTACACCCTCCTGCTCATTTTTACTAAGCTATTATAATAGCAAAAAATGCTGAAACTTAGTGGCATCCAAAAAGTGCCTGTTGTACTCCATTAGTGTCCCACTGGTGCCAAGCAATTTCCAGCACCTCTGCATTACACCTTCCTGCTCATTTTTACTATGCTATTATAATAGCAAAAAATGCTGAAACTTAATGGCATCCAAAAAATGGCTTTTGTACTCTGGTAGTGTCCCACTGGTGCCAAGCAATTTCCAGCACCTCTGCATTACACCCTCCTGCACATTTTTACTAAGCTATTATAATAGCAAAAAATGCTGAAACTTAGCGGCATCCAAAAAGTGGCTGTTGTACTCAATTAGTGTCATACTGGTGCCAAGCAATTTCAAGCACCTCTGCATTACACCCTCCTGCTCATTTTTACTAAGCTATTATAATAGCAAAAAATGCTGAAACTTAGTGGCATCCAAAAAGTGCCTGTTGTACTCCATTAGTGTCCCACTGGTGCCAAGCAATTTCCAGCACCTCTGTCTGCATTACACCCTCCTGCTTATTTTTACTAAGCTATTATAATAGCAAAAAATGCTAAAACTTAGTGGCATCCAAAAAATGGCTGTTGTACTCCATTAGTGTCCCACCGGTGCCAAGCAATTTCCAGCACCTCTGCATTACACCCTCCTGCTCATTTTTATTAAGCTATTATAATAGCAACAAATGCTGAAACTTAGTGGCATGCAAAAAGTGGCCGTTGTACTCCATTAGTGTCCCACTGGTGGCAAGCAATTTCCAGCACCTCTGTCTGCATTACACCCTCCTGCTCATTTTTACTAAGCTATTATAATGGCAAAAAATGCTTAAACTTAGTGGCATCCAAAAAGTGGCTGTTGTACTCCTTTAGTGTCCCACTGGTGCCAAGCAATTTCCAGCACCTCTGCATTACACCCTCCTACTCATTTTTACTAAGCTATTATAACAGCAAAAAATGCTAAAACTTAGTGGCATCCAAAAGGTGGCTGCTGTACTCAATTAGTGTCCCACTGGTGCCAAGCAATTTCCAGCACCTCTGCATTACACCCTCCTGCTCATTTTTACTAAGCTATTATAATAGCAAAAAATGCTGAAACTTAGTGGCATCCAAAAATGGCTGTTGTACTCCATTAGTGTCCCACTGGTGCCAAGCAATTTCAAGCACCTCTGCATTACACCCTCCTGCTCATTTTTACTAAGCTATTATAATAGCAAAAAATGCTGAAACTTAGTAACATCCAAAAAGTGGCTGTTGTACTCCATTGGTGTCCTACTGGTACCAAGCAATTTCCAGCACCTTTGCATTTCAGCCTCCTGCTCATTTTTACTAAGCTATTATAATGGCAAAAAATGCTGAAACATAGTGGCCTCCAAAAAGTGGCTGTTGTACTCCATTACTGTCCCACTGGTGCCAAGCAATTTCCAGCACCTCTGCATTACACCCTCCTGCTCATTTTTACTAAGCTATTATAACAGCAAAAAATGCTGAAACTTAGTGGCATTGAAAAAGTGGCTGTTCTACTCAATTAGTGTCATACTGGTGCCAAGCAATTTCCAGCACCTCTGCATTACGCCCTCCTGCTCATTTTTACTAAGCTATTATAATAGCAAAAGATGCTGAAACTTGGTGGCAATCAAAAAGTGGCTGTTGTACTCCATTAGTGTCCCACTGGTGCCAAGCAATTTCCAGCACCTCTGCATTGCACCCTCCTGCTCATTTTTGCAAAGCCATTTTAATTGAAGAGTAGAGATGAGCGAACCGGTCGCGGTTCGGCTCAAGGTCGGTTTGCCGAACGGGGGTCCCGTTCGAGTTCGGTTCGTCGAACGTTCGACGAACCAAACTCGAACCTATAGGCTATAATGGGAGGCAATCACAAACACAAAAAAATGCATTATAAATGTACACAAACAGTTAGTAAACATTGCCATAACACTTACCGGTCCTCGCGATCCCTTCTGCACTCTGTCTCCTGCCGCTATTCCATCCGATGATCGCTGAATCCTCCCGGTGACGGCACTGCCAGCAGAGATGCAGGACCTATCGTGACGTCAAAATAGCCATGTGACCAGTCACGTGGCTATTATCTCATTGGCTACAGACTGGTCACATGACTATGACGCGTCATGTAGGACCTGCAAGTGCATCTCTCCGGTACACGGTGCACATATGTGTATCGCCGTGTACCGGCGACATGCTCTAGCACACGGTCGACTTCCCATTCCGTTAGGGACCGGCTGACACAGCCGGTCATTAACGGAGATCACCGTTGCCATAGCAACACAGTTAGCGGTGACGTCACCGCTAACCGCGCCTCCGAGAGCACCGTTGCTATGGTAACGCGTCTGTCAGCGTTACCGCTGTTACCGCTGACAGCCAGCACTGATCACTCACGGAGTGAAGGCTGCACGCTGCTTCCCGATTGTAGTGAGGACTGTAGTGAGGATGAGGTTCCCCAGCCCATCAAGTGATGGGCTGGTGCACCTCATCCTCACTACAATCGTCACTACTACTACACTAGAAAGAAAGAAGACAGAAGAGCAGGATCGTGGAGGGCTGACAGGGGGTAATAAAGATGGAGTCTCTAATGTGTCTGTGTATTTATTTCTATTAAAGTATTTTTTCTCTGTGTGGTGTTTTTTTAACCCTTTATTGGAGATTCTTAATGGCCGGGTCAAACGTGCCTGACATTAAGAATCTCTGGCTTAATACTGGCTAGTAAAACAAAGCCAGTATTAACTCATGATTACCCAACAAGCCACCCGGCTCCAGGGCTGTTGGAAGAGTTGGATACAGCGCCAGATGATGGCGCTTCTATGAGAGCGCCATTTTCTGGGACGGCTGCGGACTGAAATCCGCAGCAGAGGCGCCCAGAAACCTCGGGCTAACCTGTGCTGCGGATTCCAATCCCCAGCTGCCTAGTTGTACCCGGCTGGACACAAAAATGGGGCGAAGCCCACGTCATTTGTTTTTTAATTATTTCATGAAATAAGTGAAATAATTAAAAAAACGGGCTTCCCTATATTTTTGGTTCCCAGCCGGGTACAAATAGGCAACTGGGGGTTGGAGGCAGCCCGTGGCTGCCTGCTGTACCTGGCTAGCATACAAAAATATGGCGAAGCCCACGTCATTTTTTTGGTGGGCAAAAAAATTCTGCATACAGTCCTGGATTGAGTATGCTGAGCCTTGTAGTTTTGCAGCTGCTGTCTGCTCTTCTCCATACAGACAGACAGCAGCTGCAGAACTACAAGGCTATGCATACTCCATCCAGGACTGTATGCAGAAGTTTTTTGCCCCCTGAAAAAATTATGTGGGCTTCGCCATATTTTTGTATGCTAGCCAGGTACAGCAGGCAGGTACGGCTGCCCCCAACCCCCAGTTGCCTATTTGTACCCGGCTGGGAACCAAAAATAAAGGGAAGCCCTTTTTTTATTATTTCATGAATTTCATGAAATAATTAGAAAACAAATGACATAGGCTTCGCCCCATTTTTGTGTCTAAGCTATTATAATAGCAAAAAATGCTGGAACTTAGTGGCATCCAAAAAATGGCTTTTGTACTCCATTAGTGTCCCACTGGTGACAAGCAATTTCAAGCACCTCTGCATTACACCCTCCTGCTCATTTTTACTAAGCTATTATAATAGCAAAAAATGCTGAAACTTAGTGTTATCCAAAAAGTGGCTGTTGTACTCCATTAGTGTTCCACTGGTGCCAAGCAATTTCCAGCATCTCTGTCTGAATTACACCCTCCTGCTCATTTTTACTAATCTATTATAATAGCAAAAAATGCTGAAACTTAGTGGCATCCAAAAAGAGGAAGTTGTACTCAATTAGTGTCATACTGGTGCCAAGCAATTTCCAGCACCTCTGCATTACACCCTCCTGCACATTTTTACTAAGCTATTATAATAGCAAAAAATGCTGAAACTTAGTGGCATCCAAAAAGTGGCTGTTGTACTCCATTAGTGTCCCACTGGTGCCAAGAAATTTCCAGCACCTCTGTCTGCATTACACCCTCCTGCTCATTTTTACTAAGCTATTATAATAGCAAAAAATGCTGAAACTTAGTGGCATCCAAAAAGTGGCTGTTATACTCCATTAGTGTCCCACAGGTGCCAAGCAATTTCCAGCACCTCTGCATTACACCCTCCTGCTCATTTTTACTAAGGTATTATAATAGCAAAAAATGCTGAAACTTAGTGGCATCCAAAAAGTGGCTGTTGTACTTAATTAGTGTCCCACTGGTGCCAAGCAATTTCCAGCACCTCTGCATTACACCCTCCTACTCATTTTTACTAAGCTATTATAAAAGCAAAAAATGCTGAAACTTGGTGGCATCCAAAAAGTGGCTGTTGTACTCAATTAGTGTCATACTGGTGCCAAGCAATTTCCAGCACCACTGCATTACACCCTCCTGCTCATCTTTACTAAGCTATTATAACAGCAAAACATGCTGAAACTTAGTGGCATCCAAAAAGTGGCTGTTGTACTCCATTAGTGTCCCACTGGTGCCAAACAATTTCCAGCACTTCTGCATTACACCTTCCTGCTCATTTTTACTAAGCTATTATAACAGCAAAAAATGCTGAAACTTAGTGGCATTGAAAAAGTGGCTGTTTTACTCAATTAGTGTCATACTGGTGCCAAGCAATTTCCAGCACCTCTGCATTACGCCCTCCTGCTCATTTTTACTAAGCTATTATAATAGCAAAAGATGCTGAAACTTAGCGGCATCCAAAAAGTGGCTGTTGTATTCAATTAGTGTCATACTGGTGCCAAGCAATTTCCAGCACCTCTGCATTACACCCTCCTGCTCATTTTTACTAAGCTATTATAATAGCAAAAAATGCTGGAACTTAGTGGCATAAAAAATGGCTTTTGTACTTCATTAGTGTCCCACTGGTGCCAAGCAATTTCAAGCACCTCTGCATTACACCCTCCTGCTCATTTTTACTAAGCTATTATAATAGCAAAAAATGCTGAAACTTAGTGGCATCCAAAAAGTGCCTGTTGTACTCCATTAGTGTCCCACTGGTGCGAAGCAATTTCCAGCACCTCTGCATTACACCTTCCTGCTCATTTTTACTAAGCTATTATAATAGCAAAAAATGCTGAAACTTAATGGCATCCAAAAAATGGCTGTTGTACTACATTAGTGTCCCACTGGTGCCAAGCAATTTCCAGCACCTCTGCATTACACCCTCCTCCTCATTTTTACTAAGCTATAATAATAGCAAAAACTGCTGAAACTTAGTGGCATCCAAAAAGTGGCTGTTATACTCCATTAGTGTCCCACTGGTGCCAAGCAATTTCCAGCACCTCTGCATTACACCCTCCTGCTAATTTTTACTAAGCTATTATAATAGCAAAAAATGCTGAAACTTAGTGGCATCCAAAAAATGGCTTTTGTACTCTGGTAGTGTCCCACTGGTGCCAAGCAATTTCCAGCACCTCTGCATTACACCCTCCTGCTAATTTTTACTAAGCTATTATAATAGCAAAAAATGCTGAAACTTAGCGGCATCCAAAAAGTGGCTGTTGTACTCAATTAGTGTCATACTGGTGCCAAGCAATTTCAAGCACCTCTGCATTACACCCTCCTGCTCATTTTTACTAAGCTATTATAATAGCAAAAAATGCTGAAACTTAGTGGCATCCAAAAAGTGCCTGTTGTACTCCATTAGTGTCCCACTGGTGCCAAGGAATTTCCAGCACCTCTGCATTACACCCTCCTCCTCATTTTTACTAAGCTATAATAATAGCAAAAACTGCTGAAACTTAGTGGCATCCAAAAAGTGGCTGTTATACTCCATTAGTGTCCCACTGGTGCCAAGCAATTTCCAGCACCTCTGCAGTACACCATCCTGCTCATTTTTACTAAGCTATTATAATAGCAAAACATGCTGAAACTTATTGGCATCAAAAAGTGGCTGTTGTACTCCATTAGTGTCCCACTGGTGCCAAGCAATATCCAGCACCTCTGCATTGCACCCTCTTGCACATTTTTGCAAAGCCATTTTAATTGCAGAGTGCTGCCAGTTAGTGCCATCCGAAAAGTGGCTGTTGTACTCCATTATTGTGCCACTTGTGCCAAGCAAGTCCCACCACCTCTGCATTCTACCCTCCTGCACATTTTTACTAAGCTTTTATCAAAGCATAAAAAGGCTGAAACTTAGTGGCATCCAAAATGTGCCTGTTGTACTTCATTAGTGTCCCACTGGTGCCAAGCAATTTCCAGGACTTCTGTCTGCATTACACCCTCCTGCTCATTTTTACTAAGCTATTATATTAGCAAAAAATGCTGAAACTTAGTGGTATCCAAAAAGTGGCTGTTGTACTCAATTAGTGTCATACTGGTGCCAAGCAATTTTTAGCACCTCTGCATTACACCCTCCTGCTCATTTTTACTAAGCTATTATAATAGCAAAAAATGCTGGAACTTAGTGGCATAAAAAAATGGCTTTTGTACTTCATTAGTGTCCCACTGGTGCCAAGCAATTTCAAGCACCTCTGCATTACACCCTCCTGCTCATTTTTACTAAGCTATTATAATAGCAAAAAATGCTGAAACTTAGTGGCATCCAAAAAGTGCCTGTTGTACTCCATTAGTGTCCCACTGGTGCGAAGCAATTTCCAGCACCTCTGCATTACACCTTCCTGCTCATTTTTACTAAGCTATTATAATAGCAAAAAATGCTGAAACTTAATGGCATCCAAAAAATGGCTGTTGTACTACATTAGTGTCCCACTGGTGCCAAGCAATTTCCAGCACCTCTGCATTACACCCTCCTCCTCATTTTTACTAAGCTATAATAATAGCAAAAACTGCTGAAACTTAGTGGCATCCAAAAAGTGGCTGTTATACTCCATTAGTGTCCCACTGGTGCCAAGCAATTTCCAGCACCTCTGCATTACACCCTCCTGCTCATTTTTACTAAGCTATTATAATAGCAAAAAATGGTGAAACTTAGTGGCATCCAAAAAATGGCTTTTGTACTCTGGTAGTGTCCCACTGGTGCCAAGCAATTTCCAGCACCTCTGCATTACACCCTCCTGCTCATTTTTACTAAGCTATTATAATAGCAAAAAATGCTGAAACTTAGCGGCATCCAAAAAGTGGCTGTTGTACTCAATTAGTGTCATACTGGTGCCAAGCAATTTCAAGCACCTCTGCATTACACCCTCCTGCTCATTTTTACTAAGCTATTATAATAGCAAAAAATGCTGAAACTTAGTGGCATCCAAAAAGTGCCTGTTGTACTCCATTAGTGTCCCACTGGTGCCAAGCAATTTCCAGCACCTCTGCATTACACCCTCCTGCTCATTTTTACTAAGCTATTATAATAGCAAAAAATGCTGAAACTTAGCGGCATCCAAAAAGTGGCTGTTGTACTCAATTAGTGTCATACTGGTGCCAAGCAATTTCAAGCACCTCTGCATTACACCCTCCTGCTCATTTTTACTAAGCTATTATAATAGCAAAAAATGCTGAAACTTAGTGGCATCCAAAAAGTGCCTGTTGTACTCCATTAGTGTCCCACTGGTGCCAAGCAATTTCCAGCACCTCTGCATTACACCCTCCTCCTCATTTTTACTAAGCTATAATAATAGCAAAAACTGCTGAAACTTAGTGGCATCCAAAAAGTGGCTGTTATACTCCATTAGTGTCCCACTGGTGCCAAGCAATTTCCAGCACCTCTGCAGTACACCATCCTGCTCATTTTTACTAAGCTATTATAATAGCAAAACATGCTGAAACTTATTGGCATCAAAAAGTGGCTGTTGTACTCCATTAGTGTCCCACTGGTGCCAAGCAATATCCAGCACCTCTGCATTGCACCCTCTTGCACATTTTTGCAAAGCCATTTTAATTGCAGAGTGCTGCCAGTTAGTGCCATCCGAAAAGTGGCTGTTGTACTCCATTATTGTGCCACTTGTGCCAAGCAAGTCCCAC
Organism: Anomaloglossus baeobatrachus; assembly: GCF_048569485.1. NCBI lineage: Eukaryota > Metazoa > Chordata > Amphibia > Anura > Aromobatidae > Anomaloglossus > Anomaloglossus baeobatrachus. Next base: position 99,241,535 of record NC_134360.1, on the reverse strand, counting down.
CACCTCTGCATTCTACCCTCCTGCACATTTTTACTAAGCTTTTATAATAGCAAAAAATGCTGAAACTTAGTGGCATCCAAAAAGTGCCTGTTGTACTTCATTAGTGTCCCACTAGTGCCAAGCAATTTCCAGCACTTCTGTCTGCATTACACCCTCCTGCTAATTTTTACTAAGCTATTATATTAGCAAAAAATGCTGAAACTTAGTGGTATCCAAAAAGTGGCTGTTGTACTCAATTAGTGTCATACTGGTGCCAAGCAATTTCCAGCACCTCTGCATTACACCCTCCTCCTCATTTTTACTAAGCTATAATAATAGCAAAAACTGCTGAAACTTAGCGGCATCCAAAAAGTGGCTGTTGTATTCAATTAGTGTCATACTGGTGCCAAGCAATTTCCAGCACCTCTGCATTACACCCTCCTGCTCATTTTTACTAAGCTATTATAATAGCAAAAAATGTTGGAACTTAGTGGCATAAAAAAATGGCTTTTGTACTTCATTAGTGTCCCACTGGTGCCAAGCAATTTCAAGCACCTCTGCATTACACCCTCCTGCTCATTTTTACTAAGCTATTATAATAGCAAAAAATGCTGAAACTTAGTGGCATCCAAAAAGTGCCTGTTGTACTCCATTAGTGTCCCACTGGTGCCAAGCAATTTCCAGCACCTCTGCATTACACCCTCCTCCTCATTTTTACTAAGCTATAATAATAGCAAAAACTGCTGAAACTTAGTGGCATCCAAAAAGTGGCTGTTATACTCCATTAGTGTCCCACTGGTGCCAAGCAATTTCCAGCACCTCTGCAGTACACCATCCTGCTCATTTTTACTAAGCTATTATAATAGCAAAACATGCTGAAACTTATTGGCATCAAAAAGTGGCTGTTGTACTCCATTAGTGTCCCACTGGTGCCAAGCAATATCCAGCACCTCTGCATTGCACCCTCTTGCACATTTTTGCAAAGCCATTTTAATTGCAGAGTGCTGCCAGTTAGTGCCATCCGAAAAGTGGCTGTTGTACTCCATTATTGTGCCACTTGTGCCAAGCAAGTCCCACCACCTCTGCATTCTACCCTCCTGCACATTTTTACTAAGCTTTTATAATAGCAAAAAATGCTGAAACTTAGTGGCATCCAAAAAGTGCCTGTTGTACTTCATTAGTGTCCCACTAGTGCCAAGCAATTTCCAGCACTTCTGTCTGCATTACACCCTCCTGCTCATTTTTACTAAGCTATTATATTAGCAAAAAATGCTGAAACTTAGTGGTATCCAAAAAGTGGCTGTTGTACTCAATTAGTGTCATACTGGTGCCAAGCAATTTCCAGCACCTCTGCATTACACCCTCCTCCTCATTTTTACTAAGCTATAATAATAGCAAAAACTGCTGAAACTTAGCGGCATCCAAAAAGTGGCTGTTGTATTCAATTAGTGTCATACTGGTGCCAAGCAATTTCCAGCACCTCTGCATTACACCCTCCTGCTCATTTTTACTAAGCTATTATAATAGCAAAAAATGTTGGAACTTAGTGGCATAAAAAAATGGCTTTTGTACTTCATTAGTGTCCCACTGGTGCCAAGCAATTTCAAGCACCTCTGCATTACACCCTCCTGCTCATTTTTACTAAGCTATTATAATAGCAAAAAATGCTGAAACTTAATGGCATCCAAAAAATGGCTGTTGTACTACATTAGTGTCCCACTGGTGCCAAGCAATTTCCAGCACCTCTGCATTACACCCTCCTCCTCATTTTTACTAAGCTATAATAATAGCAAAAACTGCTAAAACTTAGTGGCATCCAAAAAGTGGCTGTTATACTCCATTAGTGCCCCACTGGTGCCAAGCAATTTCCAGCACCTCTGCATTACACCCTCCTGCTAATTTTTACTAAGCTATTATAATAGCAAAAAATGCTGAAACTTAGTGGCATCCAAAAAATGGCTTTTGTACTCTGGTAGTGTCCCACTGGTGCCAAGCAATTTCCAGCACCTCTGCATTACACCCTCCTGCTCATTTTTACTAAGCTATTATAATAGCAAAAAATGCTGAAACTTAGCGGCATCCAAAAAGTGGCTGTTGTACTCAATTAGTGTCATACTGGTGCCAAGCAATTTCAAGCACCTCTGCATTACACCCTCCTGCTCATTTTTACTAAGCTATTATAATAGCAAAAAATGCTGAAACTTAGTGGCATCCAAAAAGTGCCTGTTGTACTCCATTAGTGTCCCACTGGTGCCAAGCAATTTCCAGCACCTCTGAAGTACACCATCCTGCTCATTTTTACTAAGCTATTATAATAGCAAAAAATGCTGAAACTTAGTGGCATCCAAAAATGGCTGTTGTACTCCATTAGTGTCCCACTGGTGCCAAGCAATTTCAAGCACCTCTGCATTACACCCTCCTGCTCATTTTTACTAAGCTATTATAATAGCAAAAAATGCTGAAACTTAGTAACATCCAAAAAGTGGCTGTTGTACTCCATTGGTGTCCTACTGGTACCAAGCAATTTCCAGCACCTTTGCATTTCAGCCTCCTGCTCATTTTTACTAAGCTATTATAATGGCAAAAAATGCTGAAACTTAGTGGCATCCAAAAAGTGGCTGTTGTACTCCATTACTGTCCCACTGGTGCCAAGCAATTTCCAGCACCTCTGCATTACACCCTCCTGCTCATTTTTACTAAGCTATTATAACAGCAAAAAATGCTGAAACTTAGTGGCATTGAAAAAGTGGCTGTTTTACTCAATTAGTGTCATACTGGTGCCAAGCAATTTCCAGCACCTCTGCATTACGCCCTCCTGCTCATTTTTACTAAGCTATTATAATAGCAAAAGATGCTGAAACTTGGTGGCAATCAAAAAGTGGCTGTTGTACTCCATTAGTGTCCCACTGGTGCCAAGCAATTTCCAGCACCTCTGCATTGCACCCTCCTGCTCATTTTTGCAAAGCCATTTTAATTGAAGAGTAGAGATGAGCGAACTGGTCGCGGTTCGGCTCGAGGTCGGTTCGCCGAACGGGGGTCCCGTTCGAGTTCGGTTCGTCGAACGTTCGACGAACCAAGCTCGAACCTATAGGCTATAATGGGAGGCAATCACAAACACAAAAAAATGCATTATAAATGTACACAAACAGTTAATAAACATTGCCATAACACTTACCGGTCCTCGCGATCCCTTCTGCACTCTGTCTCCTGCCGCTATTCCATCCGATGATCGCTGAATCCTCCCGGTGACGGCACTGCCAGCAGAGATGCAGGACCTATCGTGACGTCAAAATAGCCATGTGACCAGTCACGTGGCTATTATCTCATTGGCTACAGACTGGTCACATGACTATGACGCGTCATGTAGGACCTGCGAGTGCATCTCTCCGGTACACGGTGCACATATGTGTATCGCCGTGTACCGGCGACATGCTCTAGCACACGGTCGACTCCCCGTTTTGTTAGGGACCGGCTGACACAGCCGGTCATTAACGGAGATCACCGTTGCCATAGCAACGCAGTTAGCGGTGACGTCACCGCTAACCGCGGCTCCGAGAGCACCATTGCTATGGTAACGCGTCTGTCAGCGTTACCGCTGTTACCGCTGACAGCCAGCACTGATCACTCACGGAGTGAAGGCTGCACGCTGCTTCCCGATTGTAGTGAGGACTGTAGTGAGGATGAGGTTCCCCAGCCCATCAAGTGATGGGCTGGTGCACCTCATCCTCACTACAATCGTCACTACTACTACACTAGAAAGAAAGAAGACAGAAGAGCAGGATCGTGGAGGGCTGACAGGGGGTAATAAAGATGGAGTCTCTAATGTGTCTGTGTATTTATTTCTATTAAAGTATTTTTTCTCTGTGTGGTGTTTTTTTAACCCTTTATTGGAGATTTTTAATGGCCGGGTCAAACGTGCCTGACATTAAGAATCTCTGGCTTAATACTGGCTAGTAAAACAAAGCCAGTATTAACTCATGATTACCCAACAAGCCACCCGGCTCCAGGGCTGTTGGAAGAGTTGGATACAGCGCCAGATGATGGCGCTTCTATGAGAGCGCCATTTTCTGGGACGGCTGCGGACTGAAATCCGCAGCAGAGGCGCCCAGAAACCTCGGGCTAACCTGTGCTGCAGATTCCAATCCCCAGCTGCCTAGTTGTACCCGGCTGGACACAAAAATGGGGCGAAGCCCACGTCATTTGTTTTTTAATTATTTCATGAAATAAGTGAAATAATTAAAAAAAAAACGGGCTTCCCTATATTTTTGGTTCCCAGCCGGGTACAAATAGGCAACTGGGGGTTGGAGGCAGCCCGTGGCTGCCTGCTGTACCTGGCTAGCATACAAAAATATGGCGAAGCCCACGTCATTTTTTTGGTGGGCAAAAAAATTCTGCATACAGTCCTGGATTGAGTATGCTGAGCCTTGTAGTTTTGCAGCTGCTGTCTGCTCTTCTCCATACAGACAGACAGCAGCTGCAGAACTACAAGGCTCAGCATACTCCATCCAGGACTGTATGCAGAAGTTTTTTGCCCCCTGAAAAAATTATGTGGGCTTCGCCATATTTTTGTATGCTAGCCAGGTACAGCAGGCAGGTACGGCTGCCCCCAACCCCCAGTTGCCTATTTGTACCCGGCTGGGAACCAAAAATAAAGGGAAGCCCTTTTTTTATTATTTCATGAATTTCATGAAATAATTAGAAAACAAATGACGTAGGCTTCGCCCCATTTTTGTGTCCAGCCAGGTACAACTAGGCAGCTGGGGATTGGAATCCGCAGCACAGGTTGGCCTGAGCTTTCTGGGCCCCACTGCTGCGAATTGCAGTCTGCAGCCGCCTCAGAAAATGGCATTTTCATAGAAGCGCCATCTTCTGGCGCTGTATCCAACTCTTCCAGCACCTGCCTGCTATACCTGGCTAGCATACAAAAATATGGCGAAGCTCACGTCCTTTTTTTGTAGTTTTTTGGCAAAAAAAATAAAAAATGCTTCCCTGGATTTTCTGTTTAGGATATAGAATTGAGTATCCAAAAATACTTAATTCAGCCATTTCATAGACTCAGTTATATAGTTCAGTAGATGTGAACTAACACACATATTTGTGAATGCTTTTGTTTTTTACTAACATGTATATATGTATATTGCATATTCAGTGTATTTTCCTTAGACTCAGTATATACTAGGATATACATATATATATATATATATATATATATATATATATATATATATATATAGCTTGAAGATGGCTGCTATTTCCTGTTCTACACCCAAGACAGATGGACAAAGGAAAATTCCTGGAGTCTGGACCGACCAATCCAAGGAGGATGTGTAGATCTCTCTACGTCATGAAGCCCTGCCCTGCGATATTTGATTGGATTAAAACTTTTGTTTACACCCCCTTACTGCTCGGTCTAGAGTTTCTTTCAAACAATAAAAAACACACTTGGTCAAGAGCCAGTCATGGAGATAGATGTAACTGACTTTCTGTCCAGTTATTTTTCATTCTCGTGTGCACACATGACATTTTTAATTAGAAACAGCAGCCGGATATCGAGAGATCCTTTGAGTCTCATCATCATCGTCATTCTGACCGTGACAGTTGGCGCGCCAAGTGTGGGGCCACCGAGAAGAGTGAGTCAGGGCTTCCACTTTCCGGACGTCTGGGGCTACTCCACAAGTATCCAGGTGTCGCTCGATAGGATTGATCACCCTTCATTTCGCGGTAAGCATCATATACATTGTGTGTACTGTTTTACCTGTGGATCGAGAGACACCTGGCGAAAGGGTGTGGTCACTAGTCCGGAGAATGGTAGTGCACCGGAGACCTAACGGTGTGACTGTCACTCGCCGGTGAGCTAGGACCCAGCTTCTATAGGGGCTAGGTGTAGGTTTTAAAGTATCCGGCTGTCTGTATGGTTAATTAGGCTTGTGATTTCTCTGTTTGATTCTCGGAGAGTTAATTGTCTGTTATTGTTCACGGAGGGGACAGAGAGCGGGAGTTGTATTACGCGCTGTGCCTGAAGTCTCTTACACAAAGAAAGCAGGGGGGAAGTCAATCACCCACTGCCTGCAGTTTTTTTTTCTTCTTTACTGAGAGCGAAGAGGCAGACTGCGGGGGTATGGTTGAGCCCAGGGACATCCATGACAGTCTTTCTATTGAGAACAAAGAATGCGAGAGGGGGGAGCAGAAGCCCACAGAAGCAGCTACATCCTTACATTCTTTCACTCAGAGGAAGCAAAAAGGTGGGGGCCATAAGTCCACCAGCTGCTTGAGACAGAGCGGAGATCAAATTGCACAGCTACGTCTCTGCTGTCTTTTATCTGAGCAGCAAGGGGGGGTTCAAGGAGTGAACAGGCAGAGACAAGACAGCGCAGCTCTTTGGAGTGAGGAGAGAGGAGGGGTCAGTGGGCTAATATACAGGAGATGGCAGCAGGCTTTGTATAGTACAGCAAACAGAGTTGTAATGATTTGAAAGAAAAACAAGTGTTATTTCGGTTTGGATTAGAGAGAAATTAACGGGTTCATGCATTTTTCAGTCTTTTCAAATTGTTTGTTTTTGAACAGAAGTATGAGAACTAGCGATTCCCCTGTGTTGCGGATAACACAGCCACTGTTTGTTAGATATTAGATATTAAATATTGAATATTAAATATTAAATATTGAATATTGAATGTTGGATAGATAATAGGCGAGGCGGGAAGGGTTCTGTTAACTTAAAGTGGATTTAGCATATTCCCCTGCGGTTCAGGCGCATGTCACTGTCTGCGTGGCAGACGAGGCGGGAAAGGAACTCACTTTAGTTAAGTTAAGGGTGCTGGAGTTAGCGGATTCTCCTGCGTATTAGACGCGAGTCACTCTCAGCGCGTTACAAACGCGGACGAGGCGAGAAAGGACTCCGTTGGAACGGCCGGTCCAATTAAGCACTGTATACTCTGTTCAAAAGATAAATATGTTGTTTTTAGTAGGAGCTGAGAACGCTGTCGCCCTAGTTACAAAAAACGGGAAAAATATAAAAGATTGCAAAAAGTTGTGTAAAATCGTTGGACTACCACTAGATGGCAGGCTGCAATCCATGTACTGAAGTTCAGATTAATCTCCAGTGAGTTTATACTGGAGAACAAAGACCTCATTCACTGTGTGTTGCTGTTTGTAGAATCACTAAGTGTTTTTCTCTAGCTGTGCCTCATTGTTCTTCTCTAGAAGTCATTATATCTGGTGCTAATCAAATCTCTCCTTTGTATGCTGGAATGCAAATTTACAGGCACTAAAAGTGTCCCTGGTTTACTACGTAGTTACAGCCACTCCCAGTACACCCAGGGAGTCACAACATGGATGCTACACCCGGAAGTCAGGTGCCTGGAACTTCCTGTGGCAGCCGTCTTGCTACACCCACTGATGGCAGTACACCTCATAAGCCACACCCCTCGCAATGGCTCTTTGTTCAAAGCTCTCCACCCATCCCCCGGTGGGAGGTGTTCTGTGGTATAAATGACTAACACATTTGAATAAGTATAAATTGTATATTTGTTTACTCAGCTATCCAATACATGTAAGTCAAAGATAAGTAAGTGAAATTTTTTACTGAATTGATAAAGTCAGAGATAAGAATGGAATGTGTCTTTCCCCAATAGTGATGTAAGTTTGGTTTAACCCTTAGAGTTCAGGATTTCCCATTTTTAGTTTGCTGTTTATACCTGAATAGGGAATATTAAATTTCATGGGATGTGCGATATAATTTGTGTTGTTTTGTTTTTAATGGCGATTTATTGGAACAATATATTTTTATTTAGTGATTATCACCTTTTCTGTTTTTATGATTATTTCTAAATAATTTATATATTTTTGCAGGTTAGTCGCCCAGTCACAGCTGTCATTTAATCATGTTTCAGTTATTTCTACTATGAAAGGTTTTTCTTTTCGTTATGGATACAGTGTTGTTTATCGTTAGGTTTTAAAATTTCCCAGTAATGTATATTGTTGTGAGATATACGTTATTTTCAGTGTTTGTTCTTTTTAGGTTTTAGTATGTGGCTAATTTATTACCTGTTGTTTTATCTTTTCTTTTAGGGAATATCAGTATAAAAACGCTGAATTTTGCCATATTGGTAAATAAACAATTAAACAAGGGGGGAATAAGGTATTAATTATATTCTCCAGTTTCTTCGAGGGTGCAGTAGGCATATTAGATAGGTTTTGAAGCTGACCTTTTTCCCACAGTCTATGTTTATTAGATTACTATGAGGTATATCTGTTAACTGAAATAGGAAAGTCTTGTCTTATATGTTTATTTGTTTGTTTATTTATTAACTATTCTCAGTCATGTGAAGTATAGATGACCACTAACTGTATTATGATCAGAGATGAAGTTATAAGAATGATCTAATGTATATTTTTTAGTTTTTGTTTTTATAGATGAAACCAGATGGTGGTCGATTCTGCACTGGATATGCTGCTGTTTACACCACATGAGGTAGTCTAAATTCGACCACTCCCTCCAATCCTATTGATACAGGAGACAGTGATGTATTAATGTCTCTCTTGATGGGTAGAACAGGAGTGGGTAAGAGTCTTTAGAGGTGTATGTAGGTTGTAGATTTTTTCCTGTTGTCAAATGAATTAGGTATGCCGAAAAGAAAGTCTAGATCTGAGCTGATGGATTCGGATGGAGATCCTCGCGCAGGTGCAGCTGACCAAAAAGCAGTGAACGGGCCTAGAGTTGAGAGTCTTTCACCAATACCGACCATGCCTTGGTGACACCGGTCATGTCAGTGACTTCTGTCACTCCTTGTGTTCTTAAATCCCTACAGGAACAAGAAAATCAACAAGGAATGGAGTGTGACATGCAGGGAGCCAGCTGACTGAGGAAGGTCTGTGGACAAAAGGTGGTAAGCTTTCTCTGCCATGAGAGCTCTTCTTAATGATGGCCCAGGTAACATCTGTGAAAGACAATTGTCAGTGTGTGCTTTGGTGACACCAGGGTTCAGTACCCAGGTGGGCAGATTCACCCAGTCTTGTGAGACAAGTGCCTAGAACGAAGTGAGAAAAAACTGTAAAAGGTCCGCAGAAACACCCTGCACCTGCTCTACCCATTCTTAGAGACTGCAAACTGATTATAGATGTATATCATGAGCACGTTGTATGCAAGTCTGTGCGTGTTGTGTAAGTTTCTCTCCAGGTTTGGTCAGAGGCATTCCAGTGCAGAAAACGATATTATTGTTGAGAAGCACATGAAGGTGGTATGTAAAGAAAAATGTGTTTACAAAAAGTGTATATTTTATAGAAAAGTGGAAACTAGTAAATTGTGTATAAAATGTATATGTTTTGTTTTCTTTTTGCAATAAGCAGGTCTTTATGTAAGATGTTTTTTGGTTTAGCACAGACATGTATATTTTTATATAATTGACTGAATAGTGTGCTAAACAGGTGTATTCTCCAATTCCAGATTTTAAATCAGAGCTATTAACATATGGTCTCCAGTCAAGAGACTGATTGATCCTAAAGGACAAGCGAGAAAGAGCTATGAGTCAACACTAGAGGACCTGATCCAACCACAGAAACATCTATGGATCCACACCTCGCATTGTAGAAGGGTTAATCAACCAGAGCTGCACTGAGCGTTCTGCTCATACTTATCCTTTTCAGAAAACCCTGTACAGTCTTACACCAGCATTGCCAGAACAGTTGGAAGAGAGGACTTAGGGAACGTTGAGACATGGGAAAGTCCAACTACAAAGGGTGAGGACTCGCCTAGGAGTCCTTGGTCTCAAACCGGTGAAGAAAACCCCTTTTCCCTTTCCGCCCATGTTTCAACGTTCAGTTAGGCACGTTTTCCAATGGATTTTTCTACCTCTCTTCCTAAGGGAACACAGTACCCTTAGAATTTAGAAATTGCAGAAGTAAGTCTTTAGGGGGGACTGTTGAGGATAAAGAATTGAGTATCCAAAAATACTTAATTCAGCCATTTCATAGACTCAGTTATATAGTTCAGTAGATGTGAACTAACACACATATTTGTGAATGCTTTTGTTTTTTACTAACATGTATATATGTATATTGCATATTCAGTGTATTTTCCTTAGACTCAGTATATACTAGGATATACATATATATATATATATATAGCTTGAAGATGGCTGCTATTTCCTGTTCTACACCCAAGACAGATGGACAAAGGAAAATTCCTGGAGTCTGGACCGACCAATCCAAGGAGGATGTGTAGATCTCTCTACGTCATGAAGCCCTGCCCTGCGATATTTGATTGGACTAAAACTTTTGTTTACACCCCCTTACTGCTCGGTCTAGAGTTTCTTTCAAACAATAAAAAACACACTTGGTCAAGAGCCAGTCATGGAGATAGATGTAACTGACTTGCTGTCCAGTTATTTTTCATTCTCGTGTGCACACATGACATTTTTAATTAGAAACAGCAGCCGGATATCGAGAGATCCTTTGACTCTCATCATCATCGTCATTCTGACCGTGACATTTCCATTGCCAGTGAAGGTAACACCAAGCAGTGGGGGTTAGCAGCCAGTAGCTGCTTGGATTACCCTTAGCTAGCAATACAAAAAATGCAGCGGGAGCCCATATATATTTTTTTTAATTATTTATTTAAATAACTAAAAATAAAATGGGCTTCCCTGTATTTTGATTGCTGGACATCACAGTGCTGTAAAAATAAATCTCTAAAAAAATGACGTAGCGCTCCGCGGTATTTTTGATTCTCAGCGCAGATAAAGCAGACAGCTATGGGTTGCCACCCCCATCTGCCTGCCGTTACCTTGGTTGGCAATCAAAATACAGGGAAGCCCATTAATTTTTTCTATTTAAAAAATAGTTAAAAAAAAAATGACGTTGGGTCCCCCCATTTTTGATAGCCAGCTAGGGTAAAGCAGACGGCTGTAGCCTGAAAACCACAGCTGGCAGCTTTACCGTGGTTGGGGATCCAATGTGGAGGTCCCCTCAGGCTCTTTTTTATAATTATTTTATAAATATTAATAATTACACAATAAAAGTAGGGTCCCCCCCAAATTGGATCACCAGCCAAGGTAAAGCGGACAGCTGTGGTCTGGTATTCTCAGGGTGGGAAGGTCCATAGTTATTGGGCCTTCACAGCCTAAAAATAGCAGGCTGCAGGCACCCCAGACGTGGCACATCCACTAGATGCACCAATCCTGGCGCTTCACCCCAGCTCATCCCGTGCCCTGGTGCAGTGGCAAACGGGGTAATAAATCGGGTTGATACTAGCTGTAAAGTAACCTGAGATCAAGCCCAGCAGTTTGTGATGTCATGGCGTCTATTAGATACTCAACATCATAAACTGTCAGTACTAACAAAAAAAAAAAATCGACAAAAGAGATTTATTTGAAAAAACAGTCCCCAAAACATTTCCTCTTTCACCAATTTATTGTAAGAAAAAAAATAAAGGGGTCCCACGACGACTCTGGACCGTCTAGAATATGGGGGGGAGACACTCAGAGAACGTATCCCCCATTTTCTAGGGGTGCGGACCCTTCATGTGAGGAGTGTGGGTGCAATGAATCTGCACTCACTCTTCTCGGGTCCACAGCAGCAGAGTCCATGTCGTAATGGTTGCTACCAAAGCTGCAATGCCCTGCTCATGAGGTAAGGGCATGCCTAATCAGGAGAACTACTGTAGAGGAAGCTCTGCTCACTGGTATATAGGTGCTCAGAGGTAATAATAGATAAAATTAGTGAGTAACCTCGGCACTCTAAATCTCCCAGACTAAGTCAGTAAGTCACAACGGATAGTAATGCAAAATCACTCTTTATCGGTCCGTATTAAGAAAAAAAAATTTTTCATAAGCATATATGTTTTTGTCCAAAACAAGTTACAAATGACGTTTCGGCCTGAGCCTTCGTCAGATTGGACTTATCTGCATGTAATCATGAAAAATGACAATAATCAGTATCACATAAGAGTGAGAGAACAATAACATAAACTCGAACAATGTAGAGGTACAATTGGGATGCAGCAAAAAAATTGCAACACAGCAAGAAATGAAACACATGATACAAATGTCATAATACAGTACAAGGACAATATACCGTATTTTTCGCTTTATAAGACGCACTTTTCCTCCCCAAATTTTGGGAGGAAAATGGGGGGTGCGTCTTATAAAGCGGTAGCGGGGGGGGGGGGGGTCCTGTCTGAGGCGATCGGGCGGGTGCCTGTGGCTGCATGCAAGCGCCCGGGTACCTGTACTTGCATGCAGCGGCAGCCGGGTACCCGTGGCTGTGTGCGGGCGGCAGCGGGTGCTGTGTGGGGTCGGCAGCCAGGTACCTGTGCTTGCATGCGGTGGCAGACGGGTACCCATGGCTGTGTGCGGGCGGCAGCCGGGTGCTGTGTGCGAGCGGCAGTCGGGTGCCCGTGCAGGTACTCGGCTGCCGCCCTCACACAGTCACCCATCTGCCGCCCGCACACAGCCATGGGTACCCGGCTGCCACCGCACGCAAGCACAGGTACCCGGCGGCTTGTACGCGGGGTGGGCGGGCAGCCTGCTGGCTGCCACTCTGTGCATGCGGGGCGGGCGGCTGTGCAGCTTACCAGTTGTCCGCGGTCCCACTTTCAAATGATGGCGCCGGTGGAGCTCTTGGATGAGAGCTCCATCTGCGCACGCGCTGCTCCGGGAGTCAGCGCGTGCGCAGATGGAGCCCTTGGATGAGAGCTCCATCTGCGCATGCGTCGCTCCGGGCGCCATTACTTGAATCGGGACCGCGGACACACTCCACCACTGAGCCGTCGCCGCCGCTCCCACTACTGAGCCGCCGCTGCCACCACTGAACCGGGACCGCGGACACACGCCACCACTGAGCAGTCCCTGCCGCTGCCACCACTGAGCAGTTGCCGCCGCTCCCACCACTGAGCCGCCGCCGCCGCTGCCACCACTGAACCGGGACCGCGGACACACGCCACCACTGAGCAGTCCCTGCCGCTGCCACCACTGAGCAGTTGCCGCCGCCGCTGCCACCACTGAACCGGGACCGCGGACACTCACTGCACCGGCCTGCTGCACGGCTCACACGCCACGGCTGCTGCCGCCACCACGGACCCCACGGATCCTGCCACCGCGGACGCCACCGCGCCTGCAACCACGGCACCTGCAACCACGGACCCCGCTGCCACTGACCTGCCGCGCCTGCCAGCACAACCTGTGCCTCCTGTGACCCCGCTTCACCACCACTGCTGCCCCCCTCCGGTAAGAGAACACCGGAGTATAAGACGGACCCCATTTTTCTTTTTTTTACCTTTTTTATGTCTAAGTTTGGGGTGCGTCTTATATTCCGGTGCGTCTTATAAAGCGAAAAATACGGTAGTAATGACAAATATGGGGTCAGAGTAGACTTAGACAGCTCTGGTACGAAAGAGATGTCAATCATAAAGTAACATGTGCAGTAGGTGTAGAGCTACAGTATGCATGGCAGAGCTAATGGGTAGACCGACCATAGAAAAAGAACGGAGAAAAAGTGGAGAAAAAGTGGAGAAAAAATGGAGAAAAAAATGGAGACAAAGTGGAGAAAAAGTGGAGAAAAAATGGAGAAAAAAATGGAGAAAAAGAGGAGAAAAAGTGGAGAAAAAGTGAAAAATAAGTGGAGAAAAAGTGGAGAAAAAGTGGAGAAAAAGTGGAGAAAAAGTGGAGAAAAAATGGAGAAAAAGTTGAGAAAAAGTGGAGAAAAAGGGGAGAAAAAATTGAGAAAAAAATGGAGAAAAAGTGGAGAAGAAGTGGAGAAAAAGTGGAGAAAAAGTGGAGAAAAAAGGGAGAAAAAGTGGAGAAAAAGTGGAGATAAAGTGGAGAAAAAGTGGAGAAAAAATGGAGAATAAGTGGAGAAAAAGTGGAGAAAAAGTGGAGAAAAAGTGGAGAATAAGTGGAGAAAAAGTGGAGAAAAATGGAGAATAAGTGGAGAAAAAATGGAGAATAAGTGGAGAAAAAGTGGAGAAAAAATGGAGAAAAAAAATGGAGAAAAAGTGGAGAAGAAGTGGAGAAAAAGTGGAGAAAAAGTGGAGAAAAAGTGGAGAAAAAGTGGAGAAAAAATGGAGAAAAAGTGGAGAAAAAGTGGAGAAAAAGGGGAGAAAAAATGGAGAAAAAAATGGAGAAAAAGTGTAGAAGAAGTGGAGAAAAAGTGGAGAAAAAGTGGAGAAAAAGTGGAGAAAAAGTGGAGAAAAAGTGGAGATAAAGTGGAGAAAAAGTGGAGAAAAAGTGGAGAAAAGGTGGAGAAAAAATGGAGAAAAAGTGGAGAAAAAGTGGAGAAAAAATGGAGAAAAGGTAGAGAAAAAGTGGAGGAAAAAGTGGAGAAAAAGTGGAGAAAAAAATGGAGAAAAAGTGGAGAAAAAGTGGAGAATAAGTGGAGAATAAGTGGAGAAAAAATGGAGAATAAGTGGAGAAAAAATAGAGAAAAAGTGGAGAAAAAGTGGAGAAAAAATGGAGAAAAGGTGGAGAAAAAGTGGAGGAAAAAAGTGGAGAAAAAGTGGAGAAAAAAATGGAGAAAAAGTGGAGAAAAAGTGGAGAAAAAGTGGAGAATAAGTGGAGAATAAGTGGAGAAAAAATGGAGAATAAGTGGAGAAAAAATGGAGAATAAGTGGAGAAAAAAAAATGGAGAAAAAGTGGAGAAAAAGTGGAGAAAAAGTGGAGAAAAAGTGGAGAAAAAAATGGAGAAAAAGTGGAGAAAAAGTGGAGAAAAAGTGGAGAAAAAATGGAGAAAAAAATGGAGAAAAAGTGGAGAAAAAGTGGAGAAAAAGTGGAGAAAAAAATGGAGAAAAAGTGGAGAAAAAGTGGAAAAAAAAATGGAGAAAAAAATGGAGAAAAAGTGGAGAAAAAGTGGAGAAAAAATGGAGAAAAAGTGGAGAAAAAAATGGAGAAAAAAATGGAGAAAAAGTGGACAAAAAGTGGAGAAAAAGTGGAGAATAAGTTGAGAAAAAGTGGAGAAAAAGTGGAGAAAAAGTGGAGAAAAAAATGGAGAAAAAGTGGAGAAAAAGTGGAGAAAAAGTGGAGAATAAGTGGAGAAAAAATGGAGAAAAAAATGGAGAAAAAGTGGAGAAAAAGTGGAGTAAAAGTGGAGAAAAAGTGGAGAAAAAGTGGAGAATAAGTGGAGAAAAAGTGGAGAAAAAGTGGAGAAAAAGTGGAGAAAAAATGGAGAAAAAAATGGAGAAAAAGTGGAGAAAAAGTGGAGAAAAAGTGGAGAAAAAGTGGAGAAAAAGTGGAGAAAAAAATGGAGAAAAAGTGGAGAAAAAGTGGAGAAAAAGTGGAGAAAAAGTGGAGAAAAAAGTGGAGAAAAAAATGGAGAAAAAGTGGAGAAAAAGTGGAGAAAAAGTGAAGAAAAAAATGGACAAAAAAATGGAGAAAAAGTGGACAAAAAGTGGAGAAAAAGTGGAGAAAAAGTGGAGAAAAAAAATGGAGAAAAAAATTGAGAAAAAGTGGAGAAATAGTGGAGAATAAGTGGAGAAAAAGTGGAGAAAAAGTGGAGAAAAAGTGGAGAAAAAGTGGAGAAAAAGTGGAGAAAAAATGGAGAAAAAAATGGAGAAAAAAATGGAGAAAAAGTGGAGAAAAAGTGGAGAAAAAGTGGAGAAAAAGTGGAGAAAAAGTGGAGAAAAAAGTGGAGAAAAAAATGGAGAAAAAGTGGAGAAAAAGTGGAGAAAAAATGGAGAAAAAAATGGAGAAAAAGTGGAGAAAAAGTGGAGAAAAAGTGGAGAAAAAGTGGAGAAAAAAATGGAGAAAAAGTGGAGAAAAAGTGGAGAAAAAGTGGAGAAAAAGTGGAGAAAAAAATGGAGAAAAAGTGGAGAAAAAGTGGAGAAAAAGTGGAGAAAAAAATGGAGAAAAAAATGGAGAAAAAAATGGAGAAAAAGTGGACAAAAAGTGGACAAAAAGTGGAGAAAAAGTGGAGAAAAAGTGGAGGAAAAAAATGGAGAAAAAAATGGAGAAAAAGTGGAGAAATAGTGGAGAATAAGTGGAGAAAAAGTGGAGAAAAAGTGGAGAAAAAGTGGAGAAAAAAGTGGAGAAAAAGTGGAGAAGAAGTGGAGAAAAAGTGGAGAAAAAGTGGAGCACCCTTTGGTGCCTTTCATCTGGCACTAAGGGGTGCTTAGCTTTGTATTTAGCCAAAAAATGAAAAAAAAAATGACGTAGGGTTCCCCCTAGTTTTGCAGCCAGCTAGGGTAAAGCAGACGGCTGCAGCCTGCAGACCACAGCTGGCAACCTCACCTTGGCTGGTAATCCAAAACTGAGGGCACCCCACGCTGTTATATTAAATTAAATAAATAATTAAAAAAAAAACCACGTAGGGGTCCCCCAAAATTGGATCACCAGCCAAGGTAAAGCAGACAGCTGGGGCCTGATATTCTCAGACTAGGGAGGTCCATGGTTATTGGACTCTCCCCAGCCTAAAAATAGCAGGCCGCAGCCGCCCCAGAAGTGGCGCATCCATTAGATGCGCCAATCCTGGTGCTTCGCCCCAGCTCATCCCGCGCCCTGGTGCGGTGGCAAACGGGGTAATATATGGGGTTAATACCAGATGTGTAATGTCACCTGGCATCAAGCCCTGGGGTTGGTGAGGTCAGGCGTCTATCAGATACCCGACATCACCAACCCAGTCAGTAATAAAAAAAATAGACGACAACCACATTTTTATTTGAAAAAACACTCCCCAAAACATTCCCTCTTTAACCAATTTATTAGAATGAAAAACAAATCCAGGTCTGGTGTAATCCAAGGGGTTGCCATGACGATCCACACTGTCCCAGTCAATGAAGAGCAGGATGTTCCCCATTGGCTGGGAGAGCAGTGCAGTGACCTGAGCTAACATCAATGGGTCAGCCCAGGTCACTGCAGTGGGGTGACAAGTGCTGCTGTCAGCGAGGTACATTACCTGCGCTGATCTCCAGCACACTGACAGCCCCTGTCACTGAGTTCAATGACCGGCGCCTTCACACCAAGTATCGCAAGAGGCCCGTGACGTCACCGCTAGTCAGTCTCGGGTCGGAAGCGAGAGAAGGTGATGTGACAAGCGGAGGCCATGGAGGACAGTGACAGCGCTGAGGTCGGGATGGCGGGACTTCATCACCGCAGGTAAGACGAGCGGGACCATGTGTGTGTGTGTGTGTGTGTGTGTGTGTGTGTGTGTGTGTGTGTGTGTGTGTGTGTGTACGTGTGTACGTGTGTACATGCCGCGGGCAGGAGGGGGCGGAGCGAGCTGAGCGGGGAAGTGTGGGCTTCCTGCACGTAACTAGGATAAACATCGGGTTACTAACCAAAGCGCTTTGGTTGGATACCCGATGTTTATCTTGGTTACCAGCTTCTGGCAAGCTGCCAGCGATGGCTCCTGCACACTGTAGCTGTAAAAAGACCTGCTTTTTGCTGCTAGAACCGTTCTCGAACGTATCTAGAACTATCGAGCTTTTGCAAAAAGCTCGAGTTCTAGTTGGATCTCGAACAGGCCCCAAAATCACTCGAGCTTAGAACTGGAGAACCTCGAACCGCGAACCGCGCTCAACTCTATTGAAGAGTGCTGCCAGTTAGTGCCATCCGAAAAGTGGCTGTTGTACTCCATTATTGTGCCACTTGTGCCAAGCAAGTCCCACCACCTCTGCATTCTACCCTCCTGCACATTTTTACTAAGCTAATATAAAAGCAAAAAATGCTGAAACTTAGTGGCATCCAAAAAGTGGCTGTTGCACTCCATTAGTGTCCCACTGGTGCCAAGCAATTTCCAGCACCTCTGTCGGCATTACACCCTCCTGCTAATTTTTACTAAGCTATTATAATAGCAAAACATGCTGAAACTTAGTGGCATCCAAAAAGTGGCTGTTATACTCCATTAGTGTCCCACTGGTGCCAAGCAATTTCCAGCACCTTTGCATTACACCCTCCTCCTCATTTTTACTAAGCTATAATAATAGCAAAAACTGCTGAAACTTAGTGGCATCCAAAAAGTGGCTGTTATACTCCATTAGTGTCCCACTGGTGCCAAGCAATTTCCAGCACCTCTGCATTACACCATCCTGCTCATTTTTACTAAGCTATTATAACAGCAAAAAATGATGAAACTTAGTGGCATTGAAAAAGTGGCTGTTGTACTCAATTATTGTCATACTGGTGCCAAGCATTTTCCAGCACCTCTGCATTACGCCCTCCTGCTCATTTTTACTAAGCTATTATAACAGCAAAAAATGCTGAAACTTAGTGGCATCCAAAAAGTGGCTGTTGTACTCCATTAGTGTCCCACTGGTGCCAAGCAATTTCCAGCACTTCTGCATTACACCTTCCTGCTAATTTTTACTAAGCTATTATAATAGCAAAAGATGCTGAAACTTGGTGGCATCCAAAAAGTGGCTGTTGTACTCCATTAGTGTCCCATTGGTGCCAAGCAATTTCCAGCACCTCTGCATTGCACCCTCTTGCACATTTTTGCAAAGCCATTTTAATTGCAGAGTGCTGCCAGTTAGTGCCATCCGAAAAGTGGCTGTTGTACTCCATTATTGTGCCACTTATGCAAAGCAAGTCCCACCACCTCTGCATTCTACCCTCCTGCACATTTTTACTAAACTATTATAATAGCAAAAAATGCTGAAACTTAGTGGCATCCAAAAAGTGCCTGTTGTACTCCATTAGTGTCCCACTGGTGCCAAGCAATTTCCAGCACCTCTGCATTACACCCTCCTGCTCATTTTTACTAAGCTAATATAAAAGCAAAAAATGCTGAAACTTAGTGGCATCCAAAAAGTGGCTGTTGCACTCCATTAGTGTCCCACTGGTGCCAAGCAATTTCCAGCACCTCTGTCGGCATTACACCCTCCTGCTAATTTTTACTAAGCTATTATAATAGCAAAACATGCTGAAACTTAGTGGCATCCAAAAAGTGGCTGTTGTACTCCATTAGTGTCCCACTGGTGCCAAGCAATTTCCAGCACCTCTGCATTACACCATCCTGCTCATTTTTACTAAGCTATAATAGCAAAAAATGCTGAAACTTATTGGCATCAAAAAGTGGCTGTTGTACTCCATTAGTGTCCCACTGGTGCCAAGCAATTTCCAGCACCTTTGCATTACACCCTCCTCCTCATTTTTACTAAGCTATAATAATAGCAAAAACTGCTGAAACTTAGTGGCATCCAAAAAGTGGCTGTTATACTCCATTAGTGTCCCACTGGTGCCAAGCAATTTCCAGCACCTCTGCATTACACCATCCTGCTCATTTTTACTAAGCTATTATAACAGCAAAAAATGATGAAACTTAGTGGCATTGAAAAAGTGGCTGTTGTACTCAATTATTGTCATACTGGTGCCAAGCATTTTCCAGCACCTCTGCATTACGCCCTCCTGCTCATTTTTACTAAGCTATTATAACAGCAAAAAATGCTGAAACTTAGTGGCATCCAAAAAGTGGCTGTTGTACTCCATTAGTGTCCCACTGGTGCCAAGCAATTTCCAGCACTTCTGCATTACACCTTCCTGCTCATTTTTACTAAGCTATTATAATAGCAAAAGATGCTGAAACTTGGTGGCATCCAAAAAGTGGCTGTTGTACTCCATTAGTGTCCCACTGGTGCCAAGCAATTTCCAGCACCTCTACATTGCACCCTCTTGCACATTTTTGCAAAGCCATTTTAATTGCAGAGTGCTGCCAGTTAGTGCCATCCGAAAAGTGGCTGTTGTACTCCATTATTGTGCCACTTATGCCAAGCAAGTCCCACCACCTCTGCATTCTACCCTCCTGCACATTTTTACTAAACTATTATAATAGCAACAAATGCTGAAACTTAGTGGCATCCAAAAAGTGCCTGTTTTACTCCATTAGTGTCCCACTGGTGCCAAGCAATTTCCAGCACTTCTGTCTGCATTACACCCTCCTGCTCATTTTTACTAAGCTATTATAATAGCAAAAAATGCTGAAACTTAGTGGCATCCAAAAAGTGGCTGTTGTACTCAATTAGTGTCATACTGGTGCCAAGCAATTTCCAGCACGTCTGCATTACACCCTCCTGCTAATTTTTACTAAGCTATTATAATAGCAAAAAATGCTGAAACTTAGTGGCATCCAAAAAATGGCTGTTGTACTCTGGTAGTGTCCCACTGGTGCCAAGCAATTTCCAGCACCTCTGCATTACACACTCCTGCTCATTTTTACTAAGCAATTATAATAGCAAAAAATGATGAAACTTAGGGGCATTCAACAAGTGGCTGTTGCACTCAATTAGTGTCCTACTGGTGCCAAGCAATTTCCAGCACCTCTGCATTACACCCTCCTGCTCATTTTTACTAAGCTATTATAACAGCAAAAAAATGCTGAAACTTAGTGGAATCCAAAAAGTGGCTGTTGTACTCCATTAGTGTCCCACTGGTACCAAGCAATTTCCAACACCTCTGCATTACACTCTCCTGCTCATTTTTACTAAGCTATTATAACAGCAAAAAATGCTGAAACTTAGTGGCATCCAAAAAGTGGCTGTTGTACTTAATTAGTGTCATACTGGTGCCAAGCAATTTCCAGCACCTCTGTCTGCATTACACTCTCCTGCTCATTTTTACTAAGCTATTATAAAAGCAAAAAATGTTGAAACTTAGTGGCATCCAAAAAGTGGCTGTTATACTCCATTAGTGTCCCACTGGTGCCAAGCAATTTCCAGCACTTCTGTCTGCATTACACCCTCCTGCTCAATTTACTAAGCTATTATAATAGCAAAAAATGCTGAAACTTAGTGGCATCCAAAAAGTGGCTGTTGTACTCAATTAGTGTCATACTGGTGCCAAGCAATTTCCAGCACCTCTGCATTACACCCTCCTGCTAATTTTTACTAAGCTATTATAATAGCAAAAAATGTTGATACTTAGTGGCATCCAAAAAATGGCTGTTGTACTCTGGTAGTGTCCCACTGGTGCCAAGCAATTTCCAGCACCTCTGCATTACATCCTCCTGCTCATTTTTACTAAGCAATTATAATAGCAAAAAATGATGAAACTTAGGGGCATCCAACAAGTGGCTGTTGTACTGAATTAGTGTCATACTGGTGCCAAGCAATTTCCAGCACCTCTGCATTACACCCTCCTGCTCATTTTTACTAAGCTATTATAACAGCAAAAAATGCTGAAACTTAGTGGAATCCAAAAAGTGGCTGTTGTACTCCATTAGTGTCCCACTGTTACCAAGCAATTTCCAACACCTCTGCATTACACTCTCCTGCTCATTTTTACTAAGCTATTATAACAGCAAAAAATGCTGAAACTTAGTGGCATCCAAAAAGTGGCTGTTGTACTTAATTAGTGTCATACTGGTGCCAAGCAATTTCCAGCACCTCTGTCTGCATTACACCCTCCTGCTCATTTTTACTAAGCTATTATAAAAGCAAAAAATGCTGAAACTTAGTGGCATCCAAAAAGTGGCTGTTATACTCCATTAGTGTCCCACTGGTGCCAAGCAATTTCCAGCACTTCTGTCTGCATTACACCCTCCTGCTCATTTTTACTAAGCTATTATAATAGCAAAAAATACTGAAACTTAGTGGCATCCAAAAAGTGGCTGTTGTACTCAATTAGTGTCATACTGGTGCCAAGCAATTTCCAGCACCTCTGCATTACACCCTCCTGCTAATTTTTACTAAGCTATTATAATAGCAAAAAATGCTGAAACTTAGTGGCATCCAAAAAATGGCTGTTGTACTCTGGTAGTGTCCCACTGGTGCCAAGCAATTTCCAGCACCTCTGCATTACACCCTCCTGCTCATTTTTACTAAGCAATTATAATAGCAAAAAATGATGAAACTTAGGGGCATCCAACAACTGGCTGTTTTACTCAATTAGTGTCATACTGGTGCCAAGCAATTTCCAGCACCTCTGCATTACACCCTCCTGCTCATTTTTACTAAGCTATTATAACAGCAAAAAATGCTGAAACTTAGTGGTATCCAAAAAGTGGCTGTTGTACTCAATTAGTGTCATACTGGTGGCAAGCAATTTCCAGCACCTCTGCATTACACTCTCCTACTCATTTTTACTAAGCTATTATAATGGCAAAAAATGCTGAAACTTAGTGGCATCCAAAAAATGGCTGTTGTACTCTGGTAGTGTCATACTGGTGCCAAGTAATTTCCAGCACCTCTGCATTACACCCTCCTGCTCATTTTTACTAAGCTATTATAACAGCAAAAAATGCTGAAACTTAGTGGCATCCAAAAAGTGGCTGTTGTACTCAATTAGTGTCATACTGGTGCCAAGCAATTTCCAGCACCTCTGCATTACACCCTCCTGCTAATTTTTACTAAGCTATTATAATAGCAAAAAATGCTGAAGCTTAGTGGCATCCAAAAAATGGCTGTTGTACTCTGGTAGTGTCCCACTGGTGCCAAGCAATTTCCAGCACCTCTGCATTACACCCTCCTGCTCATTTTTACTAAGCAATTATAATAGCAAAAAATGATGAAACTTAGGGGCATCCAACAAGTGGCTGTTGTACTCAATTAGTGTCATACTGGTGCCAAGCAATTTCCAGCACCTCTGCATTACACCCTCCTGCTCATTTTTACTAAGCTATTATAACAGCAAAAAATGCTGAAACTTAGTGGAATCCAAAAAGTGGCTGTTGTACTCCATTAGTGTCCCACTGTTACCAAGCAATTTCCAACACCTCTGCATTACACTCTCCTGCTCATTTTTACTAAGCTATTATAACAGCAAAAAATGCTGAAACTTAGTGGAATCCAAAAAGTGGCTGTTGTACTTAATTAGTGTCATACTGGTGCCAAGCAATTTCCAGCACCTCTGTCTGCATTACACCCTCCTGCTCATTTTTACTAAGCTATTATAAAAGAAAAAATGCTGAAACTTAGTGGCATCCAAAAAGTGGCTGTTATACTCCATTAGTGTCCCACTGGTGCCAAGCAATTTCCAGCACTTCTGTCTGCATTACACCCTCCTGCTCATTTTTACTAAGCTATTATAATAGCAAAAAATGCTAAAACTTAGTGGCATCCAAAAAGTGGCTGTTGTACTCAATTAGTGTCATACTGGTGCCAAGCAATTTCCAGCACCTCTGCATTACACCCTCCTGCTAATTTTTACTAAGCTATTATAATAGCAAAAAATGCTGAAACTTAGTGGTATCCAAAAAGTTGCTGTTGTACTCAATTAGTGTCATACTGGTGCCAAGCAATTTCCAGCACCTCTGCATTTCACCCTCCTACTCATTTTTACTAAGCTATTATAATGGCAAAAAATGCTGAAACTTAGTGGCATCCAAAAAATGGCTGTTGTACTCTGGTAGTGTCATACTGGTGCCAAGTAATTTCCAGCACCTCTGCATTACACCCTCCTGCTCATTTTTACTAAGCTATTATAACAGCAAAAAATGCTGAAACTTAGTGGAATCCAAAAAGTGGCTGTTGTACTCCATTAGTGTCCCACTGGTACCAAGCAATTTCCAACACCTCTGCATTACACTCTCCTGCTCATTTTTACTAAGCTATTATAACAGCAAAAAATGCTGAAACTTAGTGGCATCCAAAAAGTGGCTGTTGTACTCCATTATTGTGCCACTTGTGCCAAGCAAGTCCCAATACCTCTGCATTCTCCCCTCCTGCACATTTTTACTAAGCTATTATAATAGCAAAAAATGCTGAAACTTAGTGGCATCCAAAAAGTGGCTGTTGTACTCCATTAGTGTCCCACTGGTGCCAAGCAATTTTCAGCACCTCTGCATTTCACCCTCCTACTCATTTTTACTAAGCTATTATAATAGCAAAAAATGCTGAAACTTAGTGGCATCCAAAAAGTGGCTGTTGTATTCCATTAGTGTCCCACTGGTGCCAAGCAATTTCCAGCACCTCTGCATTACACCCTCCTGCTCATTTTTACTAAGCTATTATAATAGAAAAAAAATGCTGAAACTTGATGGCATCCAAAAAGTGGCTGTTGTACTCAATTAGTGTCCCACTGGTGCCAAGCAATTTTCAGCACCTCTGCATTTCACCCTCCTACTCATTTTTACTAAGCTATTATAATAGCAAAAAATGCTGAAACTTAGTGGCATCCAAAAAGTGGCTGTTGTATTCCATTAGTGTCCCACTGGTGCCAAGCAATTTCCAGCACCTCTGCATTACATCCTCCTGCTCATTTTTACTAAGCTATTATAACAGCAAAAAATGCTGGAACTTAGTGGCATAAAAAAATGGCTTTTGTACTTCATTAGTGTCCCACTGGTGTCAAGCAATTTCAAGCACCTCTGCATTACACCCTCCTGCTCATTTTTACTAAGCTATTATAATAGCAAAAAATGCTGAACTTAGTGGCATCCAAAAAGTGCCTGTTGTACTCCATTAGTGTCCCACTGGTGCCAAGCAATTTCCAGCACCTCTGCATTACATCCTCCTGCTCATTTTTACTAAGCTATTATAATAGCAAAAAATGCTGAAACTTAGTGGCATCCAAAAAGTGGCTGTTGTACTCCATTAGTGTCCCACTGGTGCTAAGCAATCTCCAGCACCTCTGCATTACACCCTCCTGCTCATTTTTACTAAACTATTATATTAGCAAAAAATGCTGAAACTTAGTGGCATCCAAAATATGGCTGTTGTACTCCTATAGTGTCCCACTGGTGCCAAGCAATTTCCAGCACCTCTGCATTACACCCTCCTGCTCATTTTTACTAAGCTATTATAGTAGCAAAAAATGCTGAAACTTAGTGGCATCCAAAAAGTGGCTGTTGTACTCCATTAGTGTCCCACTGGTGCCAAGCAATTTCCAGCACCTCTGTCTGCATTACACCCTCCTGCTCATTTTTACTAAGCTATTATAACAGCAAAAAATGATGAAACTTAGTGGCATCCAAAAAGTGGCTGTTGTACTCCATTAGTGTCCCACTGGTGCCAAGCAATTTCCAGCACTTCTGCATTACACCTTCCTGCTCATTTTTACTAAGCTAATATAATAGCAAAAGATGCTGACACTTGGTGGCATCCAAAAAGTGGCTGTTGTACTCAATTAGTGTCCCACTGGTGCCAAGCAATTTCCAGCACCTCTGCATTGCACCCTCTTGCACATTTTTGCAAAGCCATTTTAATTGCAGAGTGCTGCCAGTTAGTGCCATCCGAAAAGTGGCTGTTGTACTCCATTATTGTGCCACTTGTGCCAAGCAAGTCCCACCACCTCTGCATTCTACCCTCCTGCACATTTTTACTAAGCTTTTATAATAGCAAAAAATGCTGAAACTTAGTGGCATCCAAAAAGTGCCTGTTGTACTCCATTAGTGTCCCACTGGTGCCAAGCAATTTCCAGCACCTCTGCATTACACCCTCCTGCTAATTTTTACTAAGCTATTATAATAGCAAAAAATGCTGAAACTTAGTGGCATCCAAAAAGTGGCTGTTGTACTCAAATAGTGTCATACTGGTGCCAAGCAATTTCCAGCACCTCTGCATTACACCCTCCTGCTCATTTTTACTAAACTATTATAATAGCAAAAAATGCTGAAACTTAGTGGCATCCAAAATATGGCTGTTGTACTCCTATAGTGTCCCACTGGTGCCAAGCAATTTCCAGCACCTCTGCATTACACCCTCCTGCTAATTTTTACTAAGCTATTATAGTAGCAAAAAATGCTGAAACTTAGTGGCATCCAAAAAGTGGCTGTTGTACTCCATTAGTGTCCCACTGGTGCCAAGCAATTTCCAGCACCTCTGTCTGCATTACACCCTCCTGCTCATTTTTACTAAGCTATTATAATAGCAAAAAATACTGAAACTTAGTGGCATCCAAAAAGTGGCTGTTATACTTCATTAGTGTCCCACTGGTGCCAAGCAATTTCCAGCACCTCTGCATTACACCCTCCTGCTCATTTTTACTAAGCTATTATAATAGCAAAAAATGCTGAAACTTAGTGGCATCCAAAAAGTGGCTGTTGTACTCCATTAGTGTCCCACTGGTGCCAAGCAATTTCCAGCTCCTCTGCATTACACCCTCCTGCTCATTTTTACTAAGCTATTATGACAGCAAAAAATGATGAAACTTAGTGGCATCCAAAAAGTGGCTGTTGTACTCCATTAGTGTCCCACTGGTGCCAAGCAATTTCCAGCACTTCTGCATTACACCTTCCTGCTCATTTTTACTAAGCTAATATAATAGCAAAAGATGCTGACACTTGGTGGCATCCAAAAAGTGGCTGTTGTACTCAATTAGTGTCCCACTGGTGCCAAGCAATTTCCAGCACTTCTGCATTACACCTTCCTGCTCATTTTTAATAAGCTATTATAATAGCAAAAGATGCTGAAACTTGGTGGCATCCAAAAAGTGGCTGTTGTACTCCATTAGTGTCCCACTGGTGCCAAGCAATATCCAGCACCTCTGCATTGCACCCTCTTGCACATTTTTGCAAAGACATTTTAATTGCAGAGTGCTGCCAGTTAGTGCCATCCGAAAAGTGGCTGTTGTACTCCATTATTGTGCCACTTGTGCCAAGCAAGTCCCACCACCTCTGCATTCTACCCTCCTGCACATTTTTACTAAGCTTTTATAACAGCAAAAAATGCTGAAACTTAGTGGCATCCAAAAAGTGCCTCTTGTACTCCATTAGTGTCCCACTGGTGCCAAGCAATTTCCAGCACTTCTGTCTGCATTACACCCTCCTGCTCATTTTTACTAAACTATTATATTAGCAAAAAATGCAGAAACTTAGTGGTATCCAAAAAGTGGCTGTTGTACTCAATTAGTATCATACTGGTGCCAAGCAGTTTCCAGCACCTCTGCATTACACCCTCCTGCTAATTTTTACTAAGCTATTATAATAGCAAAAAATGCTGAAACTTAGTGGCATCCAAAAAATGGCTGTTTTACTCTGGTAGTGTCCCACTGGTGCCAAGCAATTTCCAGCACCTCTGTATTACACACTCCTGCTCATTTTTACTAAGCTATTATAATAGCAAAAAATGCTGAAACTTAGCGGCATCCAAAAAGTGGCTGTTGTACTCCATTATTGTGCCACTTGTGCCAAGCAAGTCCCAATACCTCTGCATTCTCCCCTCCTGCACATTTTTACTAAGCTATTATAATAGCAAAAAATGCTGAAACTTAGTGGCATCCAAAAAGTGGCTGTTGTACTCCATTAGTGTCATACTGGTGCCAAGCAATTTCCAGCACCTCTGCATTACACCCTCCTGCTCATTTTTACTAAACTATTATAATAGCAAAAAATGCTGAAACTTAGTGGCATCCAAAAAGTGGCTGTTGTACTTAATTAGTGTCCCACTGGTGCCAAGCAATTTCCAGCACCTCTGCATTACACCCTCCTACTCATTTTTACTAAGCTATTATAACAGCAAAAAATGCTGAAACTTAGTAGCATCCAAAAAGTGGCTGTTGTACTCAATTAGTGTCATACTGGTGCCAAGCACTTTCCAGCACCTCTGCATTACACCCTTCTGCTCATTTTTACTAAGCTATTATAACAGCCAAAAATGCTGAAACTTAGTGGCATCCAAAAAGTGGCTGTTGTACTCCATTAGTGTCCCACTGGTGCCAAGCAATTTCCAGCACTTCTGCATTACACCTTCCTGCTCATTTTTACTAAGCTATTATAATAGCAAAAGATGCTGAAACTTGGTGGCATCCAAAAAGTGGCTGTTGTACTCCATTAGTGTCCCACTGGTGCCAAGCAATATCCAGCACCTATGCATTGCACCCTCTTGCACATTTTTGCAAAGCCATTTTAATTGCAGAGTGCTGCCAGTTAGTGCCATCCGAAAAGTGGCTGTTGTACTCCATTATTGTGCCACTTGTGCCAAGCAAGCCCCAATACCTCTGCATTCTCCCCTCCTGCACATTTTTACTAAGCTATTATAATAGCAAAAAATGCTGAAACTTAGTGGCATCCAAAAAGTGGCTGTTGTACTCCATTAGTGTCCCACTGGTGCCAAGCAATTTCCAGCACCTCTGCATTACACACTCCTGCTCATTTTTACTAACCTATTATAATAGAAAAAAATGCTGAAACTTGATGGCATCCAAAAAGTGGCTGTTGTACTCAATTAGTGTCCCACTGGTGCCAAGCAATTTCCAGTACCTCTGCATTACACCCTCCTGCTCATTTTTACTAAGCTATTATATTAGCAAAAAATGCTGAAACTTAGTGGCATCCAAAAAGTGGCTGTTGTACTCAATTAGTGTCCCACTGGTGCCAAGCAATTTCAAGCACCTCTGCATTACACCCTCCTGCTCATTTTTACTAAGCTATTATAATAGCAAAAAATGCTGAAACTTAGTGGCATCCAAAAAGTGCCTGTTGTACTCCATTAGTGTCCCACTGGTGACAAGCAATTTCCAGCACCTCTGCATTACACCCTCCTGCTCATTTTTAATAAGCTATTATAATAGCAAAAAATGCTGAAACTTAGTGGCATCCAAAAAATGGCTGTTGTACTCCATTAGTGTCCCACTGGTGCCAAGCAATTTCCAGCACCTCTGCATTACACCCTCCTGCTCATTTTTACTAAGCTATTATAATAGCAAAAAATGCTGAAACTTAGTGGCATCCAAAAAGTGGCTGTTGTACTCCATTAGTGTCCCACTGGTGCCAAGCAATTTCCAGTATCTCTTTCTGCATTACACCCTCCTCCTCATTTTTACTAATCTATTATAATAGTAAAAAATGCTGAAATTTAGTGGCATCCAAAGAGTGGCTGTTGTACTCAATTAGTGTGATACTGGTGCCAAGCAATTTCCATCACCACTTCATTACACCCCCTGCTCATTTTTACTAAGCTATTATAATAGCAAAAGATGCTGAAACTTAGTGGCATCCAAAAAGTGGCTGTTGTACTCCATTAGTGTCCCACTGGTACCAAGCAATTTCCAGCACCTCTGCATTACACTCTCCTGCTCATTTTTACTAAGCTATTATAACAGCAAAAAATGCTGAAACTTAGTGGCATCCAAAAAGTGGCTGTTGTACTCCATTACTGTGCCACTTGTGCCAAGCAAGTCCCAATACCTCTGCATTCTCCCTTCCTGCACATTTTTACTAAGCTATTATAATAGCCAAAAATGCTGAAACTTAGTGGCATCCAAAAAGTGGCTGCTGTACTCCATTAGTGTCCCACTGGTGCCAAGCAATTTTCAGCACCTCTGCATTTCCCCCTCCTGCTCATTTTTACTAAGCTATTATAATAGCAAAAAATGCCTAAACTTAGTGGCATCCAAAAAGTGGCTGTTGTACTCCATTAGTGTCCCACTGGTGCCAAGCAATTTACAGCACCTCTGCATTGCACTCTCCTGCTCATTTTTACTAATCTATTATAACAGCAAAAAATGCTGAAACTTAGTGGCATCCAAAAAGTGGCTGTTGTACTCCATTATTGTGCTACCTGTGCAAAGCAAGTCCCAATACCTCTGCATTCTCTCCTCCTGCACATTTTTACTAAGCTATTATAATAGCAAAAAATGCTGAAACTTAGTGGCATCCAAAAGGTGGCTGTTGTAGTACTCCATTTGTGTCCCACTGGTGCCAAGCAATTTCCAGCACCTCTGCATTACACCCTCCTGCTCATTTTTACTAAGCTATTATAATAGAAAAAAATGCTGAAACTTGATGGCATCCAAAAAGTTGCTGTTGTACTCAATTAATGTCATACTGGTGCCAAGCAATTTCCAGCACCTCTGCATTACACCCTGCTGCTCATTTTTACTAAGCTATTATAACAGCAAAAAATGCTAAAACTTAATGGAATCCAAAAAGTGGTTGTTGTACTCCAGTAGTGTCCCACTGGTACCAAGCAATTTCCAGCACCTCTGCATTGCACTCTCCTGCTCATTTTTACTAAGCTATTATAACAGCAAAAAATGCTGAAACTTAGTGGCATCCAAAAAGTGGCTGTTGTACTCCATTATTGTGCCACTTGTGCAAAGCAAGTCCCAATACCTCTGCATTCTCTCCTACTGCACATTTTTACTAAGCTATTATAATAGCAAAAAATGCTGAAACTTAGTGGCATCCAAAAAGTGGCTGTTGTAGTACTCCATTTGTGTCCCATTGGTGCCAAGCAATTTCCAGCACCTCTGCATTACACCCTCCTGCTCATTTTTACTAAGCTATTATAATAGAAAAAAATGCTGAAACTTGATGGCATCCAAAAAGTTGCTGTTGTACTCAATTAATGTCATACTGGTGCCAAGCAATTTCCAGCACCTCTGCATTACACCCTCCTGCTCATTTTTACTAAGCTATTATAACAGCAAAAAATGCTAAAACTTAATGGAATCCAAAAAGTGGTTGTTGTACTCCAGTAGTGTCCCACTGGTACCAAGCAATTTCCAGCACCTCTGCATTGCACTCTCCTGCTCATTTTTACTAAGCTATTATAACAGCAAAAAATGCTGAAACTTAGTGGCATCCAAAAAGTGGCTGTTGTACTCCATTATTGTGCCACTTGTGCAAAGCAAGTCCCAATACCTCTGCATTCTCTCCTCCTGCACATTTTTACTAAGCTATTATAATAGCAAAAAGTGCTGAAACTTAGTGGCATCCAAAAGGTGGCTGTTGTAGTACTCCATTTGTGTCCCACTGGTGCCAAGCAATTTCCAGCACCTCTGCATTACACCCTCCTGCTCATTTTTACTAAGCTATTATAATAGAAAAAAATGCTGAAACTTGATGGCATCCAAAAAGTGGCTGTTGTACTCAATTAGTGTCCCACTGGTGCAAGCAATTTCCAGCACCTCTGCATTACACCCTCCTGCTCATTTTTACTAAGCTATTATAATAGCAAAAAATGCTGAAACTTAGTGGCATCCAAAAAGTGGCTGTTGTACTCAATTAGTGTCCCATTGGTGCCAAGCAATTTCCAGCACCTCTACATTACACCCTTCTGCTCATTTTTACTAAGCTATTATAACAGGAAAAAATGCTGAAACTTTGTGGCATTGAAAAAGTGGCTGTTGTACTCAATTAGTGTCATACTGGTGCCAAGCAATTTCCAGCACCTCTGCATTACACCCTCCTGCTCATTCTTACTAAGCTATTATAATAGCAAAAAATTCTGAAACTTAGTGGCATCCAAAAAGTGCCTGTTGTACTAAATTAGTGTCCCACTGGTGCCAAGCAATTTCCAGCACCTCTGCATTACACCCTCCTGCTCATTTTTACTAAGCTATTATAATAGCAAAAAATGCTGAAACTTAGTGGCATCCAAAAAGTGGCTGTTGTACTCCATTAGTGTCCCACTGGTGCCAAGCAATTTCCAGCACCTCTGCATTACACCCTCCTGCTCATTTTTACTAAGCTATTATAATAACAAAAAATGCTGAAACTTAGTGGCATCCAAGAAGTGGCTGTTGCACTTAATTAGTGTCCCACTGGTGCCAAGCAATTTCCAGCACCTCTGCATTACACCCTCCTACTCATTTTTACTAAGCTATTATAACAGCAAAAAATGCTGAAACTTAGTGGCATCCAAAAAGTGGCTGTTGTACTCCATTAGTGTCCCACTGGTACCAAGCAATTTCCAGCACCTCTGCATTACACTCTCCTGCTCATTTTTACTAAGCTATTATAACAGCAAAAAATGCTGAAACTTAGTGGCATCCAAAAAGTGGCTGTTGTACTCCATTACTGTGCCACTTGTGCCAAGCAAGTCCCAATACCTCTGCATTCTCCCTTCCTGCACATTTTTACTAAGCTATTATAATAGCAAAAAATGCTGAAACTTAGTGGCATCCAAAAAGTGGCTGCTGTACTCCATTAGTGTCCCACTGGTGCCAAGCAATTTTCAGCACCTCTGCATTTCCCCCTCCTGCTCATTTTTACTAAGCTATTATAATAGCAAAAAATGCCTAAACTTAGTGGCATCCAAAAAGTGGCTGTTGTACTCCATTAGTGTCCCACTGGTGCCAAGCAATTTACAGCACCTCTGCATTGCACTCTCCTGCTCATTTTTACTAATCTATTATAACAGCAAAAAATGCTGAAACTTAGTGGCATCCAAAAAGTGGCTGTTGTACTCCATTATTGTGCTACCTGTGCAAAGCAAGTCCCAATACCTCTGCATTCTCTCCTCCTGCACATTTTTACTAAGCTATTATAATAGCAAAAAATGCTGAAACTTAGTGGCATCCAAAAGGTGGCTGTTGTAGTACTCCATTTGTGTCCCACTGGTGCCAAGCAATTTCCAGCACCTCTGCATTACACCCTCCTGCTCATTTTTACTAAGCTATTATAATAGAAAAAAATGCTGAAACTTGATGGCATCCAAAAAGTTGCTGTTGTACTCAATTAATGTCATACTGGTGCCAAGCAATTTCCAGCACCTCTGCATTACACCCTGCTGCTCATTTTTACTAAGCTATTATAACAGCAAAAAATGCTAAAACTTAATGGAATCCAAAAAGTGGTTGTTGTACTCCAGTAGTGTCCCACTGGTACCAAGCAATTTCCAGCACCTCTGCATTGCACTCTCCTGCTCATTTTTACTAAGCTATTATAACAGCAAAAAATGCTGAAACTTAGTGGCATCCAAAAAGTGGCTGTTGTACTCCATTATTGTGCCACTTGTGCAAAGCAAGTCCCAATACCTCTGCATTCTCTCCTACTGCACATTTTTACTAAGCTATTATAATAGCAAAAAATGCTGAAACTTAGTGGCATCCAAAAAGTGGCTGTTGTAGTACTCCATTTGTGTCCCATTGGTGCCAAGCAATTTCCAGCACCTCTGCATTACACCCTCCTGCTCATTTTTACTAAGCTATTATAATAGAAAAAAATGCTGAAACTTGATGGCATCCAAAAAGTTGCTGTTGTACTCAATTAATGTCATACTGGTGCCAAGCAATTTCCAGCACCTCTGCATTACACCCTCCTGCTCATTTTTACTAAGCTATTATAACAGCAAAAAATGCTAAAACTTAATGGAATCCAAAAAGTGGTTGTTGTACTCCAGTAGTGTCCCACTGGTACCAAGCAATTTCCAGCACCTCTGCATTGCACTCTCCTGCTCATTTTTACTAAGCTATTATAACAGCAAAAAATGCTGAAACTTAGTGGCATCCAAAAGGTGGCTGTTGTAGTACTCCATTTGTGTCCCACTGGTGCCAAGCAATTTCCAGCACCTCTGCATTACACCCTCCTGCTCATTTTTACTAAGCTATTATAATAGAAAAAAATGCTGAAACTTGATGGCATCCAAAAAGTGGCTGTTGTACTCAATTAGTGTCCCACTGGTGCAAGCAATTTCCAGCACCTCTGCATTACACCCTCCTGCTCATTTTTACTAAGCTATTATAATAGCAAAAAATGCTGAAACTTAGTGGCATCCAAAAAGTGGCTGTTGTACTCAATTAGTGTCCCATTGGTGCCAAGCAATTTCCAGCACCTCTACATTACACCCTTCTGCTCATTTTTACTAAGCTATTATAACAGGAAAAAATGCTGAAACTTTGTGGCATTGAAAAAGTGGCTGTTGTACTCAATTAGTGTCTTACTGGTGCCAAGCAATTTCCAGCACCTCTGCATTACACCCTCCTGCTCATTTTTACTAAGCTATTATAATAGCAAAAAATTCTGAAACTTAGTGGCATCCAAAAAGTGCCTGTTGTACTAAATTAGTGTCCCACTGGTGCCAAGCAATTTCCAGCACCTCTGCATTACACCCTCCTGCTCATTTTTACTAAGCTATTATAATAGCAAAAAATGCTGAAACTTAGTGGCATCCAAAAAGTGGCTGTTGTACTCCATTAGTGTCCCACTGGTGCCAAGCAATTTCCAGCACCTCTGCATTACACCCTCCTGCTCATTTTTACTAAGCTATTATAATAACAAAAAATGCTGAAACTTAGTGGCATCCAAGAAGTGGCTGTTGCACTTAATTAGT
Organism: Anomaloglossus baeobatrachus; assembly: GCF_048569485.1. Taxonomy (NCBI): domain Eukaryota; kingdom Metazoa; phylum Chordata; class Amphibia; order Anura; family Aromobatidae; genus Anomaloglossus; species Anomaloglossus baeobatrachus. Next base: position 99,207,706 of record NC_134360.1, on the reverse strand, counting down.
GTCCCACTGGTGCCAAGCAATTTCCAGCACCTCTGCATTACACCCTCCTACTCATTTTTACTAAGCTATTATAACAGCAAAAAATGCTGAAACTTAGTGGCATCCAAAAAGTGGCTGTTGAACTCCATTAGTGTCCCACTGGTGCCAAGCAATATCCAGCACCTCTGCATTGCACCCTCTTGCACTTTTTTGCAAAGCCATTTTAATTGCAGAGTGCTGCCAGTTAGTGCCATCCGAAAAGTGGCTGTTGTACTCCATTATTGTGCCACTTGTGCCAAGCAAGTCCCACCACCTCTGCATTCTCCCCTCCTGCACATTTTTACTAAGCTATTATAATAGCAAAAAATGCTGAAACTTAGTGGCATCCAAAAAGTGGCTGTTGTACTCCATTAGTGTCCCACTGGTGCCAAGCAATTTCCAGCACTTCTGTCTGCATTACACCCTCCTGCTCATTTTTACTAAGCTATTATAATAGCAAAAAATGCTGAAACTTAGTGGTATCCAAAAAGTGGCTGTTGTACTCTGGTAGTGTCCCACTGGTGCCAAGCAATTTCCAGCACCTCTGCATTACACACTCCTGCTCATTTTTACTAAGCTATTATAATAGCAAAAAATGCTGAAACTTAGCGGCATACAAAAAGTGGCTGTTGTACACCATTATTGTGCCACTTGTGCCAAGCAAGTCCCAATACCTCTGCATTCTACCCTCCTGCACATTTTTACTAAGCTATTATAATAGCAAAAAATGCTGAAACTTAGTGGCATCCAAAAAGTGGCTGTTGTACTACATTAGTGTCCCACTGGTGCCAAGCAATTTTCAGCACCTCTGCATTTCACCCTCCTGCTCATTTTTACTAAGCTATTATAATAGCAAAAAATGCTGAAACTTAGTGGCATCCAAAAAGTGGCTGTTGTACTCCATTAGTGTCCCACTGGTGCCAAGCAATTTCCAGCACCTCTGCATTACACCCTCCTGCTTATTTTTACTGAGCTATTATAATAGCAAAAAATGATGAAACTTAGTGGCATCCAAAAAGTGGCTGTTGTACTCAATTAGTGTCCCATTGGTGCCAAGCAATTTCCAGCACCTCTACATTACACCCTTCTGCTCATTTTTACTAAGCTATTATAACAGGAAAAAAATGCTGAAACTTTGTGGCATCCAAAAAGTGGCTGTTGTACTCAATTAGTGACATACTGGTGCCAAGCAATTTCCAGCACCTCTGCATTACACCCTCCTGCTCATTTTTACTAAGCTATTATAATAGCAAAAAATGCTGGAACTTAGTGGCATCAAAAAATGTCTTTTGTACTTCATTAGTGTCCCACTGGTGCCAAGCAATTTCAAGCACCTCTGCATTACACCCTCCTGCTAATTTTTACTAAACTATTATAATAGCAAAAAATGCTGAAACTTAGTGGCATCCAAAAAGTGCCTGTTGTACTCCATTAGTGTCTCACTGGTGCCAAGCAATTTCCAGTATCTCTTTCTGCATTACACCCTCCTGCTCATTTTTACTAAGCTATTATAATAGTAAAAAATGCTGAAACTTAGTGGCATCCAAAAAGTGGCTGTTGTACTCAATTAGTGTCATACTGGTGCCAAGCAATTTCCATCACCTCTGCATTACACCCTCCTGCTCATTTTTACTAAGCTATTATAATAGCAAAAAATGCTGAAACTTATTGGCATCCAAAAAGTGGCTGTTGTACTCCATTAGTGTCCCACTGGTGCCAAGCAATTTCCAGTATCTCTTTCTGCATTACACCCTCCTGCTCATTTTTACTAAGCTATTATAATAGTAAAAAATGCTGAAACTTAGTGGCATCCAAAAAGTGGCTGTTGTACTCAATTAGTGTCATACTGGTGCCAAGCAATTTCCAGTATCTCTTTCTGCATTACACCCTCCTGCTCATTTTTACTAAGCTATTATAATAGCAAAAAATGCTGGAACTTAGTGGCATCAAAAAATGGCTTTTGTACTTCATTAGTGTCCCACTGGTGCCAAGCAATTTCAAGCACCTCTGCATTACACCCTCCTGCTAATTTTTACTAAACTATTATAAAAGCAAAAAATGCTGAAACTTAGTGGCATCCAAAAAGTGCCTGTTGTACTCCATTAGTGTCCCACTGGTGCCAAGCAATTTCCAGCACCTCTGCATTACACCCTCCTGCTCATTTTTAATAAGCTATTATAATAGCAAAAAATGCTGAAACTTAGTGGCATCCAAAAAATGGCTGTTGTACTCCATTAGTGTCCCACTGGTGCCAAGCAATTTCCAGCACCTCTGCATTACCCCCTCCTGCTCATTTTTACTAAGCTATTATAATAGCAAAAAATGCTGAAACTTATTGGCATCCAAAAAGTGGCTGTTGTACTCCATTAGTGTCATACTGGTGCCAAGCAATTTCCATCACCTCTGCATTACACCCTCCTGCTAATTTTTACTAAGCTATTATAATAGCAAAAAATGCTGAAACTTAGCGGCATCCAAAAAGTGGCTGTTGTACTCCATTAGTGTCCCACTGGTACCAAGCAATTTCCAGCACCTCTGCATTACACTCTCCTGCTCCTTTTTACTAAGCTATTGTAACAGCAAAAAATGCTGAAACTTAGTGGCATCCAAAAAGTGGCTGTTGTATTCCATTATTGTGCCACTTGTGCCAAGCAAGTCCCAATACCTCTGCATTCTCCGTTCCTGCACATTTTTACTAAGCTATTATAATAGCAAAAAATGCTGAAACTTAGTGGCATCCAAAAAGTGGCTGTTGTACTCCATTAGTGTCCCACTGGTGCCAAGCAATTTTCAGCACCTCTGCATTTCCCCCTCCTGCTCATTTTTACTAAGCTATTATAGTAGCAAAAAATGCCTAACCTTAGTGGCATCCAAAAAGTGGCTGTTGTACTCCATTAGTGTCCCACTGGTGCCAAGCAATTTCCAGCACCTCTGCATTACACCCTCCTGCTCATTTTTACTAAGCTATTATAATAGCAAAAAATGTTGGAACTTAGTGGCATCCAAAAAATGGATTTTGTACTCCATTAGTGTCCCACTGGTGACAAGCAATTTCAAGCACCTCTGCATTACACCCTCCTGCTCATTTTTACTAAGCTATTATTATAGCAGAAAATGCTGAAACTTAGTGGCATCCAAAAAGTGGCTGTTGTACTCCATTAGTGTCCCACTGGTTCCATGCAATTTCCAGCATCTCTGTCTGCATTACACCCTCCTGCTCATTTTTACTAAGCTATTATAATAGCAAAAAATGCTGAAACTTAGTGGCATCCAAAAAGTGGCTGTTGTACTCCATTAGTGTCCCACTGGTGCCAAGCAATTTCCAGCACCTCTGCATTACACCCTCCTGCTCATTTTTACTAAGCTATTATAATAGAAAAAAATGCTGAAACTTGATGGCATCCAAAAAGTGGCTGTTGTACTCAATTAGTGTCCCACTGGTGCCAAGCAATTTCCAGCACCTCTGCATTACACCCTCCTGCTCATTTTTACTAAGCTATTATAATAGCAAAAAATGCTGAAACTTAGTGGCATCCAAAAAGTGCCTGTTGTACTCCATTAGTGTCCCACTGGTGCCAAGCAATTTCCAGCACCTCTGCATTACAACCTCCTGCTCATTTTTACTAAGCTATTATGATAGCAAAAAATGCTGAAACTTAGTGGCATCCAAAAAATGGCTGTTGTACTCCATTAGTGTCCCACTGGTGCCAAGCAATTTCCAGCACCTCTGCATTACACCCTCCTGCTCATTTTTACTAAGCTATTATAATAGCAAAAAATGCTGAAACTTAGTGGCATCCAAAAAGTGGCTGTTGTACTCCATTAGTGTCCCACTGGTGCCAAGCAATTTCCAGTATCTCTGTCTGCATTACACCCTCCTGCTCATTTTTACTAAGCTATTATAATAGCAAGAAATGCTGAAACTTAGTGGCATCCAAAAAGTGGCTGTTGTACTCAATTAGTGTCATACTGGTGCCAAACAATTTCCAGCACCTCTGTATTACACCTTCCTGCTAATTTTTACTAAGCTATTATAATAGCAAAAAATGCTGAAACTTAGTGGCATCCAAAAAATGGCTGTTGTACTCCGGTAGTGTCCCACTGGTGCCAAGAAATTTCCAGCACCGCTTCATTACACCCTCCTGCTCATTTTTACTAAGCTATTATAATAGCAAAAAATGCTGAAACTTAGCGGCATCCAAAAAGTGGCTGTTGTACTCCATTAGTGTCCCACTGGTACCAAGCAATTTCCAGCACCTCTGCATTACACCCTCCTGCTCATTTTTACTAAGCTATTATAATAGCAAAAAATGCTGAAACTTAGTTGCATCCAAAAAGTGGCTGTTGTACTCAATTAGTGTCATACTGGTGCCAAGCAATTTCCAGCACCTCTGCATTACACTCTCCTGCTCATTTTTACTAAGCTATTATAACAGCAAAAAATGATGAAACTTAGTGGCATCCAAAAAGTGGCTGTTGTACTCAATTATTGTGCCACTTGTGCCAAGCAAGTCCCAATACCTCTGCATTCTCCCCTCCTGCACATTTTTACTAAGCTATTATAATAGCAAAAAATGCTGAAACTTAGTGGCATCTTAAAAGTGGCTGTTGTACTCCATTAGTGTCCCACTGGTGCCAAGCAATTTTCAGCACCTCTGCATTACACCCTCCTGCTCATTTTTACTACGCTATTATAATAGCAACAAATGCTAAAACTTAGTGGCATCTTAAAAGTGGCTGTTGTACTCCATTAGTGTTCCACCCGTGCCAAGCAATTTCAAGCACCTCTGCATTACACCCTCCTGCTCATTTTAACTAAGCTATTATAATAGCAACAAATGCTGAAACTTAGTGGTATCCAAAAAGTGGATGTTGTACTCCATTAGTGTCCCACTGGTGCCAAGCAATTTCTAGCACCTCTGCATTCTCCCCTCCTGCACATTTTTACTAAGCTATTATAATAGCAAAAAATGCTGAAACTTAGTGGCAACCAAAAAGTGGCTGTTGTACTCCATTAGTGTCCCACTGGTGCGAAGCAATTTCCAGCACCACTGCATTACACCCTCCTGCTAATTTTTACTAAGCTATCATAACAGCAAAACATGCTGAAACTTAGTGGCATCCAAAAAGTGGCTGTTGTACTCCATTAGTATCCCACTGGTGCCAAGCAATTTCCAGCACCTCTGCATTACACCCTCCTGCTCATTTTAACTAAGCTATTATAATAGCAACAAATGCTGAAACTTAGTGGTATCCAAAAAGTGGCTGTTGTACTCCATTAGTGTCCCACTGGTGCCAAGCAATTTCTAGCACCTCTGCATTCTCCCCTCCTGCACATTTTTACTAAGCTATTATAATAGCAAAAAATGCTGAACCTTAGTGGCATCCAAAAAGTGGCTATTCTACTCCATTATTGTGCCACTTGTGCCAAGTAAGTCCCAATACCTCTACATTCTCCCCTCCTGCACATTTTACTAAGCTATTATAATAGCAAAAAATGCTGAACCTTAGTGGCATCCAAAAAGTGGCTGTTGTACTCCATTTGTGTCCCACTGGTGCCAAGCAATTTCCAGCACCTCTGCATTACACCCGCCTGCTTACTTTTACTAAGCTATTATAAAAGCAAAAAATGCTGAACCTTAGTGGCATCCAAAAAGTGGCTATTGTACTCCATTATTGTGGCACTTGTGGCAAATAAGTCCCAATACCTCTGCATTCTCCCCTCCTGCACATTTTTACTAAGCTATTATAATAGCAAAAAATGCTGAAACTTAGTGGCATCCAAAAAGTGGCTGTTGTACTGCATTAGTATCCCACTGGTGCCAAGCAGTTTATAGCACCTCTGCATTACACCCTCCTGCACATTTTTGCAAAGCCATTTAATTAACAAAAAATGCTGAAACATAGTGGCATCCAAAAAGTGGCTGTTGTACTCCATTAGTATCCCACTGGTGCCAAGCAATTTATAGCACCTCTGCATTACACCCTCCTGCACATTTTTACAAAGCCATTTTAATAACAAAAATTGCTGAAACTTAGTGGCATCCAAAAAGTGGCTGTTGTACTCCATTAGTATCACACTGGTACCCAGCAATTTCCACCACCTCTGCATTACACCCTCCTGCTCATTTTTACTAAGTTATTATAATAGCAAAAAATGCTGAAACTTAGTGGCATCCAAAAAGTGGCTGTTGTACTCCATTTGTGTCCCACTGGTGCCGAGCAATTTCCAGCACCTCTGCGTTACACCCTCCTGCACATTTTTTGCAAAGCCTTTTTATTGCAGAGTGCTGCCAGTTGTGCCTTCCAAAAAGTGGCTGTTGTACTCCATTAGTGTCCCACTTGTGCGAAGCAAGTCCCACTACGTCTGCATTCTCCTTTCCTGCACATTTTTACTAAGCTATTATAATAGCAAAAAATGCTGAACCTAAGTGGCATCCAAAAAGTGGCTGTTGTACTCCATTATTGTGCCACTTGTGCCAAGCAAGTCCCAATACCTCTGCATTCTCCCCTCCTGCACATTTTTACTAAGCTATTATAATAGCAAAAAATGCTGAAACTTAGTGGCATCTTAAAAGTGGCGGTTGTACTCCATTAGTGTCCCACTGGTGCCAAGCAATTTTCAGCACCTCTGCATTACACCCTCCTGCTCATTTTTACTACGCTATTATAATAGCAACAAATGCTAAAACTTAGTGGCATCTTAAAAGTGGCTGTTGTACTCCATTAGTGTTCCACCGGTGCCAAGCAATTTCCAGCACCTCTGCATTACACCCTCCTGCTCATTTTAACTAAGCTATTATAATAGCAACAAATGCTGAAACTTAGTGGTATCCAAAAAGTGGCTGTTGTACTCCATTAGTGTCCCACTGGTGCCAAGCAATTTCTAGCACCTCTGCATTCTCCCCTCCTGCACATTTTTACTAAGCTATTATAATAGCAAAAAATGCTGAAACTTAGTGGCAACCAAAAAGTGGCTGTTGTACTCCATTAGTGTCCCACTGGTGCGAAGCAATTTCCAGCACCTCTGCATTACACCCTCCTGCTAATTTTTACTAAGCTATTATAACAGCAAAAAATGCTGAAACTTAGTGGCATCCAAAAAGTGGCTGTTGTACTCCATTAGTATCCCTCTAGTGCCAAGCAATTTCCAGCACCTCTGCATTACACCCTCGTGCTCATTTTAACTAAGCTATTATAATAGCAACAAATGCTGAAACTTAGTGGTATCCAAAAAGTTGCTGTTGTACTCCATTAGTGTCCCATTGGTGCCAAGCAATTTCTAGCACCTCTGCATTCTCCCCTCCTGCACATTTTTACTAAGCTATTATAATAGCAAAAAATGCTGAACCTTAGTGGCATCCAAAAAGTGGCTATTCTACTCCATTATTGTGCCACTCGTGCCAAGTAAGTCCCAATACCTCTACATTCTCCCCTCCTGCACATTTTACTAAGCTATTATAATAGCAAAAAATGCTGAACCTTAGTGGCATCCAAAAAGTGGCTGTTGTACTCCATTTGTGTCCCACTGGTGCCAAGCAATTTCCAGCACCTCTGCATTACACCCTCCTGCTTACTTTTACTAAGCTATTATAATAGCAAAAAATGCTGAACCTTAGTGGCATCCAAAAAGTGGCTGTTGTACTCCATTAGTATCACACTGGTACCCAGCAATTTCCACCACCTCTGCATTACACCCTCCTGCTCATTTTTACTAAGTTATTATAATAGCAAAAAATGCTGAAACTTAGTGGCATCCAAAAAGTGCCTGTTGTACTCCATTTGTAACCCACTGGTGCCGAGCAATTTCCAGCACCTCTGCGTTACACCCTCCTGCACATTTTTTGCAAAGCCTTTTTATTGCAGAGTGCTGCCAGTTAGTGCCTTCCAAAAAGTGGCTGTTGTACTCCATTAGGGTCCCACTTCTGCGAAGCAAGTCCCACTACGTCTGCATTCTCCTTTCCTGCACTTTTTTACTAAGCTATTATAATAGCAAAAAATGCTGAACCTAAGTGGCATCCAAAAAGTGGCTGTTGTACTCCATTATTGTGCCACTTGTGCCAAGCAAGTCCCAATACCTCTGCATTCTCCGCTTCTGCTCATTTTTACTAAGCTATTATAATAGCAAAAAATGCTGAAACTTAGTGGCATCCAAAAAGTGGCTGTTGTACTCCATTAGTGTCCCACTGGTGCCAAGCAATTTCCAGCACCTCTGTATTGCACCCGCCAGCTTATTTTTACTAAGCTATTATAATAGCAACAAATGCTGAAACTTAGTGGCATCCAAAAAGTGGCTGTTGTACTCCATTAGTGTCCCACTGGTGCCAAGCAATTTCCAGCACCTCTGCATTACACCCTTCTGCTCATTTTTACTAAGCTATTATAATAGCAAAAAATGCTGAAATTTAATGGCATCCAAAAAGTGGCTGTTGTACTCCATTAGTGTCCCACTGGTGCCAAGCAATTTCCAGCACCTCTGCATTGCACCCTCCTGCTCATTTTTACTAAGCTATTATAATAGTAACAAATGCTGAAACTTAGTGGCATCCAAAAAGTGGCTGTTGAACTCCATTAATGTCCCACTGGTGCCAAACAATTTCCAGCAACTCTGCATTACACCTTCCTGCTCATTTTTACTAAGCTATTATATTAGCAAGAAATGCTGAAACTTAGTGGCATCCAAAAAGTGGCTGTTGTACTCCATTAGTGTCCCACTGGTGCCGAGCAATTTCCCGCACCTCTGCATTACATCCTCATGCACATTTTTTGCAAAGCCATTTTAATTGCAGAGTGCTGCCAGTTAGTGCCATCCAAAAAGTGGCTGTTGTACTCCATTAGTGTCCCACTTGTGCCAAGCAAGTCCCACTACCTCTGCATTCTCCCCTCCTGCACATTTTTACTAAGCTATTATAATAGCAAAAAATGATGAACCTTATTGGCATCCAAAAAGTGGCTGTTGTACTCCATTAATGTCCCACTGGTGCCAAACAATTTCCAGCACCTCTGCATTACACCCTCCTGCTCATTTTTACTAAGCTATTATAATAGCAAAAAATGCTGAAACTTAGTGGCATGCAAAAAATTGCTGTTGTACTCCATTACTGTACCACTGGTGCTGAGCAATTTCCAGCACCTCTGCATTACACCCTCCTGCACATTTTTTGCAAAGCCATTTTACATGCAGAGTGATGCCAGTTAGTGCCATCCAAAAAGTGGCTGTTGTACTCCATTAGTGTCCCACTGGTGCCAAGCAATTTCCAGCAACTCTACATTACACCCTCCTGCTCATTTTTACTAAGATATTATAATAGCAAAAAAATGCTGAAACTTAGTGGCATCCAAAAAGTGGCTGTTGTACTCCATTAGTGTCCCACTGGTGCCAAGCAATTTCCAGCAACTCTACATTACACCCTCCTGCTCATTTTTTCTAAGCTATTATAATAGCAACAAATGCTGAAACTTAGTGGCATCCAAAAAGTGGCTGTTATACTACATTAGTGTCCCACTGGTGCCAAGCAATTTATAGCACCTCTGCATTACACCCTCCTGCTCATTTTTACTAAGCTATTATAATAGCAAAAAATGCTGAACCTTAGTGGCATCCAAAAAGTGGCTATTCTACTCCATTATTGTGGCACTTGTGCCAAGTAAGTCCCAATACCTCTGCATTCTCCCCTCCTGCACATTTTTACTAAGCTATTATAATAGCAAAAAATGCTGAAACTTAGTGGCATCCAAAAAGTGGCTGTTGTACTGCATTAGTATCCCACTGGTGCCAAGCAATTTATAGCACCTCTGCATTACACCCTCCTGCACATTTTTGCAAAGCCATTTAATTAACAAAAAATGCTGAAACATAGTGGCATCCAAAAAGTGGCTGTTGTACTCCATTAGTATCCCACTGGTGCCAAGCAATTTATAGCACCTCTGCATTACACCCTCCTGCACATTTTTACAAAGCCATTTTAATAACAAAAAATGCTGAAACTTAGTGGCATCCAAAAAGTGGCTGTTGTACTCCATTAGTATCACACTGGTACCCAGCAATTTCCACCACCTCTGCATTACACCCTCCTGCTCATTTTTACTAAGTTATTATAATAGCAAAAAATGCTGAAACTTAGTGGCATCCAAAAAGTGCCTGTTGTACTCCATTTGTGTCCCACTGGTGCCGAGCAATTTCCAGCACCTCTGCGTTACACCCTCCTGCACATTTTTTGCAAAGCCTTTTTATTGCAGAGTGCTGCCAGTTAGTGCCTTCTAAAAAGTGGCTGTTGTACTCCATTAGTGTCCCACTTGTGCGAAGCAAGTCCCACTACGTCTGCATTCTCCTTTCCTGCACATTTTTACTAAGCTATTATAATAGCAAAAAATGCTGAACCTAAGTGGCATCCAAAAAGTGGCTGTTGTACTCTATTATTGTGCCACTTGTGCCAAGCAAGTCCCAATACCTCTGCATTCTCCCCTTCTGTTCATTTTTACTAAGCTATTATAATAGCAAAAAATGCTGAAACTTAGTGGCATCCAAAAAGTGGCTGTTGTACTCCATTAGTGTCCCACTGGTGCCAAGCAATTTCCAGCACCTCTGTATTGCACCCGCCAGCTTATTTTTACTAAGCTATTATAATAGCAACAAATGCTGAAACTTAGTGGCATCCAAAAAGTGGCTGTTGTACTCCATTAGTGTCCCACCGGTGCCAAGCAATTTCCAGCACCTCTGTATTACACCCTTCTGCTCATTTTTACTAAGCTATTATAATAGCAAAAAATGCTGAAATTTAATGGCATCCAAAAAGTGGCTGTTGTACTCCATTAGTGTCCCACTGGTGCCGAGCAATTTCCCGTACCTCTGCATTACATCCTCATGCACATTTTTTGGAAAGCCATTTTAATTGCAGAGTGCTGCCAATTAGTGCCATCCAAAAAGTGGCTGTTGTACTCCATTAGTGTCCCACTTGTGCCAAGCAAGTCCCACTACCTCTGCATTCTCCCCTCCTGCACATTTTTACTAAGCTATTATAATAGCAAAAAATGATGAACCTTATTGGCATCCAAAAAGTGGCTTTTGTACTCCATTAGTGTCCCACTGGTACCAAGCCGTTTCCAGCACCTCTGCATTACACCCTCCTGCTCATTTTTACTAAGCTCTTATAATAGCAACAAATGCTGAAACTTAGTGGCATCCAAAAAGTGGCTGTTGTACTCCATTAATGTCCCACTGGTGCCAAACAATTTCCAGCACCTCTGCATTACACCCTCCTGCTCATTTTTACTAAGCTATTATAATAGCAAAAAATGCTGAAACTTAGTGGCATGCAAAAAATTGCTGTTGTACTCCATTACTGTACCACTGGTGCTGAGCAATTTCCAGCACCTCTGCATTACACCCTCCTGCACATTTTTTGCAAAGCCATTTTACATGCAGAGTGATGCCAGTTAGTGCCATCCAAAAAGTGGCTGTTGTACTTCAATAGTGTCCCACTGGTGCCAAGCAATTTCCAGCACCTCTACATTACACCCTCCTGCTCATTTTTACTAAGCTATTATAATAGCAAAAAATGCTGAAACTTAGTGGCATCCAAAAAGTGGCTGTTGTACTCCATTAGTGTCCCACTGGTGCCAAGCAATTTCCAGCACCTCTGCATTACACCCTCCTGCTCATTTTTACTAGACTATTATAATAGCAAAAAATGCTGAAACTTAGTGGCATCCAAAAAGTGGCTGTTATACTACATTAGTGTCCCACTGGTGCCAAGCAATTTCCAGCACCTCTGCATTACACCCTCCTGCTCAATTTTTCTAAGCTATTATAATAGCAACAAATGCTGAAACTTAGTGGCATCCAAAAAGTGGCTGTTGTACTCCATTAGTGTCCCACTGATGCCAAGCAATTTCCAGCACCTCTGCATTACACCCTCCTGCTCATTTTTACTAAGCTATTATAATAGCAAGAAATACTGAAACTTAGTGGCATCCAAAAAGTGGCTGTTGTACTCCATTAGTGTCCCACTGGTGCCAAGAAATTTCCAGCACCTCTGCATTACACCCTCCTGCTCATTTTTACTAAGCAATTATAATAGCAAAAAATGCTGAAACTTAGTGGCATGCAAAAAATTGCTGTTGTACTCCATTAGTGTCCAACTGGTGCTGAGCAATTTCCAGCACCTCTGCATTACACTCTCCTGCACATTTTTTGCAAAGCCATTTTAAATGCAGAGTGATGCCAGTTAGTGCCATCCAAAAAATGGCTCTTGTACTCCATTAGTGTCCCACTTGTGCCAAGCAAGTCCCACTACCTCTGCATTCTCCCCTCCTGCACATTTTTACTAAGCTATTATAATAGCAAAAAATGCTGAACCTTCGTGGCATCCAAAAAGTGGCTGTTGTACTCCATTTTTGTGCCACTTGTGCCAAGCAAGTCCCAATACCTCTGCATTCTCCCCTCCTGCACATTTTTACTAAGCTATTCTAATAGCAAAAAATGCTAAAACTTAGTGGCATGCAAAAAATGGCTGTTGTACTCCATTAGTGTCCCACTGGTGCTGAGCAATTTCCAGCACCTCTGCATTACACCCTCCTGCACATTTTTACTAAGCTATTATAATAGCAAAAAATGATGAAACTTAGTGGCATCCAAAAAGTGGCTGTTGTACTCCATTAGTGTCCCACTGGTGCCAAGCAATTTCCAACACCTCTGCATTACACCCTCCTGCTCATTTTTACTAGACTATTATAATAGCAAAAAATGCTGAAACTTAGTGGCATCCAAAAAGTGGCTGTTGTACTCCATTAGTGTCCCACTGATGCCAAGCAATTTCCAGCACCTCTGCATTACACCCTCCTGCTCATTTTTACTAAGCGATTATAATAGCAAGAAATGCTGAAACTTAGTGGCATCCAAAAAGTGGCTGTTGTACTCCATTAGTGTCCCACTGGTGCCAAGAAATTTCCAGCACCTCTGCATTACACCCTCCTGCTCATTTTTACTAAGCTATAATAGCAAACAATGCTGAAACTTAGTGGCATGCAAAAAATTGCTGTTGTACTCCATTAGTGTCCCACTGGTGCTGAGCAATTTCCAGCACCTCTGCATTACACCCTCCTGCACATTTTTTGCAAAGCCATTTTAAATGCAGAGTGATGCCAGTTAGTGCCATCCAAAAAGTGGCTCTTGTACTCCATTAGTGTCCCACTTGTGCCAAGCAAGTCCCAATACCTCTGCATTCTCCCCTCCTGCACATTTTTACTAAGCTATTATAATAGCAAAAAATGCTGAACCTTCGTGGCATCCAAAAAGTGGCTGTTGTACTCCATTATTGTGCCACTTGTGCCAAGCAAGTCCCAATACCTCTGCATTCTCCCCTCCTGCACATTTTTACTAAGCTATTATAATAGCAAAAAATGCTTAAACTTAGTGGCATCCAAAAAGTGGCTGTTGTAGTCCATTAGTGTCCCACTGGTGCCAAGCAATTTCCAGCAACTCTACATTACACCCTCCTGCTCATTTTTACTAAGCTATTATAATAGCAAAAAATGCTGAAACTTAGTGGCATCCAAAAAGTGGCTGTTATACTACATTAGTGTCCCATTGGTGCCAAGCAATTTCCAGCACCTCTGCATTACACACTCCTGCTCATTTTTTCTAAGACATTATAATAGCTACAAATGCTGAAACTTAGTGGCATCCAAAAAGTGGCTGTTGTACTCCATTAGTGTCAAACTGGTGCCAAACAATTTCCAGCACCTCTGCATTACACCCTCCTGCTCATTTTTACTAAGCTATTATAATAGCAAAAAATGCTGAAACTTAGTGGCATGCAAAAAATTGCTGTTGTACTCCATTAGTGTCCCACTGGTGCTGAGCAATTTCCAGCACCTCTGCATTACACCCTCCTGCACATTTTTTGCAAAGCCATTTTAAATGCAGAGTGATGCCAATTAGTGCCATCCAAAAAGTGGCTGTTGTACACCATTAGTGTCCCACTTGTGCCAAGCAAGTCCCAATACCTCTGCATTCTCCCCTCCTGCACATTTTTACTAAGCTATTATAATAGTAAAAATTGCTGAAACTTAGTGGCATCCAAAAAGTGGCTGTTGTACTCCATTAGTGTCCCACTGGTGCCAAGCAATTTTCAGCACCTCTGCATTACACCCTCCTGCTCATTTTTACTACGCTATTATAATAGCAACAAATGCTAAAACTTAGTGGCATCTTAAAAGTGGCTGTTGTACTCCATTAGTGTCCCACCGGTGCCAAGCAATTTCCAGCACCTCTGCATTACACCCTCCTGCTCATTTTTACTAAGTTATTATAATAGCAACAAATGCTGAAACTTAGTGGCATCCAAAAAGTGGCTGTTGTACTCCATTAGTGTCCCACTGATGCCAAGCAATTTCCAGCACCTCTGCATTACACCCTCCTGCTCATTTTTACTAAGCTATTGTAATAGCAAAAATGCTGAAACTTAGTGGCAACCAAAAAGTGGCTGTTGTACTCCATTAGTGCCCCACTGGTGCCAAGCATTTTCCAGCACCTCTGCATTACACCCTCCTGCTCATTTTTACTAAGCTATTATAATAGTAACAAATGCTGAAACTTAGTGGCATCCTAAAAGTGGCTGTTGTACTCCATTTGTATCCCTCTGGTGCCAAGCAATTTCCAGCACCTCTGCATTACACCCTCCTGCTCATTTTTACTAAGCTATTATAATAGCAAAAAATGCTGAAACTTAGTGGCATCCAAAAAGTGGCTGTTGTACTCCATTAGTGTCCCACAGGTGCCAAGCAATTTCCAGCACCTCTGCATTACACCCTCCTGCTCATTTTTACCAAGCTTTCATAATAGCAAAAAATGCTGAAACTTAGCGGCATCCAAAAAGTGGCTGTTGTACTCCATTAGTGTCCCACTGGTGCGGAGCAATTTCCATCACCTCTGCATTACACCCTCCTGCACATTTTTTGCAAAGACATTTTAATTGCAGAGTGCTGCCAGTTAGTGCCATCCAAAAAGTGGCTGTTACACTCCATTAGTGTCCCACTTGTGCCAAGCAAGTCCCACTACCTCTGCATTCTCCCCTCCTGCACATTTTTACTAAACTATTATAATAGCAAATAATGCTGAACCTTAGTGGCATCCAAAAAGTGGCTGTTGTACTCCATTAGTGTCCCACTGGTGCCAAGCAATCTCCAGCACCTCTGTCTGCATTACACCCTCCTGCTTACTTTTACTAAGCTATTATAATAGCAACAAATGCTGAAACTTAGTGGCATCCAAAAAGTGGCTGTTGTACTCCATTAGTGTCCCACCGGTTCCAAGCAATTTCCAGCACCTCTGCATTACACCCTACTGCTCATTTTTACTAAGCTATTATAATAGCAACAAATGCTGAAATTTAGTGGCATCCAAAAAGTGGCTGTTGTACTCCATTAGTGTCCCACTAGTGCCAACCAATTTTTAGTACCTCTGCATTACATCCTCCTGCACATTTTTGCAAAGCAATTTTAATAACTAAAAATGCTGAAACTTAGTGGCATTCAAAAAGTGGCTGTTGTACTCCATTAGTATCCCACTGGTACCCAGCAATTTCCAGAACTCTGCATTACACCCTCCTGCTCATTTTTACTAAGCTATTATAATAGCAAAAAATGCTGAAACTTAGTGGCATCCAAAAAGTGGCTGTTGTACTCCATTATTGTGCCACTTGTGCAAAGTAAGTCCCACTACCTCTGCATTCTCCCCTCCTGCACATTTTTACTAAGCTATTATAATAGCAAAAAATGCTGAACCTAAGTGGCATCCAAAAAGTGGGTGTTGTACTCCATTATTGTGCCACTTGTGCCAAGCAAGTCTCAATACCTCTGCATTCTCCCCTCCTGCACATTTTTACTAAGCTATTATAGTAGCAAAAAATGCTGAAACTTAGTGGCATCCAAAAAGTGGCTGTTGTACTCCATTAGTGTCCCACTGGTGCCAAGCAATTTCCAGCACCTCTGCATTACACCCTCCTGCTTACTTTTACTAAGCTATTATAATAACAACAAATGCTGAAACTTAGTGCCATCCAAAAAGTGGCTGTTGTTCTCCATTAGTGTCCCACCGGTGCCAAGCAATTTCCAGCACCTCTGCATTACACCCTCCTGCTCATTTTTACTAAGCTATTATAATAGCAACAAATGCTGAAATTTAGTGGCATCCAAAAAGTGGCTGTTGTACTCCATTAGTGTCCCACTGGTGCCAAGCAATTTCTAGCACCTCTGCATTACACCCTCCTGCTTATTTTTACTAAGCTATTATAACAGCAAAAAAAGCTGAAACTTAGTGGCATCCAAAAAGTGGCTGTTGTACTCCATTAGTGTCCCACTGCTGCCGAGCAATTTCCAGCACCTCTGCATTACACCCTTTTGCACATTTTTTGCAAAGCCATTTTAATTGCAGAGTGCTGCCAGTTAGTGCCATCCAAAAAGTGGCTGTTGTACTCCATTAGTGTCCCACTTGTGCCAAGCAAGTCCCACTACCTCTGCATTCTCCCCTCCTGCATATTTTTACTAAGCTATTATAATAGCAAAAAATGATGAAACTTAGTGGCATCCAAAAAGTGGCTGTTGTACTCCATTAGTGTCCCACTGGTGCCAAGCAATTTCCAGCATCTCTGCATTACACCCTCCTGCTCATTTTTACTAGACTATTATAATAGCAAAAAATGCTGAAACTTAGTGGCATCCAAAAAGTAGCTGTTATACTACATTAGTGTCCCACTGGTGTCAAGCAATTTCCAGCACCTCTGCATTACACCCTCCTGCAGAATTTTTCTAAGCTATTATAATAGCAACAAAGGCTGAAACTTAGTGGCATCCAAAAAGTGGCTGTTGTACTCCATTAGTGTCCCACTGATGCCAAGCAATTTCCAGCACCTCTGCATTACACCCTCCTGCTCATTTTTACTAAGCGATTATAATAGCAAGAAATGCTGAAACTTAGTGGCATCCAAAAAGTGGCTGTTGTACTCCATTAGTGTCCCACTGGTGCCAAGAAATTTCCAGCACCTCTGCATTACACCCTCCTGCTCATTTTTACTAAGCTATTATAATAGCAAAAAATGCTGAAACTTAGTGGCATGCAAAAAATTGCTGTTGTACTCCATTAGTGTCCCACTGGTGCTGAGCAATTTCCAGCACCTCTGCATTACACCCTCCTGCACATTTTTTGCAAAGCCATTTTAAATGCAGAGTGATGCCAGTTAGTGCCATCCAAAAAATGGCTCTTGTACTCCATTAGTGTCCCACTTGTGCCAAGCAAGTCCCAATACCTCTGCATTCTCCCCTCCTGCACATTTTTACTAAGCTATTATAATAGCAAAAAATGCTGAACCTTCGTGGCATCCAAAAAGTGGCTGTTGTACTCCATTATTGTGCCACTTGTGCCAAGCAAGTCCCAATACCTCTGCATTCTCCCCTCCTGCACATTTTTACTAAGCTATTATAATAGCAAAAAATGCTTAAACTTAGTGGCATCCAAAAAGTGGCTGTTGTAGTCCATTAGTGTCCCACTGGTGCCAAGCAATTTCCAGCAACTCTACATTACACCCTCCTGCTCATTTTTACTAAGCTATTATAATAGCAAAAAATGCTGAAACTTAGTGGCATCCAAAAAGTGGCTGTTGTACTCCATTAGTGTCAAACTGGTGCCAAACAATTTCCAGCACCTCTGCATTACACCCTCCTGCTCATTTTTACTAAGCTATTATAATAGCAAAAAATGCTGAAACTTAGTGGCATGCAAAAAATTGCTGTTGTACTCCATTAGTGTCCCACTGGTGCTGAGCAATTTCCAGCACCTCTGCATTACACCCTCCTGCACATTTTTTGCAAAGCCATTTTAAATGCAGAGTGATGCCAATTAGTGCCATCCAAAAAGTGGCTGTTGTACTCCATTAGTGTCCCTTTGAAGCCAAGCAAGTCCCACTACCTCTGCATTCTCCCTTCCTGCACATTTTTAATAAGCTATTATAATATCAAAAAATGCTGAACCTTCGTGGCATCCAAAAAGTGGCTGTTGTACTCCATTAGTGTCCCACTGGTGCCAAGCAATTTCCAGCACCTCTACATTACACCCTCCTGCTCATTTTTACTAAGCTATTATAATAGCAAAAAATGTTGAAACTTAGTGGCATCCAAAAAGTGGCTGTTGTACTCCGTTAGTGTCCCAATGGTGCAAAGCAATTTCCAGCACTTCTGCATTACACCCTCCTGCTCATTTTTACTAGACTATTGTAATAGTAAAAAATGCTGAAACTTAGTGGCATCCAAAAAGTGGCTGTTGTACTCCATTAGTGTCCTACTGGTGCCAAGCAATTTCCAGCACCTCTGCATTACACCCTCCTGCTCATTTTTACTAAGCTATTATAATAGCAAAAAATGCTGAAACTTAGTGGCATCCAAAAAGTGGCTGTTGTACTCCATTAGTGTCCCACTGGTGCCAAGCAATTTCAAGCACATCTGCATTACACCCTCCTGCTCATTTTTACTAAGCTATTATAATAGAAAAAAATGCTGAAACTTAGTGGCATCCAAAAAGTGGCTGTTGTACTCCATTAGTGTCCCACTGGTGCCGAGCAATTTCAAGCACCTCTGCATTACATCCTCCTGCTCATTTTTTGCAAAGCCATTTTAATTGTAGAGTGCTGCCAGTTAGTGCCATCCAAAAAGTGGCTGTTGTACACCTTTAGTGTCCCACTTGTGCCAAGCAAGTCCCACTACCTCTGCATTCTCCCCTCCTGCACATTTTTACTAAGCTATTATAATAGCAAAAAATGCTGAACCTTAGTGGCATTCAAAAAGTGGCTGTTGTACTCCATTATTGTGCCTCTTGTGCCAAGCAAGTCCCAATTCCTCTGCATTCTCCCCTCCTGCACATTTTTACTAAGCTATTATAATAGCAAAAATGGCTGAAACTTAGTGGCATCCAAAAAGTGGCTGTTGTACTCCATTAGTGTCACACTAGTGCCAAGCAATTTTCAGCACCTCTGCATTACACCCTCCTGCTCATTTTTACTAAGCTATTATAATAGCAACAATTGCTGAAACTTAGTGGCATCCAAAAAGTGGCTGTTGTACTCCATTAGTGTCCCACCGGTGCCAAGCAATTTCCAGCATCTCTGCACTACATCCTGCTGCTCATTTTTACCAAGCTATTATAATAGTAACAAATGCTGAAACTTAGTGGCATCCAAAAAGTGGCTGTTGTACTCCATTCGTGTCTTACTGGTGCCAAGCAATTTCCAGCACCTTTGCATTACACCCTCCTGCTCATTTTTGCTAAGCTATTATAATAGCAAAAAATGCTGAAACTTAGTGGCATCCAAAAAGTGGCTGTTGTACTCCATTAGTGTCCCACTGGTGCCAATCAAATTCCAGCACCTCTGCATTATACTCTCCTGCTCATTTTTACCAAGCTTTCATAATAGCAAAAAATGCTGAAACTTAGCGGCATCCAAAAAGTGGCTGTTGGACTCCATTAGTATCCCACTGGTACCCAGCAATTTCCAGCACCTCTGCATTACACCCTCCTGCTCATTTTTACTAAGCTATTATAATAGCAACAAATGCTGAAATTTAGTGGCATTCAAAAAGTGGCTGTTGTACTCCATTAGTGTCCCACTGGTGCTGAGAAATTTCCAGCACCTCTGCATTACACCCTCTTGCACATTTTTTGCAAAGGCATTTTAATTGCAGAGTGCTGCCAGTTAGTGCCATCCAAAAAGTGGCTGTTGTACTCCATTAGTGTCCCACTTGTGCCAAGCAAGTCCCACTACCTCTGCATTCTCCCCTCCTGCACATTTTTACTAAGCTATTATAATAGCAAAAAATGCTGAACCTTAGTGGCATCCAAAAAGTAGCTGTTGTACTCCATTATTGTGCCACTTGTGCAAAGCAAGTCCCAATTCCTCTGCATTCTCCCCTCCTGCACATTTTTACTAAGCTATTATAATAGCAAAAAATGCTGAAACTTAGTGGCATCCAAAAAGTGGCTGTTGTACTCCATTAGTGTCCCACTGGTGCCAATCAAATTCCAGCACCTCTGCATTACACTCTCCTGCTCATTTTTACCAAGCTTTCATAATAGCAAAAAATGCTGAAACTTAGCGGCATCCAAAAAGTGGCTGTTGGACTCCATTAGTATCCCACTGGTACCCAGCAATTTCCAGCACCTCTGCATTACACCCTCCTGCTCATTTTTACTAAGCTATTATAATAGCAACAAATGCTGAAATTTAGTGGCATTCAAAAAGTGGCTGTTGTACTCCATTAGTGTCCCACTGGTGCTGAGAAATTTCCAGCACCTCTGCATTACACCCTCTTGCACATTTTTTGCAAAGGCATTTTAATTGCAGAGTGCTGCCAGTTAGTGCCATCCAAAAAGTGGCTGTTGTACTCCATTAGTGTCCCACTTGTGCCAAGCAAGTCCCACTACCTCTGCATTCTCCCCTCCTGCACATTTTTACTAAGCTATTATAATAGCAAAAAATGCTGAACCTTAGTGGCATCCAAAAAGTAGCTGTTGTACTCCATTATTGTGCCACTTGTGCAAAGCAAGTCCCAATTCCTCTGCATTCTCCCCTCCTGCACATTTTTACTAAGCTATTATAATAGCAAAAATTGCTGAAACTTAGTGGCATCCAAAAAGTGGCTGTTGTACTCCATTAGTGTCACACTAGTGCCAAGCAATTTTCAGCACCTCTGCATTACACCCTCCTGCTCATTTTTCTAAGCTATTATAATATCAAAAACTGTTGAAACTTAGTGGCATCCAAAAAGTGGCTGTTGTACTCCATTAGTGTCCCACTGGTGCCAAGCAATTTCCATCAACTCTGCTTTACACCCTCCTGCTCATTTTTACTAAGCTTTCATAATAGCAAAAAATGCTGAAACTTAGTGGCATCCAAAAAGTGGCTGTTGTACTCCATTAGTGTCCCTCTGGTGCCAAGCAATTTCCAGCATCTCTGCATTACATCCTCCTGCTCATTTTTACTAAGCTATTATAATAGCAAAAAATGTTGAAACTTAGTGGCATCCAAAAAGTGGCTGTTGTACTCCATTAGTGTCCCACTGGTGCCAAGCAATTTCCATCAACTCTGCTTTACACCCTCCTGCTCATTTTTACTAAGCTTTCATAATAGCAAAAAATGCTGAAACTTAGTGGCATCCAAAAAGTGGCTGTTGTACTCCATTAGTGTCCCACTGGTGCCAAGCAATTTCTAGTACCTCTGCATTACACCCTCCTGCTCATTTTTACTAAGCAATTATATCATCAAAAAATGTTGAAACTTAGTGGCATCCAAAAAGTGGCTGTTGTACTCCATTAGTGTCCCACTGGTGCCGAGCAATTTCCAGCACCTCTGGATTACACCCTCCTGCACATTTTTTGCAAAGCCATTTTAATTGCAGAGTGCTGCCAGTTAGTGCCATCCAAAAAGTGGCTGTTGTACTCCATTAGTGTCCTACTTGTGCCAAGCAAGTCCCAATTCCTCTGCATTCTCCCCTCCTGCACATTTTTACTAAGCTATTATAGTAGCAAAAAATGCTGAAACTTATTGGCATCCAAAAAGTGGCTGTTGTACTCCACTATTGTCCCACTGGTGCCAAGCAATTTCCAGCACCACTGCATTACACCCTCCTGCTTACTTTTACTAAGCTATTATAATAGCAACAAATGCTGAAACTTAGTGGCATCCAAAAAGTGGCTGTTGTACTCCATTAGTGTCCCACCGGTGCCAAGCAATTTCCAGCATCTCTGCATTACACCCTCCTGCTCATTTTTACTAAGCTATTATAATAGCAACAAATGCTGAAATTTAGTGCCATCCAAAAAGTGGCTGTTGTACTCCATTAGTGTCCTACTTGTGCCAAGCAAGTCCCAATTCCTCTGCATTCTCCCCTCCTGCACATTTTTACTAAGCTATTATAATAGCAAAAATTGCTGAAACTTAGTGGCATTCAAAAAGTGGCTGTTGTACTCCATTAGTGTCACACTAATGCCAAGTAATTTTCAGCACCTCTGCATTACACCCTCCTGCTCATTTTTACTAAGCTTTCATAATAGCAACAAATGCTGAAACTTAGTGGCTTCCAAAAAGTGGCTATTGTACTCCATTAGTGTCCCACTTGTGCCAAGTAAGTCCCACTACCTTTGCACTCTCCCCTCCTGCACATTTTTACTAAGCTATTATAATAGCAAAAAATGCTGAAACTTAGTGGCATCCAAAAAGTGGCTGTTGTACTCCATTAGTGTCCCACCGGTGCCAAGCAATTTCCAGCATCTCTGCATTACACCCTCCTGCTTACTTTTACTAAGCTATTATAATAGCAACAAATGCTGAAACTTAGTGGCATCCAAAAAGTGGCTGTTGTACTCCATTAGTGTCCCACCGGTGCCAAGCAATTTCCAGCATCTCTGCATTACACCCTCCTGCTCATTTTTACTAAGCTATTATAATAGCAACAAATGCTGAAATTTAGTGGCATCCAAAAAGTGGCTGTTGTACTCCATTAGTGTCCCACTGGTGCCAAGCAATTTCTAGCACCTCTGCATTACACCCTCCTGCTCATTTTTACTAAGCTATTATAATAGCAAAAAATGTTGAAACTTAGTGGCATCCAAAAAGTGGCTGTTGTACTCCATTAGTGTCCCACTGGTGCCAAGCAATTTCCATCAACTCTGCTTTACACCCTCCTGCTCATTTTTACTAAGCTTTCATAATAGCAAAAAATGCTGAAACTTAGTGGCATGCAAAAAGTGGCTGTTGTACTCCATTAGTGTCCCACTGGTGCCAAGCAATTTCCAGTACCTTTGCATTACACCCTCCTGCTCATTTTTACTAAGCAATTATAATATCAAAAAATGTTGAAACTTAGTGGCATCCAAAAAGTGGCTGTTGTACTCCATTATTGTGCCACTTGTGCAAAGCAAGTCCCAATTCCTCTGCATTCTCCCCTCCTGCACATTTTTACTAAGCTATTATAATAGCAAAAATTGCTGAAACTTAGTGGCATCCAAAAAGTGGCTGTTGTACTCCATTAGTGTCCCACTGGTGCCAAGCAATTTCCATCAACTCTGCTTTACACCCTCCTGCTCATTTTTACTAAGCTTTCATAATAGCAAAAAATGCTGAAACTTAGTGGCATCCAAAAAGTGGCTGTTGTACTCCATTAGTGTCCCACTGGTGCCAAGCAATTTCCAGCATCTCTGCATTACATCCTCCTGCTCATTTTTACTAAGCTATTATAATAGCAAAAAATGTTGAAACTTAGTGGCATCCAAAAAGTGGCTGTTGTACTCCATTAGTGTCCCACTGGTGCCAAGCAATTTCCATCAACTCTGCTTTACACCCTCCTGCTCATTTTTACTAAGCTTTCATAATAGCAAAAAATGCTGAAACTTAGTTGCATCCAAAAAGTGGCTGTTGTACTCCATTAGTGTCCCACTGGTGCCAAGCATTTTCTAGTACCTCTGCATTACACCCTCCTGCTCATTTTTACTAAGCAATTATAATATCAAAAAATGTTGAAACTTAGTGGCATCCAAAAAGTGGCTTTTGTACTCCATTAGTGTCCCACTGGTGCCGAGCAATTTCCAGCACCTCTGCATTACACCCTCCTGCACATTTTTTGCAAAGCCATTTTAATTGCAGAGTGCTGCCAGTTAGTGCCATCCAAAAAGTGGCTGTTGTACTCCATTAGTGTCCCACTTGTGCCAAGCAAGTCCCAATTCCTCTGCATTCTCCCCTCCTGCACATTTTTACTAAGCTATTATAATAGCAAAAATTGCTGAAACTTAGTGGCATCCAAAAAGTGGCTGTTGTTCTCCATTAGTGTCACACTAGTGCCAAGCAATTTTCAGCACCTCTGCATTACACCCTCCTGCTCATTTTTTACTAAGCTTTCATAATAGCAAAAAATGCTGAAACTTAGTGGCTTCCAAAAAGTGGCTGTTGTACTCCATTAGTTTCCCACTGGTACCCAGTAATTTCCAGCACCTCTGCATTATACCCTCCTGCACATTTTTTGCAAAGCCATTTTAATTGCAGAGTGCTGCCAGTTAGTGCCTTCCAAAAAGTGGCTGTTGTACTCCATTAGTGTCCCACTTGTGCCAAGTAAGTCCCACTACCTTTGCACTCTCCCCTCCTGCACATTTTTACTAAGCTATTATAATAGCAAAAAATGCTGAACCTAAGTGGCATCCAAAAAGTGGCTGTTGTACTCCATTATTGTGCCACTTGTGCCAAGCAAGTCCCAATACCTCTGCATTCTCCCCTCCTTCACATTTTTACTAAGCTATTATAGTAGCAAAAAATGCTGAAACTTAGTGGCATCCAAAAAGTGGCTGTTGTACTCCACTATTGTCCCACTGGTGCCAAGCAATTTCCAGCACCTCTGCATTACACCCTCCTGCTTACTTTTACTAAGCTATTATAATAGCAACAAATGCTGAAACTTAGTGGCATCCAAAAAGTGGCTGTTGTACTCCATTAGTGTCCCACCGGTGCCAAGCAATTTCCAGCATCTCTGCATTACACCCTCCTGCTCATTTTTACTAAGCTATTATAATAGCAACAAATGCTGAAATTTAGTGGCATCCAAAAAGTGGCTGTTGTACTCCATTAGTGTCCCACTGGTGCCAAGCAATTTCTAGTACCTCTGCATTACACCCTCCTGCTCATTTTTACTAAGCTATTATAATATCAAAAAATGTTGAAACTTAGTGGCATCCAAAAAGTGGCTGTTGTACTCCATTAGTGTCCCACTGGTGCCGAGCAATTTCCAGCACCTCTGCATTACACCCTCCTGCACATTTTTTGCAAAGCCATTTTAATTGCAGAGTGCTGCCAGTTAGTGCCTTATAATAAAAAGTGGCTGTTTTACTCCATTAGTGTCCCACCGGTGCCAAGCAATTTCCAGCACTTCTGCATTACACCCTCCTGCTCATTTTTACTAAGCTATTAAAATAGCAACAAATGCTGAAATTTAGTGGCATCGAAAAAGTGGCTGTTGTACTCCATTAGTGTCCCACTGGTGCCAAGCAATTTCTAGCACCTCTGCATTACACCCTCCTGCACATTTTTTGCAAAGCCATTTTAATTGCAGAGTGCTGCCAGTTAGGGCCATCCAAAAAGTGGCTGTTGTACTCCATTAGTGTCCCACTTGTGCCAAGCAAGTCCCACTACCTCTGCATTCTCCACTCCTGCACATTTTTACTAAGCTATTATAATAGCAAAAAATGCTGAACCTTAGTGGCATCCAAAAAGTTGCTGTTGTACTCCCTTATTGTGCCACTTGTGCCAAGCAAGTCCCAATTCCTCTGCATTCTCCCCTCCTGCACATTTTTACTAAGCTATTATAATAGCAAAAAATGCTGAAACTTAGTGGCATCCAAAGAGTGGCTGTTGTACTCCATTAGTGTCCCACTGGTGTCAAGCAATTTCCAGCACCTCTGCATTACACCCTCCTGCACATTTCTGCAAAGCCATTATAAGTGCAGAGTGCTGCCAGTTAGTGCCATCCGAAAAGTAGCTGTTGTACTCCATTATTGTGCCACTTGTGCCAAGCAAGTCCCACCACCTCTGCATTCTCCCCTCCTGAACATTTTTTCTAAGCTATTATAATAGCAAAAAATGCTGAAACTTAGTGGCATCCAAAAAGTGGCTGTTGTACTCCATTAGTGTCCCACTGGTGCCAAGCAATTTCCAGCACCTCTGCATTACACCCTCCTACTCATTTTTACTAAGCTATTATTATAGCAAAAAATGCTGAAACTTAGTGGCATCCAAAAAGTGGCTGTTGTACTCCATTAGTGTCCCACTGGTGCCAAGCAATTTCTAGCACCTCTGCATTACACCCCCCTGCACATTTTTGCAAAGCCATTTTAATAACAAAAAATGCTGAAACTTAGTGGCATCTAAAAAGTGGCTGTTGTAATCCATTAGGCTGGAAACACATCTATGCGAGTAAAATCGGTCCGACTGGGCTGAAAAAAACTCGGCTGATTTTAGTTCATGTTAGGTGCGAGAGCAACGCAAGTGTGATGCTTTTTCTGAATAAAATAATGATTTTACTAGCGTGTGTAATGCGTTTGTAATGCGTATTTTTTACTATGTCATCTGCCATTCAGCTCTGCTACATGGCCGCTGACAGCAGACACAGACAGCCATGTAGCAGAGCTGAATGGCAGATTATAGCAGACACAGACAGAGCCGCACGATCAGAATGAACTCGGGTGAACTTCACCCGACTTCATTGTCATGCTGCGGCTCTGTCTGTGCCGCGTCCTGATTAGCGGTCACCAGTGAAGGATTCACCGGTGACCGCTAATCCCCTGAGTGACTGAAGTTAGCAGCCCTCTCTCATACTCACCGATCCCCGGCACGGCGCTGCACGGCATTTACACTGCTCCGGCGGCATTTACTATTTTGAAAAAGCCGGCCGCTCATTAAACAATCTCGTATTCCCTGCCCACAGGCGCCTATGATTGGTTGCAGTGAGACACGCCCCACGCTGAGTGACAGGTGTCTCATTGCAACCAATCACAGCAGTCGGTGGGCATGTCTATACTGTGCAGTGAAATAAATAATTAAATAATTAAAAACAACGGCGTGCGGTCCCCCTAATTTTAATACCAGCCGGATGAAGCCATACGGCTGAAGGCTGGTATTGTCAGGATGGGGAGCTTCACGTTATGGGGAGCCCCCCAGCCTAACAATATCAGTCAGCAGCCGCCCAGAATTGCCGCATACATTAGATGTGACAGTTCTGGGACTGTACCCGGGTCTTCCCGATTTACCCTGGTGCGTTGGCAAATCGGGGTAACAAGGAGTTAATGGCAGCCCATAGCTGCCACTAAATCCTAGATTAATCATGTCAGGCGTCTATGAGACACCTTCCATGATTAATCTGTAAGTGACAGTAAATAAACACACACACCTGAAAAAATCATTTATTAGAAATAAAAAACACTAACAAATTCCCTCATCACCAATTTAATAAGCCCCAAAAAGCCCTCCATGTCCGGCGTAATCCACGGACCTCCAGCGTCGCTGCCAGCTCTGCTGCATGGAGGTGACCGGAGCTACTGAAGACACATCCGCTCCTGACAGCTCCACGCAGCAACTGAGGTGAGTAGCGCGATCAGCTGAGCTGTCACTGAGGTTACCCGCGGCCACCGCCGCCGCGCCGGGGATCGGTGAGTATGAGAGAGGGGGGGAGAGGGATAGACTGACATGGACAGAGAGTGAGGGACAGAGATAGTGACCGACACAGAGAGAATAGAGACCGAGAGGGAAAGACCGACTGACAGAGAATAGTGATTGACAGACATTGTGAGACATCACTCGTTTCCAGTGTTTTAGGAAACATGCGAGAAATGTATTTAGAAAATCGGATGACACTAGGATGGTGTGAGTGCCGTCCCGTGACATCCGATTTTTTACACGCTCCCATAGACTTGCATTGGAGAGACTCGCAGTAGAAACTCGCAAAAAAGCAGCATGCTGCGATTTTTTTCTCAGTCCGATTTGGACTGAGAAAAAAAATTTTACTCGCATCGCTCTACTGCGAGAAACTCACAAGTGAGAAGCAGCCCTTAGTGTCCCACTGGTGCCAAGCAATTTCCAGCACCTCTGCATTACACCCTCCTGCTCATTTTTACTAAGCTATTATAATAGCAAAAAAAGCTGAAACTTAGTGGCATCCAAAAAGTGGCTGTTGTACTCCATTAGTGTCCCACTGGTGCCAAGCAATTTCTAGCACCTCTGCATTACACCCTCCTGCTCATTTTTACTAAGCTATTATAATAGCAAAAAATGCTGAAACTTAGTGGCATCCAAAAAGTGGCTGTTGTACTCCATTAGCGTCCCACTGGTGCCGAGCAATTTCCAGCACCTCTGC
Organism: Anomaloglossus baeobatrachus; assembly: GCF_048569485.1. Classification (NCBI taxonomy): domain Eukaryota; kingdom Metazoa; phylum Chordata; class Amphibia; order Anura; family Aromobatidae; genus Anomaloglossus; species Anomaloglossus baeobatrachus. The sequence goes on along the minus strand of NC_134360.1, from coordinate 99,179,752 downwards.
ATTACACCCTCCTGCACATTTTTGCAAAGCCATTTTATCTGCAGAGTGCTGCCAGTTAGTGCCATCCAAAAAGTGGCTGTTGTACTCCATTATTGTGCCACTTGTGCCAAGCAAGCCCCACCACCTCTGCATTCTCCCCTCCTGCACATTTTTACTAAGCTATTATAAGAGCAAAAAATGCTGAAACTTAATGGCATCCAAAAAGTGGCTATTGTACTCCATTAATGTCCCACTGGTGCCAAGCAATTTCCAGCACCTCTGTATTGCACCCTCCTGCTCATTTTTACTAAGCCATTTTAATAGCAAACACTGAGGAAACTTAGTGGCATCCAAAAAGTGGCTGTTGTACTCCATTAATGTCCCACTGGTGCCAAGCAATTTCCAGCACCTCTGCATTACACCCTCCTGCTCATTTTTACTAAGCTATTATAATAGCAAAAAATGCTGAAACTTAGTGGCATCCAAAAAGTGGCTGTTGTACTCCATTAGTGTCCCACTGGTGCAAAGCAATTTCTAGCACCTCTGCATTACACCCTCCTGCTCATTTTGCTATGCAAATTTTATAGCAAACTCAGGGAATTCCTTGCTGCATTTCATCATTAGGAGGGATAGAAAGTTAGGCTTCCTTTACTGTCCTGGTACCCAGGAATGTTTCAATAAAAGAATTTTTATTTCTATAACACCCGTTGTGGTTTATAGCGCGGTAAAAAACCCGTCTTTTTACTCTAAACATTTATAGCTGGTACCCACAGAACACAGCCACTGTACCCACCTGCCCACTTTTGCCACGCTATTTAATTTGCCCAAAGAGCTGACTCTTTTTCTGCCATCTTAAAATTGTCTGAAATACTAAGTTAGTGTTCCTTTGCTGCCAAGCAAGGTGCAACACATGTGCATTCTACACTCCTTTCCATTTGTGGAACGCAATTATTAACTGCAGGTAGTCCAGCCAATCTTTGACAAAGGTGCAGGTGTGGATATAATGTTGCTTTTATCCAATGGTGGTTCTCTCGATGTCTGACAGCTCAACAATACCATCTGTTTCCACTTCCAAAACAAGTGACGACCTGCCAATCACACTCCCGCTTACGGGTAACGGAAGTTTAGTGTGAAAAAGCTTGGGTGACTGCTGTCCCCACAGTCACAAAGGATGAAGAGCACGCAGATGCACTTGATGGGGCAGGCGGTGGTTGCACAGCCCCGCTAGGCTGCATTGTAGCACAGTGAAATTCCCATTGCAACATGCTTCATTTTAAGTCTTGTACTTTGTGGGCTCCCCAGTATGCAGCAACAGGAAAAGCAACAGGAAAAGCTTACCGTCCAGTAAGCCTGACATCAGTAGTATGCAAAGTTTTTGAGGGCATTTTAAGGGATGACATGCAAAAATATATTGCAGAAAATAATATGATAACTGACAAACAGCATGGATTCATGAAAGATAAGTCGTGTCTAACCAACCTGTTGGGGTTCTATGAGGGGGTAAGTTCAAACCTGGATATTGGTAATGCAGCTGATGTGATTTATTTGGACTTTGCAAAGGCATTTGATACTGTACCACATAATAGCCTTATACTAAAGCTCCAGAAGCAAGGACTAGGGGACACAATATGCAACTGGGTAAGGAATTGGCTAAAAGATAGGAAACAAAGAGTAGTCATAAATGGTACATTCTCTAAATGGGCTATAGTCAGCAGTGGGGTGCCGCAGGGATCTGTGCTTGGACCGATTCTTTTTACTCTCTTTATTAATGACCTTGTGGATGGGATTGATAGTACAGTGTCAGTCTTTGCCGATGACACCAAACTATGTAGGATATTAAAAACTGACCTGGATAGTACAATATTACAAAAAGATCTGGATAAGATGTCAGAATGGGCAGATACTTGGCAAATGAGATTTAATGTTGATAAATGTAAAGTAATGCACCTAGGACGGAGTAATCCTATAGCTGCGTATACATTAAATGGAAGTAAAATCGGAACTACAGAACAGGAGAAGGACTTGGGTATTCTCATTACAAATAAGCTGAGCAGCAGCACTCAATGTCAAGCAGCAGCTGCTAAAGCAAACAAGATTTTAGGGTGTATAAAAAGAGAGATTAGATCCTGTGATCCCAACGTATTGTTACCCCTCTATAAATCACTTGTAAGGCCACATCTGGAATACGGGATCCAGTTTTGGGCTCCACATTTTAAAAAGGACATTCAGAAGTTAGAGTCAGTTCAAAGGCGGGCAACTAGACTATTACAAGGAATGGAAGGCCTCCCATATGATGACAGGTTGAAAAAGTTAGATATGTTTAGCTTAGAAAAAAGACGTCTCAGAGGAGATCTCATTTATATGTATAAATACATGTGTGGTCAATATAAAGGACTGGCACATGACTTATTTCTTCCAAAGACAGTACTAAGGACCAGGGGGCACTCACTGCGAGTGGAAGAAAAGCGATTCCGACACCTAAATAGGAAAGGGTTCTTTACAGTTAGAGCGGTCAGACTGTGGAATACACTACCACAAGAGGTAGTAATGGCAGATACTATAACAGCTTTTAAAAAAGGGCTGGATGATTTCCTCAGTACACAAAACATTGTTGGTTATAAATGACTTAGTGACTAAATGTAGAACTGGTGGAGGAATGTTGAACTAGATGGACCTAGGTCTTTTTTCAACCTAAGTAACTATGTAAAAGCACTCTAGCCAGTTGGGTTGATAAATGATTGTTTAACTTTCCCAAAACAAACAATAAGAACCATGCATAAAATTGAAATAATAGAACAATCTATTCAGTTGCTTACCACCTGCTAATCTCTCTGCGTAGCAGCAGTAATTGTGTGTTTGTGCGTGTGTGTGTGTGTGCGAACACGACTTACCAGTGGCGCATCACAAGAGCTTCAAAGTTATCTACCCAAACATAGACAAAACACATTACCCCCATGAATACCCTTGTAAGCTGAAGCCTCACAGATAAGGCAGATGATAACAGTGTGAATGCAAACCACACAGCTCTGCAACACAGTCATGGAAATCTTGAAAAGCAACAGTCAATGCAAACATGTGTCGCTGTCCTTCTATGATTTAAACTGTACGTGACAATTTGACAGTGCAAAGGCAGCAAGTCTTATTGTCTATATAGTCGGGCTGTTAAGGTTAAAATGACGATGAGAATGATGAGACTCAAAAGGTCTCTCGGGATCTGGCTGCTGTTTCTAATCATAATGTCATGAGTGCACTTCGAGACTAAATAACAGACAACGAGTCAGTTACATCTATCTCCATGACTGGCACTGGCCAAGTGATCTTTTTTATTTGAAAAAACTCTAGACCGAGCAGTAAGGGGGTGTAAACAAAAGTTTTAGTCCAATCAAGTATCGCAGGGCAGGGCTTCATGACGTAGAGAGATCTGCACATCCTCCTTGGATTGGTCAGTCCAGGCTCCAGGAATTTCTTTTGTACATCACCTCGGGTGTAGACAGGAAATGGCAGCCATCTTTAAAATTACTTGTGCTGATATATACTGTGTTAAGGAACAAAGACATTCATAAATATGTGCGTTAGTTTACATTTACTAAACTATATACCTGAGTCTATGAAATGGCTGAATTAAGTATTTTTATATACTCAATTCTTGTCCTCAACAGTCCCCCCTAAAGACTTACTTCTGCCATTTCTAAATTCTAAGGGTACTGTGTTCCCTTAGGAAGAGAGGTGGAAAAATCTATTGAAAAACCTGCCTAACTGAATGTTGAAACATGGGCGGAAAGGGGAAAGGGGTTTTCTTCACCGGTTTGAGACCAAGGACTCCTAGGCGAGTCCTCACCCTTTGTAGTTGGACTTTCCCATGTCTCAAGGTTCTCTAAGTCCTCTCTTCTAACTGTTCTGGTAATGCTGGTCTAAGACTGTACAGGGTTTTCTGAAAAGGATAAGTATGAGTAGGACGCTCAGTGCAGCTCTGGTTGATCGACCCTTCTGCAATGCGAGGTGTGGATCCATAGATTTTTCTGATGTTGGATCGGCTCCTCTAATGTTGACTCATGGCTCTTTCTCGCTTGTCCTTTAGGATCAATCAGTCTCCTGACTGAAGACCATATGCTAATAGTTCTGATTTAAGATCTGGAATTGGAAAATACACCTGTTTATCACACTATTCAATCAATTATATAAAAATATACATGCCTGTGCTAAACCAAAAAACATCTCACATAAAACCCTGTTTTTACGAAAAGAAAACAAAACATATACATTTTATACACGATTTACTAGTTTCCACTTTTCTATAAAATATACACTTTTTGTAAACACATTTTTTTTTACATACCACCTTTATGTGCTTCTCAGCAATAATATCATTTTCTGCACTGGAATGCCTCTGACCAAACCTGGAGAGAAATTTACACAACACGCACAGACTTGCATACAACGTGCTCATGATATACATCTATAATCAGTTTGCAGTCTCTAAAAATGGCTAGAGTAGGTGCAGGGTGGTTCTACGGACTCTTTACAGTTTTTTCTCACTTCGTTCTAGGCACTTGTCTTATAAGACTGGGTGAATCTGCCCACCTGGGTACTGAACCCTGGCATCACCAAAGCACACACTGACAATTGTCTTTCACAGATGTTACCTGGGCCATCATTAAGAAGAGCTCTCATGGCAGAGAAAGCTTACCACCCTTTGTCCACAGACCTTCCTCAGTCAGCTGGCTCCCTGCATGTCACACTCCATTCCTTGTTGTTTTGCTTGTTCCTGTAGGGATTTAAGAACACAAGGAGTGACAGAAGTCACTGACGTGACTGGTGTCACCAAGGCATGGTCTCTATGCATGGTGAAAGACTCTCAACTCTAGGCCCGTTCACTGCTTCTTGGTCAGCTGCACCTGTGCGGGGATCTCCATCCAATTCCATCAGCTCAGATCTAGACTTTCTCTTCAGCATACCTAATTCATTTGACAACAGGAAAAGATCTACAACCTACAAACACATCTAAAAACTCTTACCCACTACTGTTCTACCCATCTAGAGAGGCATTTAATACGTCACTGCCTCCTGTATCGATAGGAGGGGAGAGTGGCTCAAATGTAACTACCTCATGTTGTGTAACCTGTAGCATATCCAGTGCAGAATCGACCACCATCTGGTTTCATCTATAAAAACAAAACTAAAAGAAATATAGATTAGATCATTCTTATAACTTTAACTCTGACCATAATACAGTTAGTTGTCATCTATACTTCATATGACTGAAAATACTAAATAAATAAACAAATAATCATATAAGACAAGACTTTCCTATTTCAGTTAACAGATATACCTCATAGTAATCTAGTAAACATAACCTATGGGAAAAAGGTCAACTTCAAAACCTAAATAATATGCCTGCTGCACCCTCGAAGAAACTGGAGAATATAATTAATACCTTATTCCCCCCTTGTTTAATTGTTTATTTACCAATATGGCAAAATTCAGAGTTTTTATACTGGTATTCCCTAAAAGAAAAGATAAAACAGCAGGTAATAAATTAGCTACACACTAATACCTAAAATGAACAAACACTGAAAATAACGTATATCTTACAACAATATACATTGCTGGGGAATTTTAAAACCTTACGATAAACAACACTGTATCCATAAAGAAAAGAAAAATCTTTGATAGTAGAAATAACTGAGACATGATTAAATGACAGCTGTGACTGGGCGACTAACCTGCAAAAATATATAAATTGTTTAGAAATAATCATAAAAACAGAAAAGGTGATAGAGTCACAAAATAAAAATATATTGTTCAAATAAATCGCCATTAAAAAACAAAACAACACAGAAATTAAATTGCACATCCCATGAAATTTAATATTCCCTATTCAGGTATAAACAGTAAACTAAAAATGGGAAATCCTGAACTATAAGGGTTAAACCAAACTTACGTCACTATTGGGGAAAGACACATTCCATTCTTATCTATGACTATTTATCAATTCAGTAAAAATTTCACTTACTTATCTTTGACTTGCATGTATTGGATAGGTGAGTAAACAAATATACTATTTATACTTATTCAAATGTGTTAGTCATATATACCAGACAACACCTCCCACCGGGGATGGGTGGAGAGCTTTGAACAAAGAGCCATTGCGAGGGGCGTGGCTTATGAGGTGTACTGCCATCAGTGGGTGTAGCAAGACGGCTGCCACAGGAAGTTCCAGGCACCTGACTTCCAGGTGTAGCATCCATGTTGTGACTCCCTGGGTGTACTGGGAGTGGCTGGAACTACATAGTAAACCAGGAATACTTTTAGTGCCTGTAAATTTGCATTCCAGCATACAAAGGAGAAATTTGATTAGCACCAGATATGATGACTTCTAAAGGAAAACAATGAGGCACAGCTAGAGAAAAACGTTTAGTGATTCTACAAACAGCAACACACAGTGAATAGGGTCTTTGTCCTCCAGTATACTCTCACTGGAGATTAATCTGAACTTCAGTACATGGGTTGCAGCCTGCCATCTAGTGGTAGTCCAACGATTTTACACAAGTTTTTACAATCTTTTATATATTTTCCCGCCTTTTTTTTTGTAACTAGGGCGACAGCGTTCTCAGCTCCTACTAAAAACAATCTCTTCTTGAACAGAGTATACAGTGTTCTAATTGGACCGGCCGGCTCCAACTGGAATTCTTTCTCGCCTCGTTTGCGTATCGAACACAAACAGTGACGCGCGTCTAAAACGCAGGAGAATACGCTAATTCCGACACCTTTAACTTAACTAAAATGAAATTCTTTCCCGCCTCATCTGCTACGCAGACAGTGACATGCGCCTAAAACGCCGGGGAATACGCTAATTCCACTTTAAGTTAACTGAACCCTTCCCGCTTCGTTCATTATCTATTCAATATTTAATATTTATTAAACAGTGGCTGTCTCATCTGCAACACAGGGGAATCGCTAGTTCTCATACTTTTGTTCAAAAACAAACAATTGTAAATACTGAAAAACGCATGAACTCGTTAGTTTTTGTTCCAATCCAAACCAAAATAGCATTTGTATTTTTTTCAAATCATTACAACTCCTTTGCTTGCTTTTGCTACACAAAGGCTGCTGTTACATCCTGTATGTTAGCCCACTGACCCCTCCTTTCTCCTCACTCCAAAGAGTTGCGCTGTCTCTGCCTCTTCACTCCTAGCAGGGATGGGTAATTCACTAACCCCCCCTTGCTTCCTCAGCTAAAAGACGGCAGGGACGTACAGTTGGGTGCAGAAATATTTGGACAGTGACACAAGTTTTGTTATTTTCGCTGTTTACAAAAACATGTTCAGAAATACAATTATATATATAATATGGGCTGAAAGTGCACACTCCCAGCTGCAATATGAGAGTTTTCACATCAAAATCGGAGAAAGGGTTTAGGAATCATAGCTCTGTAATGCATAGCCTCCTCTTTTTCAAGGGACCAAAAGTAATTGGACAAGGGACTCTAAGGGCTGCAATTAACTCTGAAGGTGTCTCCCTCGTTAACCTGTAATCAATGAAGTAGGTAAAAGGTCTGGGGTTAATTACAGGTGTGTGGTTTTGCATTTGGAAGCTGTTGCTGTGACCAGACAACATGCGGTCTAATGAACTCTCAATTGAGGTGAAGCAGAACATCCTGAGGCTGAAAAAAAGAAAAAATCCATCAGAGAGATAGCAGACATGCTTGGAGTAGCAAAATCAACAGTCGGGTACATTCTGAGAAAAAAGGAATTGACTGGTGAGCTTGGGAACTCAAAAAGGCCTGGGCGTCCACGGATGACAACAGTGGTGGATGATCGCCGCATACTTTCTTTGGTGAAGAAGAACCCGTTCACAACATCAACAGAAGTCCAGAACACTCTCAGTGAAGTAGGTGTATCTGTCTCTAAGTCAACAGTAAAGAGAAGACTCCATGGTAAATACAAAGGGTTCACATCTAGATGCAAACCATTCATCAATTCCAAAAATAGACAGGCCAGAGTTAAATTTGCTGAAAAACACCTCATGAAGCCAGCTCAGTTCTGGAAAAGTATTCTATGGACAGATGAGACAAAGATCAACCTGTACCAGAATGATGGGAAGAAAAAAGTTTGGAGAAGAAAGGGAACGGCACATGATCCAAGGCACACCACATCCTCTGTAAAACATGGTGGAGGCAACGTGATGGCATGGGCATGCATGGCTTTCAATGGCACTAGGTCACTTGTGTTTATTGATGACATAACAGCAGACAAGAGTAGCCGGATGAATTCTGAAGTGTACCGGGATGTACTTTCAGCCCAGATTCAGCCAAATGCCGCAAAGTTGATCGGACGGCGCTTCATAGTACAGATGGACAATGACCCCAAGCATACAGCCAAAGCTACCCAGGAGTTCATGAGTGCAAAAAAGTGGAACATTCTGCAATGGCCAAGTCAATCACCAGATCTTAACCCAATTGAGCATGCATTTCACTTGCTCAAATCCAGACTTAAGACGGAAAGACCCACAAACAAGCAAGACCTGAAGGCTGCGGCTGTAAAGGCCTGGCAAATCATTAAGAAGGAGGAAACCCAGCGTTTGGTGATGTCCATGGGTTCCAGACTTAAGGCAGTGATTGCCTCCAAAGGATTCGCAAAAAAATATTGAAAATAAAAATATTTTGTTTGGGTTTGGTTTATTTGTCCAATTACTTTTGACCTCCTAAAATGTGGAGTGTTTGTAAAGAAATGTGTACAATTCCTACAATTTCTATCAGATATTTTTGTTCAAACCTTCAAATTAAACGTTACAATCTGCACTTGAATTCTGTTGTAGAGGTTTCATTTCAAATCCAATGTGGTGGCATGCAGAGCCCAACTCGCGAAAATTGTGTCACTGTCCAAATATTTCTGGACCTAACTGTAGCTATGTAATTTGATCTCTGCTCTGTCTCAAGCAGCCGGTGGACATATGGCCCACCCCCTTTTATTTTTTTTCCTTTCCCTCAATAAAAAGACTGCAGGCAGTGGGTGATTGTTAACTTCCCCCCCTGCTTACTTTGTGTAAGATAAATAGATAATAAAACAAGCGCACTATGAGAAGCACCCGTGGGATCCTTTTTAACGTTTATAATATTAGAATTGCTCACCTTTGTTGGTTGTGCGCCCCCCCTCAACTTCAGTGTCAGCTTATCAGACTGGAGTTCCTCCGAACAGATCCTGTGTCCAGGCTTCAGGAGTCCAGATTTAGGGTATCTATGTCAGCTACTGATTTCCACCGGCACCATGGAATTCAGGTTTTTGTTCCTCAATCCTCCAGCTTACCAGCTGGGTTTTTTGATATGTCAGCAGGTCCTTTGCAGCTATTACCGATTCCCAATAGGGAGGGGGTATATGGATAATTCTTTCGGTCTATATATAGCGCAATAAGGATATTTGCTGGTGATAGTTATTTAAACTTTATTAATTAGGCACTCCTATTATTACAACGCGTTTCAGCAGAATTGCTTTCATCAGGTAAAATAGGAGCAGTATACTAGTATAGTAGTAGGATACTGCTCCTATTTTACCTGATGAAAGCAATTCTGCTGAAACGCGTTGTAATAATAGGAGTGCCTAATTAATAAAGTTTAAATAACTATCACCAGCAAATATCCTTATTGCGCTATATATAGACCGAAAGAATTATCCATACTTTGTGTAAGAGACTGCAGGCACAGCGAGTAATACAACTCCCGCTCTCTGTCCCGTGTAAGCAGCCAGTGAGGGACTGACCCCCCTTCTTTTTCACAGAACAAACACAGCAGCTGCGTCGCTAGCCTCCGTTTCCTCTCCCTCTGCCTCTCTGCTGGGCACATGACCCCCCTTCTTGCTTGCTTCCTGCTCTCTTCTGTTCTCAGCGAAGGAATGTAGCTGCGTGAATGAGTGACACACCTTTCTCTTCTCTCTTAGTGAGAAACTGTAAGCACTAGTTGCGTAATTCGACCCTGCTCTGTTTCTATCTCACAGCAGAGCCCTCCGTGAACAATAACAGACAATTAACTCTCCGAGAACCAAACAGAGTAATCACAAGCCTGCTTAACCATACACTATATACAAATCAACAGCTACTTAAAAAGCCCCCCATTTCTACCTTACAGCAAATCAATAATACAGACAGCCAGATCATTTAACACCTACGCCTAGCCCCTATGGGGGCTGGGTCCTTCTCTAGGTCACCGGCGAGTGACAGTCACACCGTTAGGTCTCCGGTGCACTACCATTCTCCGGACTAGTGACCACCCCCTTTCGCCAGGTGTCTCTCGAACCACAGGTAAAACAGCACACACAATGTATATGATGCTTACCGCGGAATGGAGGGGGATCAATCCTATCGAGCGACACCTGGATACTTGTGGAGTAGCCCCCAGACGTCCGGAAAATGGAAGCTCTGACTCACTCTTCTCGGTGGCCCCACGTTGGGCGCCAACTGTCAAGGTTAAAATGACGATGAGGATGATGAGACTCAAAAGGTCTCTCGGGATCTGGCTGCTGTTTCTAATCATAATGTCATGAGTGCACTTCGAGACTAAATAACGGACAACGAGCCAGTTACATCTATCTCCATGACTGGCACTGGCCAAGTGATTTTTATTATTTGAAAAAACTCTAGACCGAGCAGTAAGGGGGTGTAAACAAAAGTTTTAGTCCAATCAAGTATCGCAGGGCTTCATGACGTAGAGAGATCTGCACATCCTCCTTGGATTGGTCAGTCCAGGCTCCAGGAGTTTCTTTTGTATATCACCTCAGGTGTAGACAGGAAATGGCAGCCATCTTTAAAATTACTTGTGCTGATATATACTGTGTTAAGGAACAAAGACATTCATAAATATGTGCGTTAGTTTACATTTACTAAACTATATACCTGAGTCTATGAAATGGCTGAATTAAGTATTTTTATATACTCAATTCTTGTCCTCAACAGGCCTACCCAGAACAGATATGTGTTTTGCTAATAAAACAAAGTGTTGCGTGCATGCATAAATACAGACTTTACGCTCCTCTCATGGTAAACAGTATAGACAGCACCGGAAGAATGTTGGTCTGTGGCACAGGATGCTGCTCACTGGCGTTACGGTCCTCCTCACCAAACTCCAACACGACTCCCCTCACAATTGAACGAAGTGTTTCTGCGGTGGTTCCTTGCTGTAACACACACCATTAGCTTTTCCTTCTGTTCATAGACAGCATCTCCAAGTCCACACCCGAAGAGCGAAGACCGTTTTACTATTGCTATAGTGACCAAACAAAGGCAGATCCAAAAAAACAGCAGCCCCTTGTGTGTAGTCTGCAACAATGCATGCAATGAACGGCAAATAAGCATGTTGCATTGACAGTGGCTAAAGCTGAGCAATACATCCTCACGCTATCAATTCATATCCATGTGACACTTCATGGTGGAAGTACTCAAAGTTGTGAGTTTTTGCCTTCTACTTAGAGATTGTTACAGATTACATAACTTGGGTGATCCTTTGCTATGTCCAAAAAGTCCCAGGCTAGGCAAGGCTTACAGCCCATGCGACCTGCATAGCCAACATGACTTATGCTTAGAGGCAGAGTTTTGGCCGAGGATTCAGTTGTTGACATGCTTCCAGTACTTGGTCTCTGTCCAGGAAGATACAACATAAACTCGTCGTCAGTAGCATCCTCCTCCACCTCCTCTGCTGACGTCATCGACTGGCTGACTTTGGTTTGCCAGCAAGTGGGGTCTCCAACCTCATCATCACCCTGTGTGTTTTCATTCTCCTCGTCCTGAGTCCTCTGTGACAACCTCTTCCTGCCCTGACCGAATAGCAAAGTTGTCGTTACAATCAGGTATCTGAGTCTCCTCATCATGTTCCCCATTGTCTCCACCAGGATGATGTACGGTTTGGAAATGAGGGTGTACATTATGCTCAGCACCTTCTTCATCGGGGCCTGGATCCGACTCACAAAGGTTCTGTGCAGATCATTTCCCCTGTCTCCTGGAACTCGCTGCCTCAACACGTCAGATTATCTGCTACACCCACAAGCTTCAAACGGAACCTGAAAACTCATCTGTTCAGAAATGACTATAACCTTCAATGACCCCACCACCGTGCGGAGCTGCCTCCCAACCTACACCCCACCTACTGTCGCCTCCCCAAAATACTTTACAATGTAATCCCGCAAGGGCTGGGCCCTCTTCCCTCTGTACCAGTCTGTCTAGTGTTACTTGTATATGTATTGTGTATGTAACCCAGTTCTCATGTACAGCAAAATAGAATCAATGGTGCTCTATAAATAATCATAATAATAATAATAATAACTTCTTTGTCTGTACTCACTGCAGCTTTTGAGCAGACCTCTGATTCACAGGCTATAGTGTGACTGAACAGCTCTGCAGACTCAACCATCTCTGTTACCCCATACTCAGCAGGGCTGGTGGAAACTTGAGAGCTGCTATGAAGCAAGTGCGATTGGGTTGACACCACAGTGGAATGGAGTATTTGTGATATTGAACTTGAGGTGGAGGAGAGGCCACTTTATGGCGCACTTGAGATCCATTGAAGCAGCTGCTGTTTTGGTGCCTCATCTACATTTGTTAGCGATGGTCGTGTCCATGAAAAAAGGATCATATCAGATTATCCACGGGAAGAAGTACACCTGTTATTTTGGCTATTTGTTGTTACGAATCGGTGCCGCCGTAAACGCAAGCAACCTGCTGCAGTTCCAGTTGCACCCAGGTGTCAGCTGCCATTTAGCCATTTAGGGCTGTGCCTCAGGTTGTCCAGCTGGCTGCTTTCTCCTCCACGTCTAAGTGTGGAGAGGCGACTAGTGCGCCTGCGTGTGCCGGATTTACCCCAGCCGCAGCCTAACTCCAGTGTTTCACCTACTGAGTATGCTCAGCCTGACTGTGCCATTCCTGAGGCTAAGTCTTAATTTTGGGCTACAGCGCATTCTCGTTTGGACTGTGCCTGAGTCATTCTACGACCTGTGGTTCCACACACTTACACAGGGCCCTGAGGCTTGCCTCACTCTTGGGAGGCCACTACAACTAACTGCACCCTACATCAGCCCCAGGTGTCCCCTTACACTGCAGTGGTGGTCCCCACTGACCGCAATACCGAGAGTGGAGTCACGAAACTACATATAAAGAAGCAACCTACCTGTGACCAGACTGTTCCTCCACGTGGAGTCCCTGAAGGTAACGCACCGACACACCACCTGTGGGGCTTCACACTTAGTGCGAAAAGCCTCTTTGCACAGGTACTCGCACTCCGTGCCGGGTCTAAGTCCTGTGTTGTGCCTAGACAGCATGCTGAAGCGGATAGTCTTTTTTCGGAAACTGTATTTCATGCTACTGAGCATGCTCAGGCACTTACTGCATCAGAGGCTAGGTCCGGTAATGAACTCTTTGGCCCTGTCCTTGATGTGGGGGGCCCAAATAGACCACAGGGCATCAGGTGTCCTGATGATGTGGCCCTGCCACTCCCTACTGGCTTGCAGAGGCCCGCCCCTATGACTTGTCACCTCATTATTGTTGGTCAGACGATGACTGGTGAGGTGTTTGTGTCGTGGCAGCCATGAGGTCATCATTGAAGTAACGGTCCTAAATAGGACGCTAGTTATGCCACTCATGACGTATCACTCTGCTTTTGTCTCCAGGAGGTGCATTGTGGTCCACCCTGGTTTGTGGCGGACCCAGGTTATAAAAGGGGCTGGAGAAAACAAGGAGGTGCGCAGTCTTCTATTATGCTCCGAAAGAGCACACCTCCATGTGTTGAACCCATTGCGGCTTTAGGCCAGAGGTAGGCAGGGATAGGGCGTCGATGCAGGCCACCACCACAGTTGGTAACGCAGAACGGTTAAGACCAGCTCCTGTCCTACAAGTCCTGCTTGTGCAGCCCAGTGGCATTAACAGGCCTGCTGCTGCTGATGCGCCTGCTGTTCACAGGTGTGGCCCCAATGCACACGGTCAGCGTCCTGAATGGCCCCTGTGATGTTAACAGGGAGTTCCTGGGCTGGGTGGGCGTGTGGACCCTGTTACGCTAACAGGGCTCCCAGTCTCAAGATCCGAGTGGCGTCTAACTTGGTTCAGGCTACTATTAGTTTCATAGCCACACAGCTCTGTATCCTCCACCGAACCTTCCAGTTGCCAACCTCTCCTTTTCCATCTGGGAGCACGGTGGACACTGACTGCTGATGGGGATATATACCTTTCTCTTTCTTTTCTTATTAATTTTCGCTATATAGCGGTAACATAGTATATACCACCTTATCCAAATCTGCCAGTCCCACCGTAACAGATGGTGTTTCTTCATCAAATGTGACTTTTGCTTAACCACCAAACCCACGGACCAAAACTTTTTTCCCCTTTCCAACACACCTGTTCCCCTTTTCACCCGCATCTGTCCTTTTTCAACTCATTTTGTATATGACAAAGTGCAACTCTGCAGGGACACCGTACTCAATGGCATCTCAGCACAACAGCCAGCCCTCGGTCCCTCAGATGTGGACAAGTAAAAGACCATTTCCTCCTATCCATGACAAACCGTTGAGATTCACTCTGTGCAGCACTGGTGTTTAGTGGAAAAGCAGATCGAAGATTGCGTAACACCTTCTGAAGATGCTCCTGTACACGTGCGTCCCTTTATATGGCAGGAATTATTTCGCCAAATTTTGTCTTGTACCGGGGATCTAACAGTGTGGCAACCCAGTAGTTAGCATTACTTCGAATTCCTACAATCCGAGGGTCATGTTGTAGGTAGTGCAGCAAGAAGACGCTCATGTGTCTTGTGCATCCAGGAGGACCAAGTCCTTGGTGTGTTGGTGGCAGAGAGGTGAGAATCGTGCCTCCTTCCTCTGCCCTCTCCCCCCAACCTCGCACAACCGAAATGTGAGCAAGCTCTCACTCATCTGCTGAGTCTTCCATGCCCATCGCAAGTTCGTCCTCCATTTCTTCATGGCTCCTGCACCTTCCTCAACAATTTTTGCTGATACTATGCGCCCTTGTTAATCCCTATCCCCCACCATAACTGCTGCCTAGGTGCCGCTTACCGTATGGACCTTGTTGATCTTATTATCCCTTCTGCATATGACTCCTCCTGTACTTCCTCCCCTTCCTCTTGGACCAATACCTGACTCCGAATAATGCTTACAGTGTGCTCCATCATGTAGATGACCAGAATTGTCACGCTGAGAATGGCATTGCCAGTGCTAAACATCTTCGTCGACATTTGGAAACTGTGTAGAAGGGTGCATAGGTCCTATATCTGACACCACTCCAGCAGCGTGATCTGCACCACCTCTGGATCAAGTTAGCCCAGGGTATACGTCATACCGTATTTCAGCAGGGCTCTGCGGTGCTGCCACACACGCTGCAACATGTGCAGATTCCAATTCCTGCGTGTCGGAACATCGCATTTCCGGCGTTTAACCGCCAGACCCTAAGACTTCCGGAGCGATGACAGTTGTTGAGCTGCTGGGTGCGAAGGATGAAAGTGAGCACACAGCAGCGTGCCCGCTGCACAAGGCCATGTAGGCCGGGATGGTATTTTAAAAATTGCTGGACAACCAGGTTCAACACGTGAGCCATACAAGGCACGTGTGTCACATTGCCCTGAAGAAGGGTGGCAGACTGGTTTGCATCATTGTCGCACCCGACCTTCCCTGACTGCTGGTTGACTGTAGACAACCATTGATGAAACTCGGTCTCACTCTCCAGAGCTAACCGTCCACAATTCCTCAGCGGTGTCTCACATTTCCCCTACATTTCAAAGTAAACATTTGACCGCCTGATGGCCTTGAGCTCTGCTGCCAGCATAGTAAGGAGGTGTGTGGGATTCCTTGGGCGCAGTTACAAGGAAGGGTGCCCTGACCAAACAGGGTTTGGGCCGAGGTGGAGGACCCACACGAGGTTGAGGAGGCAGAAGCAGTGGAGGAACTTGTAAATACAGAGGAAGGATTGACACACAAGTCGTGGGGACGGCAAGACTTGTACAGCAAACCCTTCTCCATCTCTCACCATAGTTACCCAGTGCCCAGTCAGCAACATGTAACTCCCCTGTCCATGCTTACTGGTCCAAGTATCTGTGTTGAAATGCACCCTGTCACACACAGAGTTTCTTAAGGAATTGGTGAGGTTGTGTGCGACCTACTGTGGTAGCGCGGGCACGCCTTTCTTGGAGAAGGAGTGACGACTGGCCATCGGCTCTTGGGGCACTGCAATGGGCATAAGGTCTCGAAAATCCTCGGTCTCAAAAGGGTGTAAAGGCAGCCTTTCTGTTGCCAACAAGTTGCAGATGATGAAACTCAACCTCTTAGGCATGTCATGCCCTTCGAAAATCATGTAAAACATAGCGAGGGGACTCCAACCACAGTCTCCCTCGTTGCCACTAATTGGGCCACACACACCCCACTTGACTGGCATCAATTGAACCCCCTTTTGAAAAAGAAAAAGATGCTTTGCATGAAGCACTCTCAAAAATACGCGTGCCTTTCCCGTCCCCTGGCTGACCCAAGGGAAGAAAAGTCCTCTGAGAGCCATGACTTGTTCATCTTGGTTCTTTTAGAAACACAGCGAGGGGACTCCAACCACAGTCTTCCTCGTTGCCACTAATTGGGCCACACACACCCCACTTGACTGGCATCAGTTGACCCCCCCTTTTGAAAAAGAAAAAGATGCTTTGCATGAAGCACTCTCAAAAATACGCGTGCCTTTCCCGTCCCCTGGCTGACCCAGGGGAAGAAAAGTCCTCTGAGAGCCATGACTTGTTCATCTTGGTTCTTTTAGAAACACAGCGAGGGGACTCCAACCACAGTCTCTCTCGTTGCCACTAATTGGGCCACACACACCCCACTTGACTGGCATCAGTTGACCCCCCCTTTTGAAAAAGAAAAAGATGCTTTGCATGAAGCACTCTCAAAAATACGCGTGCCTTTCCCGTCCCCTGGCTGACTCAGGGGAAGAAAAGTCCTCTGAGAGCCATGACTTGTTCATCTTGGTTCTTTTAGAAACACAGCGAGGGGACTCCAACCACAGTCTCCCTCGTTGCCACTAATTGGGCCACACACACCCCACTTGACTGGCATCAGTTGACCCCCCCTTTTGAAAAAGAAAAAGATGCTTGGCATGAAGCACTCTCAAAAATACGCGTGCCTTTCCCGTCCCCTGGCTGACCCAGGGGAAGAAAAGTCCTCTGAGAGCCATGACTTGTTCATCTTGGTTCTTTTCGGAAACACAGCGAGGGGACTCCAACCACAGTCTCCCTCATTGCCACTAATTGGGCCACACACACCCCACTTGAATGGCATCAGTTGACCCCCCTTTTGAAAAAGAAAAAGATGCTTTGCATGAAGCACTCTCAAAAATACGCGTGCCTTTCCCGTCCCCTGGCTGACCCAGGGGAAGAAAAGTCCTCTGAGAGCCATGACTTATTCATCTTGGTTCTTTTAGAAACACAGCGAGGGGACTCCAACCACAGTCTCCCTCGTTGCCACTAATTGGGCCACACACACCCCACTTGACTGGCATTAGTTGACCCCCCCTTTTGAAAAAGAAAAAGATGCTTGGCATGAAGCACTCTCAAAAATACGCGTGCCTTTCCCGTCCCCTGGATGACCCAGGGGAAGAAAAGTCCTCTGAGAGCCATGACTTGTTCATCTTGGTTCTTTTAGAAACACAGCGAGGGGACTCCAACCACAGTCTCTCTCGTTGCCACTAATTGGGCCACACACACCCCACTTGACTGGCATCAGTTGACCCCCCTTTTGAAAAAGAAAAAGATGCTTTGCATGAAGCACTCTCAAAAATACGCGTGCCTTTCCCGTCCCCTGGCTGACCCAGGGGAAGAAAAGTCCTCTGAGAGCCATGACTTGTTCATCTTGGTTCTTTTCGGAAACACAGCGAGGGGACTCCAACCACAGTCTCCCTCATTGCCACTAATTGGGCCACACACACCCCACTTGACTGGCATCAGTTGACCCCCCTTTTGAAAAAGAAAAAGATGCTTTGCATGAAGCACTCTCAAAAATACGCGTGCCTTTCCCGTCCCCTGGCTGACCCAGGGGAAGAAAAGTCCTCTGAGAGCCATGACTTGTTCATCTTGGTTCTTTTAGAAACACAGCGAGGGGACTCCAACCACAGTCTCCCTCGTTGCCACTAATTGGGCCACACACACCCCACTTGACTGGCATCAGTTGACCCCCCCTTTTGAAAAAGAAAAAGATGCTTTGCATGAAGCACTCTCAAAAATACGCGTGCCTTTCGCCTCCCCTGGCTGACCCAGGGGAAGAAAAGTCCTCTGAGAGCCATGTCCACATTGTCAGTGGACAGACATGTGTGCTTATCTGCCAGCAGACCTCCAGCAGCACTGAAGACAGGTTCCGAGAGAACGCTGGCTGCAGGACACGACAAGATCCCCAAGGCGTACGTGGCGAGCTCAGGCAATTTATCCAGATTGGAAGCCTAAAATGAGCAGGGCTCAAGTTGCACAATAATGGCATCGATGTTTCCTTGCATATACTCATATCTGTGTGTCCTCCTCTTTTTCCTTGTCCAGCTCTTTTGTTTTCGCATGAGTATATGTCATTGTCACTTTCCCATATGTTTGTGTTGTGTTGTTAGTTGTTTGTCACCTTTTGGACACCTTTGAGGGTGTTTTCTAGGTGTTTCTATGTGTTTGTGAATGCCTGCCATTGTTTCCTATGCGGTTCGAGTTCGGTTCGTCGAACGTTCGACGAACCGAACTCGAACGGGACCTCCGTTCGGCGAACCGACCTCAAGCCGAACCGGGACCGGTTCGCTCATCTCTATTCCTGATCCAAGCTGTATGCATCTTGGATCATTTTTTAAAACTATGTAAGCAAGGGTTACTCCAAGCGGAGTGTCCCTTTTTCCAAAAATTGTGCCCCACACACACCCACCCATTCAGTGGCAGCACTTGTGCCCTAGTTGTACACTTCACAACTAGATTTGCATCAAGCACATTCAAAAATACGCCATACTTAACCGTCCCCAGGTTGACACCGGGGTAGGTAGCAAAGTCTTTCCTTATCCCAGCTGTATGCATCTTGGATCATTTTTTAAAACTATGTAAGCAAGGGTTACTCCAAGCGGAGTGTCCCTTTTTCCAAAAATTGTGCCCCACACACACCCACTTATTCAGTGGCAGCACTTGAGCCCTAGTTGTACACTTCACAGCTAGATTTGCATCAAGCACATTCAAAATCCACAAGCATTTACTCTCCCCAGGATGACACAGGGGTATTAAATTCCTCGTGGATCCATGACTTGTTCATTTTGATGAACGTTAGTCTGTCCACATTGTCACTGGACAGACGCGTGCGCTTATCTGTCAGCACATACCCAGCAGCACTGAAGACACGTTCAGATACAACGCTGGCTTGTTTGGTGGAAAAGCCGAGCTAAGATCGAGTAACAGCTTCTGCTGATACTCCTGCATACGTGCGTCCCTTTCTATGGCTGGAATTATGTCACAAAATTTGGACTTGTATCGGGGATCTAATAGTGTGGCAAGCCAGTAGTCATCATCACTTTTTATTTTGACAATACGAGGGTCATGTTGGAGGTAGTGCAACAAGAAGGCACTCATGTGTCTTGTGCAGCCATGCGGACCAAGTCCACGCTGTGTTTGTGGCATAGAGGTGCTACCCGTTCTTTCTTCCTCTGACATCTCCCCCTAACCTCTTTCAACTGAAATTTGACCAAGGTCTCCCTCATCCGCTGAGTCTTCCATGTCCATGGACAGTTCGTCCTCCATTTCTTCATGTTCTCCTGCACCTTCCTCAACATTTCGCCTGCTACCAAGCGCCCTTGTTGATCCCTGTCCCCCATGGTCCCATGCCTGCCGCGTTGGTGATGATGAATGTCTGGACCTTGGTGATGTTGTTGTCCCTTGCGCATATGAATCCTCCTGTAGTTCCTCCCCTTCCTGTTGTCCCACCCCCTGACTCCGAATAGTGTTTAGCGTGTGCTCCAGCATGTAAATGACTGGAATTGTCATGCTGATAATGGCATTGTCAGCGCTAAACATATTCGTCGCCATGTCGAAACTGTGCAGAAGGGTGCATAGGTCCTTGATCTGAGACCACTCCATCAGGGTGATCTGCCCCACCTCTGCATCTTGTTGGCCTTGGCTATACGTCATGACGTATTGCACCAGGGCTCGGCAGTGCTGCCACAGTCGCTGTAACATGTGGAGAGTCGAATTCCAGAGTGTCGGCACATCGCATTTCAGGCGATGAACCGGCAGGCCGAAAGACTTCTGGAGCGATGCAAGTCGCTCAGCTGCGGCGGTTGAACGGCGGAAGTGAGAAGACAGTTTTCGTGCCCTGGTCATCTAGGCCGGGATAGTGTGTTAAAAATTGCTGGACAACAAGGTTCAACACGTGAGCCATACAAGGCACGTGTGTCACCTTGCCCAGGCGAAGAGCCGCACCCAGGTTTGCAGCATTGTCGCACACGGCCTTACCAGGCTGCAGGTTGAGTGGAGACAACCATTTATTAAACTCGGACCGCAGAGCTGACAACAACTCCTCAGCTGTGTGACTCCTATTACCAAGACATGTCAAGCTAAAGACCGCCTGATGCCGTTGCGCTCTGCTGCCAGCATAATAATGAGGGGTGCGTGATTCCTTCTGCGCAGTGAGAATGCTGGTGGCCTGACCAGGCAGGCTTGGGGCGGAGGTGGAGGACCCAGATGAGGTGGAGGAGGCAGAAGCAGTGGCGGAACTTGGACAGACAGAGGATTGACACACAAGTCGTGGGGACGGCAAGACTTGTGCAGCCGACCCTTCACCATCTATCACCATAGTTACCCAGTGCCCAGTCAGCGACATGTAACATCCCTGTCCATGCTTACTGGTCCAAGTATCGGTGGTGAAATGCACCCGTTCACACACAGAGTTTCTCAAGGAAGCGGTGATGTTGTGTGCGACATGCTGGTGTAGCGCGGGCACACCTTTCTACCAGAAGTAGTGGCGACTAGGCATCTGGTACTGGGGCACAGCGACAGACATAAGGTCTCTAAAATCCACTAGGCGGAAAGGCAGCATTTCGGTAGCCAAGAGCTTACAGAGGGATAGAGTCAACCTCTTAGCTTTGTCATGGGTCGCAGGAAATGGCCTTTTATTTGACCACATCTGAGGGACAGAGATCTGGCTGCTGTGTGTAGACGGTGTTGAGTAGGGTGTCCCTGGAAAAATGCAGGTTTGTGAGGAAAGTGCAGGCGGAGACATGATGTTGCCTTCATCCAACGTTGGTGCTATCGATGTCTGAGAGAGCTGTACAAACTCACTTGTTTCCCCTTCCAAACCAACTGACGACCTACCAAGCAAACTGCCTGTTGCGGTTACAGTGGTGGAAGTTGTGCGTGGAAAACCAGGTGTGACAGCTGTCCCCACAGTCCTAGAAGATGAAGAGCACGCGGATGCACTGGAAGGGGCAGGCCGTGGATGGTTCGCTCCGCTAGGCCGCATTGCAGCACGGTGAACTTCCCACTGGGACCTATGACATTTATTCATGTGACGATTCATGGAAGAAGTTGTCAAACTGCTGAGGTTTTGACCTCTACTAACAGAATCACGACAAATTTTACACATCACATAATTTGGGCGATCTTTTTCTATGTCAAAAAAGGACCAGGCTAGGCAAGGCTTAGAGGCAGAGTGGTGGCTGATGATGCAGTTGTAGACGTGCTACCAGTGCTCAGACTCTGTCCAGGAAGGCGCAAGGTAACTTCGTCGTCGGTTGCATCCTCCTCCACCGCCTCTGTTGACCTCCTCGAGTGCCTGACTGGGGGTTGACAGTAGGTGGGATCTAGAACTTCATCATCAATTGTTGTGTTTGCACTCCCCTCCCCCTCAGACCGAGCCTCTTCTTGCCCTGACCGAATATTTAAGTTGTCATCCCAATCTGGTATCTGCGTCTCATCGTCATCAGTATGTTCCTCATTGTCTATAACCACAGGTGTTACAGTTTGTGACAAAGGGTCAACATTATGCTCAGAAACTTGGTCCTCACGGCCTGAATCAGAGTCACAAAGGTTCTGGGCATCACTGCAGACCATTTCCTGGTCTGTACTCACTGTAGCTTGGGAGCAGACCTCAGACCTCTGATTCCCAGGCTATAGTGTGACTGAACAGCTCTGCAGACTCAGCCATCTCAGTTCCACCATACTGTGCAGGGCTGAGGGAGACTTCAGAGCTGGGAGAAAGCAAGTTTGATTGGGATGACAACTCAGAGGACTCGTGTTTTTTGGATGCGGTACTTGAGGTGGCTGAGAGGGCACTTGTTGGACCACTTGAGATCCATTCAAGCATTTTCATTTTTTGGCCATCATCTACCTTTGTTCCTGTTGTTCGTGTCCGTAAAAAAGGGAGCACATCGGATTGTCCACGGTAAGTAGTAGACATCTTACTTTTGCTGGTAGATGGTCTATCTTCAGCAGATGTTAATGGAGCTTTGCCACCTTCCCCACGGACAAACCCTTTTTTTCCTTTTCCACCACGCCTCTTCCCCTTTCCACCAGCATCTGTCATTTTGCCACTCATGTTGATTGCGACAAGTTTGTGCACTGAAAATGTGGTAGTAAAAATTGAGAGGTGGTGTAGATTGCAGCGGTGGTCGAGCTTTATTAACAGCAGAATAATAAAGAATAAATATCCCTGACAATGCAACTATGGCCCTTAAACTGGCAGCATAAATTGCTAGTATAATGGCTTAGTTATAATGAGTTTGAGTGTGCAATGCAGCCAGACGTGCTGCAAATATCTTTGCACTACTGGGACTATACAGAAGTCCAATAGCCACGTTTAGGATGCCACTAAGTTCACTCAGTGTTTGCTAGTATAATGGCTTAGTTATAATGAGTTTGAATGTGCAATGCAGCCAGACGTGCTGCAAATATCTTTGCACTACTGGGACTATACAGAAGTCCAATAGCCACATTTAGGATGCCACTAAGTTCACTCAGTGTTTGCTAGTATAATGGCTTAGTTATAATGAGTTTGAGTGTGCAATGCAGGCAGACGTGCTGCAAATATCTTTGCACTACTGGGTCTATACAGAAGTCCAATAGCCACGTTTAGGATGCCACTAAGTTCACTGAGTGTTTGCTAGTATAATGGCTTAGTTATAATGAGTTGGAGTGTGCAAAGGGCAGGAGGGTACAGTGGCAGGGTTGTGGGTCTCTGGGTAGAGGAAAGGAAGCCTGCCTTTCTATCCCTCCTAATGGGGAAATGCAGCGAGGAAATCCCTGACCTTAGCTACACAGACGCTGTCATCTTGTGTAGCTGTTAAACTCTGTTTTCAGGATCTGTCACCTATGGCTCTGTCCCTGCCGGTATGAGCCCTTAAAAGGACTGATAGAAAGTGCTATCCCTATGCTGTCCAGTGCTGTGTATGGAGCGTATACAGCTGTATCGGCGATAGGAGCTGTGCCAGTGATGTCTGACACCAAGGACGCAGAAGAGATAATGGCGTCCGGACGGGCAGATACTCGTTTTTATAATGCAGGGACATGTGACATGGACATCCTATCACACATGCCGTTGCTTCTCTGGCTAAAAGTCCACTTAGCTGTGTGTGTGTCTGGGATTGGCTGACATGCTGGCCCTCCCCACTACATGCGTGCGCTTAGGGAAGGAAGACAAGGAAAAAAAAAATGGCGATCGCAATTATCCAAACAGCAGTGATCTGAATGCGCTGTTCCCGCACACTATACACTGAAATGTCATAATAGTGTGAGTCACAGAGTGACTTACACTATTACAGCGGAAAGCCAGCTAGGAATTAGCTGGGTTTTTTGCTGCTAGAACCGTTCTCGAACGAATCTAGAACTAACGAGCTTTTGCAAAAAAGCTCGAGTTCTAGTTCGATCTAGAACAGCCCCCAAAATCACTCGAGCCGCGAACTGGAGAACCACGAACCGCTCTCAACTCTAGTTTTGACCCTGCATGACTACTATTCTCTGGAACTGCAGCCTTCCACAGGTATTGATCAACTTGGGCCCTGTGTAATTCCAAATCAGAATATAGGGGTTAAAGGGTTTCAGGGTTCTGGGGGTCCAGCTTGGTGAGTGGCTTCCCTCTAGCCTATCCTTTACAGCCCGTCTGAGTGTGTTGATCAAGGCAGGCGTTACACCGTGCCCTCTGCAGAAGGCCATGTAGGCCGGGATAGTGGTTTAAAAATTGCTGGACAACCAGGTTCAAGACGTGAGCCATACAAGGCACATGTGTCACATTGCCCTGAAGAAGGGCCACAGACTGGTTTGCATCATTGTCACACCCGGCCTTCCCTGGCTGCTGGTTGAGTGGAGACATCCATTGATGAACCTGTCTCACTCTCCAGAGCTTACCGTCCACAACTCCTCAGTGGTGTGACTCACATTTCCCAGACATTTCTAAGTAAAGAGTCGACCGCATCATGCTGTTGAGCTCTGCTGCCAGCATAGTAAGGAGGTGTGTTGGATTCCTTGGGCGCAGTTACAAGGAAGGGTGGCCTGACCACACAGGGTTTGGGCCGAGGTGGAGGACTCACACGAGGTTGAGCAGGCAGAAGCAGTGGAGGAATTTGTACATACAGAGGAAGGATTGACACACAACTCGTGGGGACGGCAAGACTTGTACAGCAGACCCTTCTCCATCTCTCACCATAGTTACCCAGTGCCCAGTCAGCAACATGTAACTCCCCTGTCCATGCTTACTGGTCCAAGTATCTGTGGTGAAATGCACCCTGTCACACACAGAGTTTCTCAAGGAATCGGTGATGTTGCGTGCGACCTGCTGTGGTAGCGCGGGCACGCCTTTCTTAGAGAAGGAGTGGCGACTGGCCATCGGCTCTTGGGGCACTGCAATGGGCATAAGGTCTCGAAAATCCTTGGTCTCAAAAGGGTGTAAAGGCAGCCTTTCTGTAGCCAACAAGTTGCAGATGCTGAAACTCAACCTCTTAGGCATGTCATGCCCTTCGAAAATCATGTAAAACACAGCGAGGGGACTCCAACCACAGTATCCCTCGTTTCCACTAATTGGGCCACACACACCCCACTTGACTGGCATCAGTTGACCCCCCTTTTCAAAATGAAAAAGATGCTTTGCATAAAGCACTCTCAAAAATACGAGTGCCTTTCGCCTCCCCTTCCCCTGGATGACTCGGGAAGAAAAGTCCTCTGTGACCCATGACTTCCTCATTTTGGTGAACGTTAGTATGTCCACATTGTCAGTGAACAGACGCGTTTGCTTATCTGTCAGCACACCCCCAGCAGCACTGAGGACACGTTCCGAGAGAACGCTGGCTGCGGGACACGAAAAGATCCCCAAGGCGTACGTGGTGAGCTCAGGCAATTTATCCAGATTGGAAGCCTAAAATGAGCAGGGCTCAAGTTGCACAGTAATGGCATTGATGTTCCCTTGCATATACTCATATCTGTCTCTCCTCCTCTTTTTCCTTGTCCAGCTCTTTTGTTTTCGCATGAGTATATGTCCTTGTCACTTTCCCATGTGTTTGTGTTGTGAGTTGTTTGTCACCTTTTGGACACCTTTGAGGGTGTTTTCTAGGTGTTTTTATGTGTTTGTGATTGCCTCCCATTGTTTCCTATGGTGTTCGAGTGGTTTGCCGAACCAGTTCGCTGAAACGAACTCGAACGCGACCTCCGTTCGGCGAACCAAGCTCGAGCCGAACCGCGACAAGTTCACTCATCTCTAGTCCCAACCCACCCCCCCGGGATTTTCTAAAGAGGAGAAATCACAAAGATATAGAGAACTATATAGTAAGACCCATTAGGAGGAAGTAAGTTCTACAGGTAACCGTAAGTTCACAGGAGAGCACATTGAAGTAGGTTCCTCCTCCCTCGAACACCTGGATCACCGTTTGCGCGATGTAGTGGTCGACTGCCAGGTCTGAGGAAGTGGCGGCATCTGCTGGGGCATAGTCCAGTTTGGTAAATCTGGAACAGGGAGGTCAAAGGCCCGACAGAAAGGCTCAAGATAGGCGGGGATCCGGAGGCTAAATGGGACCCCCAATCTGTAAAGAATGTTGTTGTCCTTCAGGGACAACAGTAGTGGGCGGAGGGCTTTCCGCTGCTGGAGTGTTATCCATGAGAGATCTTGGAATAACTTGATTTTGGTGCCTTGGTACATCACTTGTTTTGGCGGTCGTGCTTTGAACATTATTTCTTCTTTAAGTTGAAAGTCAATGATATGACAGATAATATCTTTTGGGTTCCCTTTCAGATTTTTAGGGCGTAGGGACCTATGCGCTCTATCCATGGGAATTGGTTTGTCAGGAGGCCGCTGCAGGAGTGAGTTGAATATGGTCTGCAAAATTGTTATAACGTCCTCCTTCGCTTGGGACTCTAGTATGCCCCTGACCCTTATATTATGGCGCCTGCCTCTATTGTCCAGATCCTCGATATGACGCTGCAGCTACCTTATGACGTCTTCTTGAGAGGAGGTTTGGGACTGGAGGTGACGGATGGTTGTTCTAGCTTCATTATGATCGTTCTCCAGCTGGTTTATTCTTTTAGCGATGGAAACGACGTTCTGCCGGACCGCCACTATTTCAGATCTGCAAGCATCTTTAACCTCAGAAATGAGTGTTTGAAAATCTTTCTTGGTAGGGAGCTGTTGGACATGCTCCCACCACTCCGCAGGGAAGCACATAAGCTGCGTAGTAGAAGGGCTCGCCATTGCCCTCTCCTGGGCCTTCTACCTGATGTTATCTACACCCGGAGGATCAGAGGGGGACCCGGGGGCCCTTCTTTCTTGGTCTACAGGACCTGAGCTCTGCAGTCCTAGACCCCTGGTTAATTTGTGGGCTCTTTGGGGCATGGGGGTGAGGGTCTCGTTTTGCAACATTGGTGGTTCCAGTGGAGAAGACAGGGAGTCATTCCCCTTCACTGTGGCATTGTCCCATCGTGGCTGGGGGACTCCAGCATTCTGTAAGGCCGCGTATATGTCCTCCAAAGCCTCCCCACCACCTCCTATCTGATCCCCTGGTCCCTCAGAGCTCCCGCTTCCCAATCCCAGATCCCCTGCACTCCACTCAGTGGTGTGATCCTTGATATATATGAGTGATCCTTCTATTTATATACTTTTGGTTTTGGTTCCGTTCCTCTTGGAATTGCCATTTTGTTGATTGGTTACCTGCTCTTCCACATATGTGATTGTCCTCTCTTGTTGTTTTTTTGAGTTGCTTTATTGATAGACTATTTAATTGTGACCTTTTTCTTCTCCTGTGCTTTATATACACTTTTGATGCATCGGATAATGTGCCTGCACTGTTTTCATCTCAGGATTTCTTGTTTCCTGGCTTTCTGTCACTTGGTCTCTAGATGGGGGAAACCTGCACTTTAGTTGCCGGGCAGGGCATGCGTACTAATCTTTTTTCTCACGGTCTGAACTTTTGTGACCCAGTTACTTGGCAGGGCATGCGCAGTAACTTTGTTCCCACGGTCTGAAACTATGTGACCTGGTCTGATCAACACTCCATTATAGCGCTCGCTCCGGAGCTTTCAGTATAACACGGACTCAGTATTATTTGCCTGTTTCTCTTCCTCCTCCGTGGATCTAATACTTTTTCAATATAAATCTTCTTGTTACAGGAAGTTCCTTTTTAATAAAGAGTTTTTTAATGGTGTATGTTTTAATATATTTTTAAAGGAAGTTTTATATTAATTTTTTCTGGCCTTCGCTTTTAATGACCTATCAGGATCTTTTATAAATATTTTTTGCACATTTTTTATGATACATATATATATATATATATATATATATATATATATATATATATATATATATATATATATATATATATATATATATTTTTATGATATATTTTTCACAGGTTTTTACACATTTATTTTTATGTGTATACACATGTATTTATAAACTAACACATCACTACTATTTAATAAAAAAAATATATTTTTTTCTTGCAAACACCCCTTCTTACATACAAACATGCATTTTTCAGTATACGTTTTTCTTTGTGGCACTGGTGAACTTGTTTCTGTTCACTTCAAGTGTTCTAATCACCATTTGGAGACCCTAATAAAGAGGTCTGTCCGATTCACACTTTTCTTCGGTTCTGCTCTCTCTTGGTTCTTCTATTCTTGTTCTTTCTTGTGGAACTGTTGATGGTGATCACCACTAAAATGATGACTTGGATTATAAATGTAGGGCTACCACCCACATAAGGGTTCTAGTCTTTTTATAAACACAGACACATATACTTTTTTTTTATTATGTTTATAATATAATTTTCTTTATTAATTCCTATAGATTCACTTGTTGTTTTTGCACAATAATATGTTATCCTCAAATATATGTGAATTTGATGTACCACTGTGAATTTGCCATGTCATGCAGTTGGAGGATCCTCCCGCTGATTTTTTTTCTTTCAGTAGGCGGTTCTTTTCACCAGTTGTGTGTATATATATATATATATATATATATCTGTCATCTTCATGCATGTTGTACTTGTTGTTGATGCACTGGTCCTGAGGAAGAGGTTTTCACCTCGAAACGCATAGACCTATAAAATAAATGAATACTCATCTTCATCAACAATATACGTCTTCATTCGGCTGATGCGCGGCATTAACCCCCTCTCTACCCTATCTTGTATGCTCATCCACGTGGGGCTGCAGCAGACGCCATTATCTCCTGCGCACTAGTGGTTGTGACTGTCACAACTGATCCAGGTGAGTGTACATTTTTCAGGTATACCCCACCGATCATTTTGGTGTTACACTATCAGCACTCCTTATTTTCAGATCTATAGGTCTGAGGAAGTGGTGGCATCTGCTGGGGCATAGTCCAGTTTGGTAAATCTGGAACAGGGAGGTCAAAGGCCCGACAGAAAGGCTCAAGATCGGCGGGGATCCGGAGGCTAAACGGGAACCCCCATCTGTAAAGAATGTTGTTGTCCTTCAGGGACAACAGTAGTGGGCGGAGGACTTTCCGCTGCTGGAGTGTTATCCATGAGAGATCTTGGAATAACTTGATTTTGGTGCCTCGGTACATCACTTGTTTTGGCGGTCGTGCTTTGAACATTATTTCTTCTTTAAGTTGAAAGTCAATGATATGACAGATAATATCTCCTGGGTTCCCTTTCAGATTTTTAGGGCGTAGGGACCTATGCGCTCTATCCATGGGAATTGGGTTGTCAGGAGGCCGCTGCAGGAGTGAGTTGAATATGGTCTGCAAAATTGTTATAACGTCCTCCTTCGCTTGGGACTCTGGTATGCCCCTGACCCTTATATTATGGTGCCTGCCTCTATTGTCCAGATCCTCGATATGACGCTGCAGCTACCTTATGACGTCTGCTTGAGAGGAGGTTTGGGACTGGAGGTGACGGATGGTTGTTCTAGCTTCATTATGATCGTTCTCCAGCTGGTTTATTCTTTTAGAGATGGAAACGACGTTCTGCCGGACCGCCACTATTTCAGATCTGCAAGCATCTTTAACCTCAGAAACGAGTGTTTGAAAATCTTTCTTGGTAGGGAGCTGTTGGACATGCTCCCACCACTCCGCAGGGAAGCACATAAGCTGCGAAGTAGAAGGGCTCGCCCTTGCCCTCTCCTGGGCCTTCTTCCTGATGTTATCTACACCCGGAGGATCAGAGGAGGACCCGGGGGCCCTTCTTTGTTGGTCTACAGGGGACCTGAGCTCTGCAGTCCTAGACCCCTGGTTAATTTGTGGGCTCTTTGGGGCATGGGGGTGAGGATCTCGTTTTGCAACATTGGTGGTTCCAGTGGAGAAGACAGGGAGTCATTTCCCTTCACTGTGGCATTGTCCCATCGTGGCTGGGGGACTCCAGCATTCTGTAAGGCCGCGTATGTGTCCTCCAAAGCCTCCCCACCACTTCCTATCTGATCCCCTGGTCCCTCAGAGCCCCCGCTTCCCAATCCCAGATCCCCTGCACTCCACTCTGTGCCGCCCGCTCCTCTCAGCATTGCGTCCACGTGGGCTGCAGGACTCCAGCTGCCGCCGCGCTCCAGTACTTCCAGGGGGGGAGGGGCGGCATCATCACCGCTCTCTCCGTTTGGCTTCCAGGGCTCGCCTCAAGGGAGAACGTTAGTCGCTCACCTGGCCTGGTGGGTTGGGGGTGCTCAGGATCATCCAGCTCACCGCTTTCTTGTTCCTGCTGGGCTTCAGGTGAGTCACCGCGCGTCCTCCCCACCGCCGCCATCTTGACCACGAGGGAAGCCTCCAGCCCGCCAGCGTTCACGGGTCCCCACTCCACACTCCTCCTTCCACATCGCGGTGCAGGCGGTCCCCGCGTGGTCTCCTCCACACGCACCGCGGTTGCAGTCGGCCGAGGGGGGAGATGATGAGTCACCTCTGCCGTTCGTGCATCCTCCTGCTCCCCCGGCAGCTCCCTTGTCAGATAGGAGTCCAGGGTGAGTGATGCTGGGGTCCCGGGGTCTTTAGCATTCTTTGGGGGTTTCTACTTCCCCATTTTGGATCCTCCAAGCTTATTTAAATGTGCTTTTGTAATCCCGGGTGAAGGAGCTCAGCACTCAGGCGTCCTGCTCCATGGAGTTCCGGACACGCCCTTCTTCAGATATTTTGTCATACCATGCCTGAGGAAGAGACCTGAGATGTCTCGAAAGCTTGCTTGATAACATATTTTATTTTTATTTTAGTTAACCATTAAAAGGTATCACAACTACAAAATTTTAATTTTTTTTTCTCTCACTGAGCGCAATCATTTTCCAAACCCAACAAATGTCACTAGTGTAAACACTGTTCAGGCACTTACTACAACCTCTAGTGTTGTGCAGCCAACGTATTCAGTAGGTGACAATGCCATGGAGACTACACAGGAAAGCATCACTAGCCTTGATGATTTAGTGGACACATAATTTGATATAGTAATTACAGAATTTCATTTTGGAATGTTTTGTTGGTTACGCCTGTTTGCAAAACATTCCAAAAAGTAACATATTACTTAGTCCATATGTTAAGGTTTCTGTCATAATGGGCCAAAATGCTCTTTAACGTTACTCTATCACTTTTCAAACAGTACCTGCATGTTGAAATGTTGCCTTGCTCTGGAAATGAGGTTATGACCATCCATTTAAAACAACTGTGTTCTGGGAAAATATGCACGCACATAACCAACTACATTTACATTCAAACACCTTTATCTACATTGAAAAATCCAGCCAATATGCAGTATCTGCATATGGTCTGGTCCCATACTTGTATTCCGATAGTGTCAAACAAATTATGTTTGCGTGACATTATTGCATAATACAGCATGGTGTTTTATCTGGGATAATGTCTCAGTACAAATTTTGTATGTAAAAAAAATAAATAAAAAATACAGGGTGTCTTGCAAAAGATAACAGGCATACATAGGTTAATAAAAAAAACAAGTAATAATTTGTTCATGACAACATTGGCTCAAAAAGTAAGTTTCTTTATCAATATTGTGACAAACACAAAAACTCATTTAGTACTTAGTTTGTGATACAATAACACTCAAAATATTTTTGAAAACCAAAATACCAAAAAAACAAAAACATTACATAATATATACCAATGTATAGCCATTTTCTCTTTTGTGAGACATGTGTTTGTGAATATGTAACCGAGTGATATAACTATATAAAAATGTCCAAACTAGACATTACTAAGCAGATTTAAACTGAAATAATCTTTAAACTGATTCCTCACTTGTAGACCTGAAGTGGCCAAATTGGTTCTTCCACTACCATTACCTACTAATGGGGCATTTAGAGCTGGCACATCGTCAATGTCATCGTCATTGCTTTCATGCAATCTA
The DNA here is from genome assembly GCF_048569485.1 of Anomaloglossus baeobatrachus. Classification (NCBI taxonomy): domain Eukaryota; kingdom Metazoa; phylum Chordata; class Amphibia; order Anura; family Aromobatidae; genus Anomaloglossus; species Anomaloglossus baeobatrachus. The sequence goes on along the minus strand of NC_134360.1, from coordinate 99,147,979 downwards.
CAGTAATTATGTAAAATTACTGTAGCTTTCATGACAGCCTTGACGGTGGTTGGTTGGAGCTGGATGGTGGTTTGATAAATGCGCCATCTCGATGCTAAAATGCCAAAGGCTCGTTCAACATAGCAACGTGCTCTGGCCAATGTGCTATTAAATTGGGCTTTTGATCTGTCCAGACCTCGTCTTGGATAAGGACGCATCAAATACCTAGACAAGGCAAACCCCTGATCAGCAACCATTACAAATGGTGCATTAGGTCCATTAGTACCAGGTAAAGGTCTGGGTTGAGGCAAATTTAGGTTATCAGACATTAATCGTCTTGCTAAAGGTGAGCTTCTGAAAATTCTAGCATCAGAGGCACTGCCATAGGCACCAATATCAGCAAACAGTAGTTTGTGTCTACCAAAGCCAAAATAACTACAGAAAAATACTTGTGGAAATTAAAATATCTAGAACAAGAATTAGGTGGTTTCTTCACTCTAATATGGTTTGCCGTCTATGGCGCCAAGACAGTTTGGAAATGATGTTTTCTCAAAATATTCTTCAGAAATGCGCATCCACTCCTGTGATGTAGGCTGCTGCATGACATGATGCTTAAGGATCTCCCATAGCACAATGTAGGTATGCAGTATTATCATGCCAATTTTCGATCTTCCCAATAAAAATTCAAAATGGAGACTGCTGATGGATTGGCCAGTTGCAAGGCAACTAAAAAATAACAATGACATGACATTATTATGTACATTATTGATAGTGGGATTTTTTTTGTTACTAATCTTTAATACAATGGCTGTCACTGTCACTGTGTGACAATTTTTGTATGCCTGTTTTGAAAAATCAGAAAGAAAAATCGTTTATTTCCATATTGGAAAATTGATTATATTTATGTTTATTAAACATGATTGTTTGAATTTTGAATCTCGTTTCATTCTTCTTTTACATGGTAGAATGGTATGTCTCAGCACTCTGACCATGTGTTTTTAAAGAAAAATAGTAATATAGGATTTTATAAAATGTTTAAACAGACATACATATATGAATGTACATATGGTTATTTACTGCATGTGTCAATATAGAAACACATTTTCAACCAACAAAGTCACGTCTGAGTAGACAATAAAACACATACCGTAAAGTAACCAACAAGCGCTCCTCAGGGGAGATGCTGAGACGCATACAGGTGTCCTGATGCCTCAATTGGTGATGCACTAGACGAAGGATGTTGTCAAAGGACGTTATGGCTATATGGCAGTATGCTTGAAATTTTGCAGGAAATTTGCGCATTTCACCATAAAGAATGTTAAAATGTCCATGCCTTTTCCGGAGCTTGACAAGGGGGTGGATCCACATCCTTTTTTTAACACGTGGTTCATAATCCAGCATGTCGCCTAATCCCAAACCTCCTAGATATCAACCACAGCAAATACATGGTTGCTTCATTGGAGAGAGACATTTTGGTGTCTGTATAATGAGTGGTAGAGCCAGAAAACAATTATTTGAAATGTTTTAAACCCTTATACACCGATGAGGGACGAAAATTGACCAATTAACAACACCAGGATCTCATGATGGATTAACAACATAATTTGGGTATGAATGCGGATCTGAAAAAACGGAAGTCACACGGACAGCACACGTATGTATTTTATGCTAATACGGACATTCCACACGTACGCACGGCAAGCATACGCCATCACACGGATGTCATACGAAACGCCCATAAAACACGGACCCGAAAAATGGAACGTGTCACGTGTACGTTTTTTATGCGGAAGTGTGTTTTAGGCCTAAGATGGTTATGACAAACAGAAAATCAAGGCCTATGTCAAACCCTGAAGTCATAGGAGCTCTTTGTATGGGACCATAACAACTGCTCACCAGCAAAATCTGGGCTCCAAAATCCAAATGCCTCTTCACTTCTGAGCCCCACAATGTGCCTAAACCACAGTCAGCGTCTACATGTTTAGCATTGCTGTAGTGAGGAAAGCCCGCTTAATTTACGGGGTGCAGTTTCCAGAAGCACTAGCTGGGCACAATGTATAGGCCACAACAAGGACTTATTTGCAATTTTTAATTCTGCAACACTCACTGTTTGACACCATGGGTGTTTTCCAGAGGCTAAATAGTCAATACACCGGTACGTTAATTCCCAGAGGGGTGTAATTTCCAATTTTTTTTTCCACTTAAGGGGACGACTTTTGCTCTGCCACTTATGGGCTCTACAAATGGAGTCCACAAACTAGTCTAGGAAAATCTTTGCTCCAAAAATCAAAATGGCTCTCCTTCCCTCATTAGCCCTATGGTGCGGCCAAAAATACTGCCACGTTCATTAGAAATTGTGACACATTATGGGCCTTTTTTTTTACCTATTCCCTTGTGAAAATTGGAAATCTGGGGCTAAAACAACATTTCAGTAGAAAATAATGTAATTATTTTTTATTCACAAGGACTCTGCCCATGTGACATGGCACCCACAAACCATTCCAATGAAATCTGAACTCAAATATGGCGATCCTTCCCTTCACTTTGTACTATGATCCAAAAAAGGTTTTCGATCACATATGGGGTAGTGGCGTACTCAAGAAAAATTGCACAACAAATTGTAAGGACCATTATCTCCGGTTACCTTTGTGAAAATTAAATATTTAGGGTTAAAGCAACATTTTTGTGGTAAAAATGTATTTTTTTATATTCATGGCTTCACGTTATAATATTCTGTGAAGCACCTAAGGGTTCAAGGTGCTCACCAACCATCTAGATAAATTCTTTGAGGGGTCTAGTTTCCAAAATGAGGTCATTTGTTTGGAGAACCCCTTATGTGCCTAAACTGTGGAGCTCCCCAAACGCGATATGGCATCCGCTATCTATTCCAGACAATTTTGCACTCAAATTCAAATGGCACGCCTTCCAGCCAAACCCTGCCATGTGCAAATAATTTTTATTTCCATTTTATTCTGTTTGGTGCAATTATGTTTTTTTTTCAACCGACAGAAATTATATCTATAACCATGCCCCAACCGTGTCTTATTTGAATGATGCAGTCCGCTTTGTTTGTCTGGGTCTCCAGCCACAGCTTAGACTTCGAAGCTTCTCATGAAAAAGGATAAAGTGGCGAGTCCCATAATTAAAATCTTCATCTTTATTCAACAAATTTTTAAAACATCATGATGGTTGAATTATAGTCTCAACATGTTTCAGGCAAGCATGCCCTTCTCAGTGACTAAGGGCATGCATTGCTTGCCTGAAACATGTTGAGACTATAATTCAACCATCATGATGTTTTAAAAATTTGTTGAATAAAGATGAAGATTTTAATTATGGGACTCGCCACTTTATCCTTTTTTATGTATTTTTTCCCCTTTCCTAATTAAAATCAGGAGTGTACATTGTTACACCTGTGTTGGAAGTGGTCAGTCTACTATATAATGGAGAGTTCTTCAGTAGAGATTGGCAACAAACCCGCAGATGTTCGATCAGGACTTAAAATAAATAAAATAAATAAAAAAATAAATTACGGTTCAGGACCAGACTTGAACCCGATCATTAAGCCCAGACGCCGAACCCCAAATGGGGATATGGGGAACCCAACATTGTGCTGTAAAAATGGTGGCAGAAAAGGCTAGGGGGATTAGAACACGACAGTTATACTTACAGTCTCCCCCTTGTGGCTGTCACAACTGCTTCTGGGTTGGCTCATTAATTGTCATATATATTCACTGGTTTCCCGCCCACCGTGATTAGTTGCAGTCAGACCACGGCTCCACCCTGTGTGACAGCATGTGTGATTCCAACCAATCACAGATACTGTCTGCTTCCCTATGTTGGTGTAAAAATTAATAAATTGACATACAGTCACCCCGTATAGTGATACCTAGCGCAGATAAAGCATAAAGCTACAGGATATGGCTCCCTTTCATGAGCCTATCTTGGCTGTGTATCAAAATTAGAGGGACCCTATGTGGCTTATTTTTAAATATTTATTTAAATAATTTAAAAACGGCATGCGGTTGCCCCAATTTTTGATACCGAGCCATGGTAAAGACGACAGCCAGGGACTGGTATTCTCAGACAGGGGAGACCCTGGATATTGGGGGCCCCCCAGCCTATAATTAGAAGCCTGCAGCCACCCAGAATTGTCGCATCCATTAGACTCATCCCAATTGCCCTGGTGTGGTGGGTCCCTTAAATCAGGGGTGGGGAACCTCCGGCCCTTTTCTGCGGCCCCCTGACAGATTCCCAAGGACCGCAGTGCTCCGGCAGCAGCCGCGAGTTGCTGGTTGCCGGCCCTTTAATCCCTGTATGCAGCGTGTTCAATGCTGAAAGCTGCAATGCACACCCACCAACCTAGAAGGAGCACAAACATTCTAGGCTCAACCATGAAAACACTGCAGGATTACATCCTCGTGCTGGCGAAAGCCAGTGTGAAGACTTACGTTGTGGGCGGAGTAAGCCTGCAATGCGCTCTCGTCCAGAGAAGAGGAGCTGCTGCCACAGCATCCCCAGGTACGTTTGTGCTCCCAGGCTCCCCAGGCCTGTGTGTGACCATCCAGCCTCCCCAGATATGTTTTTGCTCCCAGCCTCCCCAGGTTTGTGTGTGACCCTTCACCTCTCCAGGCCTGTGTGTGACCCTTCAGCCTCCCGAGGACTGTGTGTGACCCTTCAGCCTTCCCAGGTATGTTTGTGCTCCCAGCCTCCACAGGCCTGTGTGTGACCTTTCAGTCTCCCCAGGCCTGTGTGTGACCATCCAGCCTCCCCAGGTATGTTTGTGCTACCAGCCTCCCTAGGTATGTTTGTGCTGCCAGCCTCCCCATGCCTGTGTGTGACGCTTCAACCTACCCAGGACTGTGTGTGCCCCTGCAGCCTCCCCAGGGCTGTGTGTGCCCCTCCAGGGCTGTATGTGCCCCTCCAGCCTCTCCAGGGCTGTGTGCGCCCCTCCAGGGCTGTGTGCGCCCCTCCAGGGCTGTGTGTGCTCCTCCAGGGCTGTGTGTGCTCCTCCAGCCTCTCCAGGGCTGTGTGCGCCCCTCCAGCCTCTCCAGGGCTGTGTGCGCCCCTCCAGCCTCTCCAGGGCTGTGTGCGCCCCTCCAGGGCTGTTTGTGACCCCTCAGCCTTCCCAGGTATGTTTGTGCTCCCAGCCTCCCCAGGCCTGTGTGTGACGCTTCAGCCTACCCAGGACTGTGTGTGCCCCTGCAGCCTCCCCAGGTATGTTTGTGCCCCTGCAGCCTCCCCAGGGCTGTGTGTGCCCCTCCAGCCTCCCCAGGGCTGTGTGCGCCCCTCCAGGGCTGTGTGAGCCCCTCCAGGGCTGTGTGTACCCCTCCAGGGCTGTGTGTACCCCTCCAGCCTCTCCAGGGCTGTGTGTGCCCCTCCAGCCTCTCCAGGGCTGTGTGTGCCCCTCCAGCCTCTCCAGGGCTGTGTGTGCCCTTTCAGCCTCTCCAGGGCTGTGTGTGCCCCTTCAGCCTCTCCAGGGCTGTGTGTGCCCCTTCAGCCTCTCCAGGGCTGTGTGTGCCCCTCCAGCCTCTCCAGGGCTGTGTGTGCCCCTCCAGGGCTGCGTGCGCCCCTCCAGGGCTCTGTGCGCCCCTCCAGGGCTGCGTGCGCCCCTCCAGGGCTCTGTGCGCCCCTCCAGGGCTGTGTGCGCCCCTCCAGCCTCTCCAGGGCTGTGTGCGCCCCTCCAGCCTCTCCAGGGCTGTGTGCGCCCCTCCAGGGCTGTGTGCGCTCCTCCAGCCTCTCCAGGGCTGTGTGCGCCCCTCCAGCCTCTCCAGGGCTGTGTGCGCCCCTCCAGCCTCTCCAGGGCTGTGTGCGCCCCTCCAGCCTCTCCAGGGCTGTGTGCGCCCCTCCAGCCTCTCCAGGGCTGTGTGCGCCCCTCCAGCCTCTCCAGGGCTGTGTGCGCCCCTCCAGCCTCTCCAGGGCTGTGTGCGCCCCTCCAGCCTCTCCAGGGCTGTGTGCGCCCCTCCAGGGCTGTGTGCGCCCCTCCAGGGCTGTGTGCGCCCCTCCAGCCTCTCCAGGGCTGTGTGCGCCCCTCCAGGGCTGCGTGCGCCCCTCCAGGGCTGTGTGCGCCCCTCCAGCCTCTCCAGGGTTGCGTGCGCCCCTCCAGACTCTCCAGGGCTGTGTGTGCCCCTCCAGCCTCCCCAGGGCTGTGTGCGCCCCTCCAGGGCTGTGTGAGCCCCTCCAGGGCTGTGTGTACCCCTCCAGGGCTGTGTGTACCCCTCCAGCCTCTCCAGGGCTGTGTGTGCCCCTCCAGCCTCTCCAGGGCTGTGTGTGCCCTTTCAGCCTCTCCAGGGCTGTGTGTGCCCCTTCAGCCTCTCCAGGGCTGTGTGTGCCCCTTCAGCCTCTCCAGGGCTGTGTGTGCCCCTCCAGCCTCTCCAGGGCTGTGTGTGCCCCTCCAGCCTCTCCAGGGCTGTGTGTGCCCCTCCAGGGCTGCGTGCGCCCCTCCAGGGCTCTGTGCGCCTATCCAGGGCTGAGTGCGCCCCTCCAGGGCTGTGTGCGCCCCTCCATCCTCTCCAGGGCTGTGTGCGCCCCTCCAGCCTCTCCAGGGCTGTGTGCGCCCCTCCAGCCTCTCCAGGGCTGTGTGCGCCCCTCCAGCCTCTCCAGGGCTGTGTGCGCCCCTCCAGCCTCTCCAGGGCTGTGTGCGCCCCTCCAGGGCTGTGTGCGCTCCTCCAGCCTCTCCAGGGCTGTGTGCGCCCCTCCAGCCTCTCCAGGGCTGTGTGCGCCCCTCCAGCCTCTCCAGGGCTGTGTGCGCCCCTCCAGCCTCTCCAGGGCTGTGTGCGCCCCTCCAGCCTCTCCAGGGCTGTGTGCGCCCCTCCAGGGCTGTGTGCGCCCCTCCAGGGCTGTGTGCGCCCCTCCAGCCTCTCCAGGGTTGCGTGCGCCCCTCCAGACTCTCCAGGGCTGCGTGCGCCCCTCCAGGGCTGCGTGCGCCCCTCCAGGGCTGTGTATACCCCCCCCCAGTGCTGTATATACCTCCAGCGATGTTTGTGCCCCCCAACTATGTCTCTGACCTCCAGTGATATATATACCCGTTATGTCTGTCTGTGATCAATATCACCTAATATCACAGCCGCAGCAAAGAGAAGCAGCTTCAACCACCAGGATGAGTTTGACCAAGTATAGCAGGGTAATTTTTAAGTTGATAATGTTGTGCAGCCCCCGAATGATGGTAAAACTTTCCAAATGGCCCCCGGCAGGAAAAAGGTTCCCCGCCCCTGCCTTAAATAATACAAGTTCCTAAACTGCTGATTTACTATAAATATATATGTACAGTATAAATATATATACATGCACATTATATACCGTATTTTTCGGACTATAAGACGCACCGGACTATAAGACGCACCCTGGTTTTAGAGGAGGAAAATAAGAAAATAAAACTTTAAGCAAAAAAACGTGGTCATGACACACTGTTATGGGGTGAGGATCTGCTGCTGACACTGTTATGGGGGTAATGTCCCCAAATTCTCTACTAAGGTACCCCTTCCTGGTAATGATCCTCCTGCCTTGTATATGATCCTGCTCATATACCCCCATCCTGCTCGTATACCCCCATCCTGCTCATATACCAGCATCCTGCTCATATACCAGCATCCTGCTCATATACCAGCATCCTGCTCATATTCCCGCATCCTGCTCATATAACCCATCCTGTTCATATAACCCATCCTGTTCCTATAACCCATCCTGTTCCTATAACCCATCCTGTTCCTATAACCCATCCTGTTCATATAACCCATCCTGTTCATATAACCCATCCTGTTCATATAACCCATCCTGTTCATATACCCCCCCACCCATCCTGTTCATATACCCCCATCCTGCTCATATACCCCCATCCTGTTCATATACCCCATCCTGTTCATATACCCCATCCTGTTCATATACCCCCATCCTGCTCATATACCCCCATCCTGCTCATATACCCCCATCCTGCTCATATACCCCCCATCCTGCTCATATACCCCCATCCAGCTCATATACCCCCATCCAGCTCATATACCCCCATCCAGCTCATATACCCCCATCCTGTTCATATACCCCCCATCCATCCTGCTCATATACTCCCATCGTGCTCATATACCATCCTGGTATATGGCCTGTATCCTATAGCACAGAGAAAAAAAATAAACGTTTATACTCACCTGTTCCTCACTCCCTGCAGCACCGATCATCTCCCTCTCTGCGCCGCTGACCTGTGTGTGTGGAGCCATTACCCTTCAGCATCGCGATGTCTTCCTGTATGTGCCGATCAGCTGACCGGCACAGACAGGAAGACATCGCGTGCTGCAGGGGGACGGCTCCACACACGGGGACGGGTGAGTGTACTGTACTGATTCACTGCACCCCGCGATGATGATGACGCGTGGGGAGCGGACCGGCTCTTTACTATGCGCGCGTCCCCGCTCGTCCTCCCGCCCACCTGTCCGTGTCGGCTTCAGCGCTGAGAAATGGGCGGGAGGATGGGCATGCATATGAAATGAGCGGGTCCACGTGGTCACGGCAGGCTGGCTGCTACAGCCTGCTCGTGCCCCCGATGACCCGCTCCACCGCAGCACCCTCATTCCCGGCCGCAGCCCTATAGTTAGACCATAAGACGCACCCCCAACTTTCCCCCAACATTTGGGGAAAAAAAAGTGCGTATTATGGTCCGAAAAATACGGTACACACACACACACACACATATATACATATACACACACTATATATATATATATATATATATATATATATATATATATATATATATATATATATATATCTATATATAGTAAAACAATATGGCTGTGTGTGCGTGGTGCTTTTTTTTGCAGCGTTTTTCGGGTGCATTTTGTCAGAAAACTTAATGACTTTGCTTCCTCAGCAATGTCTATGAGTTTTCATTTTTGCTGTCCACAGAGTGCTTTTTTTTTTTTTTTTTTTTTTAACTGTTTTGGAGCTGAAGAAAAAAAAAAAAAATGTCAATTCTTTTCTGTTTTTTTTCACCCAAACAATGCATTTGAAAAACGCAGCCACGGGTGCGTTTTTGTGCGCTTTTTGCGGCGAAAAACGCAGCGTCAAATAACGTAGCATGCACACATAGCCTTCTAAGGTTTCATGTTAGAAATCTTTATTTCTGCTATTCTACTATGTAAGTATGCTAGAGACCGATATAAAGCAAAGTTGTCTAGTGTTAAGCAAAATTATGGCAAATGTAATTTTGGGTAAAAGGAGGGAAAACACTCCAACCAAAACTGCACAAAATAGTGTATAATTTTTTGTATTTTTTTGTTAAGTCTATTCACGTAAACCCAAATGGATTAGTGAAAATAATCCTTTTAAGTACAGTGGTCAAGCACGACCATTATAATAGAAGAGCTGTGGAAATAATCAGCCATGGATATCGTACAGGGAGCTATTAGTGCTATTGCACCCAGTGAATGAAAAATAAAACATGCTACAACTTACAGAAATATGTTGTGTGGTTAAGCTTCCCAACAATTTTTATTTAATTATACATCTGGTATTCATCATTTAATTTGTACATTCAGTTCTTGAATACAAATTCCAGATATCCAGCATAAGTATTTGCACCAAGCAAATATATCCATATATATTTAGCACAGGAAAACGATTAATAATCAGTCATCCTTTATCATAACCAGACTGAAAAAACAACTCAACATCAGCAGAATGAGCAATAGAATGTGGGATGAATAAACAATTTTCTCTCAATGGATAAAATGCAGTGCCTCAATATGACTGAAAAAAAGTATTTGGCAGAAGTGTTACTTTTTTGGCAGCAATAGGTAAAATAATAACTAACCAATAACTGGAAAATCAGTAAATATATACATTATAGCATGTTGATAAGTTTGGTAATGGAAAAAAGTACATTCAATGACAATACAGTTACAATTTAGTAATAAATGGTATGATGTTCTCAGGTGCAGTGAACCATAAAAGAATTGATATCAGGTGAATTGTCAGATACATGGGAAAATCGAGATCAAGCACCCTTCTGGGTCAAGCACTGGGTTCGCACAGGTGTAGAAAATCTTTATGGTATGCAAATTGTTTAGTTTAGAAGATCTGCGGAACTCAGGTTTTTGTTTCTTTTTCTTATGTCAAACAGCCCAATAGAAATGTACTAATCAGCATTTACAATAGTTTTGTATTAAAGCATACCTGTCACTAGATTTCACAACACAAACTTCATGGATCTTTGAAGTGCTCTCTTAGACCTGGTGAGGCCGATGCAACAATCATTTTCAAAAGTTTTCTTGCTCAAAAATGCTCGTTTAAATTTTATGTTTAATACCAAACTTTCTAAAAGGATTATATAGCCATTCTGGAATGGGTTTTCATAGCATACCAGCCTTATGAGGTCTAAGAGATTTAAAGGGGTTTCCACTACTAGGACAACCCCTTCTGACTCTACTTGTTTCCGCCAGGTAAAATAAAAGACCCTGTACTCATCTCCTGTTTTGGCTCTGTTCCAGCCCTGGCGATAAGCGCAGTTTGGGACTCATGTGACATTGTGACGTCAGGTGAGCCCCGCATCCAATCAACACCGGCTTCACTTGCCATGCCTTCGGACCAAATAAGCAATCAACAGGAAGTGACTGGAGGCCGCAGCATCCCTTCCTGTTGATTAACTCATTTGGTCTGAATACAGGGAGAGAGAAGCAGTCTGTGATTGGACACGGGGCTCGCGTGATGTCACGTGAGCCCTGAACCATGTTGACTGTGAATGCTGGAATGGCGCCAGAACACGAGGTTAGGACAGGTTGTTTTATTTTAATTAGTGGAAACAAGTGGAATCAAAAGAGGTTGTCCTAGTAGTGGACAACCCCTTCAATAATCTAAGCAATTTATACTCTGAAATTCAGTGTCAGATCCTCTAAGTTTACAAAAATCATATAAGGGGGTTGTCCGGTAAGGAGATATCGATTATCTATCTTTGAAATAGTTCATTAAAGGGATTGTCCGGTCTAAAATGACAAGTCTGCAGTCCCTCCATGTGTCACTATGTGACTGCAGACTTGTGTATCCTCATATGGCACACATTGTGCACTGTGAGGATTCTCTAATGAAGAGCCAGGAATGGTGGTCATGTGGCCGCAAGTATGCAATATGCACACTCCAGACCAGAATCCGAATAGATGTGTGCGGCCTCGCTCGATGGAAGTGCATTTAGGAAGGCCTCGCTCATCTAGTTGACTTCTGGCTGGGAGTGTGCATATCACATACTTGCTGCAAGGTAACCGCCGTTTCTGGCTCGGACACTGGAGAATCCTCACAGCGCACAATCCATGCGATGTGAGGATTCACAATAATGCATTTACATAGTTTGACTGCAGACTTATCATTTTAGACTGGAAAGCCCCTTTTATATCAGACTGATGAGAATCCAATGCATGGCACTGCCATAGATCAGCTGAAATCAGCCCTGGTGGTCGGATGCCAGGTGTTAGACCCCTACTGAGCTGAAATTGATGACCAACCCTAAGGCGGGCTTTGCACGTTGCGACATCGCAAGCCGATGCTGCGATGTCGCACACGATAGTCCCCGCCCCCGTCGTAGGTACGATATCTTGTGATAGCTGGCGTAGCGAAAATTATCGCTACGCCAGCTTCACATGCACTAACCTGCCCTGCGACCGTCGCTCTGGCCGACGACCCGCCTCCTTCCTAAGGGGGCGGGTCGTGCGGCGTCATAGCGACGTCACACGTCAGGCGGCCAATAGCGGCGGAGGGGCGAAGATAAGCAGGATGTAAACATCCCGCCCACCTCCTTCCTTCCGTAGAGCCGCCGGCGGCAGGTAAGGTGAAGTTCCTCGCTCCTGCGGCGTAACACACAGCGATGTGTGCTGCCGCAGGAACGAGGAACAGCATCATACCTGTCGCGGCAGCATAATTATGGAAAAGTCGGAGCCTGCATCGATGATACGATAACGACGCTTTTGCGCTCGTTAATCGTATCATCTAGAATTTACACACAACAATGTCGAAAGTGACGCCGGATGTGCGTCACTTTCGATTTGACCCCACCGACATCGCACGTGCGATGTTGCAACGTGCAAAGCCGCCCTAAGGTTGTGTTCAACTGCTGGTATTGTAGAATTTATTTTTTTTTTTAAATTGCGGCAAAACACTGCAGTTTCCTAGCGCACCCACAAAGTGTTATCACAACCTTAAAGATAGATCATTAATATCTTGTTACCGGACAGCCCCTTTAGGTTCTAAAATGTACTAATTTATCACATGATGATAAATTATACATAATTATGAACTGTCAGTTGCATTAAAGACAAAATTGTAAAAGATAATTACTGTAAAGGTTTTCATATCCAGAGGACACCATTTTACATTCAGAAGAGCCACATGTGGATACATATGCTAAGGGCAGTTACAGAAACACAAATGCAAGATCAAAAATGTAAACTATACTGGAGAATTCTAGGTTTCAAAGTTTACAAACATGGTGCCCAAAGAACTGCATAGCTATTAACCAGCGAACCATGATAATATTCACCCTTCCTTGGTCCAGCGCCAGCTCACTGACGCTGCTCCAGGCTCTGTTTGGCTGCATCAGGGATGTCACGACTAGAGCATACATCACCGCTGCAGCCAATCACTGAGCTCAGCAGCTCTGTAGATATAGACAGACAACATGAGCAGGCAGTTGGGCACCACTTTTGTGAAAGTAGATAACCCTTTTAAGGCATTAAGTGGATGACATTGTTAATATTCTGCTAAATATAATGCTATTTTTTGTTGATCAATCTCTGAACATGTCAGCTAGTTATTCCCAACTGTTTGGCACCTTGTATCATGGTCTTTCTGGCGCAGCCCGTTTGACAATTATTTGGCATAAAAAATGCAGGGAAAGTGCAGCATGTTTTCTTAGATCTAAACTTCAACAATCACATTGTTATAAACAGGAGTCCCATTGTAGGTGCAAGTCATGGCTGTCCAAAAAGTCTGTAGAAAAGACACTTGGTGTTGCTGTACTGAGTGGAGTCAGATTCATTGCTGGAGGCTCCGACAGCTCGAGCCAGTCCATACTATCCAGGTGAGGTTCAGATAGGTCCAGTTCTAATGAGTTTTCTTCTGGCGAGAAGTGCAAGTCAGATGTGTCCATAGATAAAGTAGGATGATCCAAGATAGCCAAACTGCTCAGCATTTGACTGTGCAGTTCATCAATAAGTGGCATAGCTGTTGTGCCATCTGCATCCCCCTGAAGGATTTTTGTGCCTGTGGAAGCCTCAAGAAAATCTTCTAATTGTTCTAGTGAAGAAAGAGTATGTGGTTGGTGCAACTTACTCTGCGGCACATCGTTTACAACAGGAGGAGTCGGAGATGGTTTTTTAACACCGGAGATATGACTTTCTTTACATTCTGTAGATAGATCTGTAAATCAAATATTTAAAATATGACTAGCATTTTATTAAATGAAAATAAACATTAACCCATGGAAAGGTCACTGCAAGAATAATGTATATGTATTTTTTTTAACACTTGTGAAAAATAAAATACATTTTTTCTAAAAAAATATAGTTGTATCTTATTTTTATTTTAACCCCTTCAGCCCCCAGCCTATTTTGACCTTACTGACCTCGCCATTTTGCGCAATTCTGACCAGTGTCCCTTTATGAGGTTATAACTCTGGAACGCTTCAACGGATCCTGGCGATTCTGACATTGTTTTTTTTGTGACATATTGTACTTCATGAAAGTGGTAGATTTAGGCCGATATTTTTTGCGTTCATTTTTGAAAATTTCGGAAATTTGGCGAAAATTTAGAAAATTGCGCAATTTTCAAAATTTGACATTTTATACCAGTAAATCTGAGAAATATGTCACACAAAATAGTTACTAAATAAAATTTCCCCACATGTCTACTTTACACCAGCGCAATTTTCAAAACAATTTTTTTTTTTTTCGTTAGGAACTTAGAAGGGGTCAAAGTTCATCAGCAATTTCTCATTTTTCCAACACAATTTACAAAAAACTTTTTGTTAGGGACCACATCACATTTGAAGCGACTTTGAGAGGCCTAGGTGACAGAAAATACCCAAAAGTGACCCCATTCTAAAGAAGGGAATTTTGTTTACTTACCGTAAATTCCTTTTCTTCTAGCTCTAATTGGGAGACCCAGACAATTGGGTGTATAGGCTATGCCTCCGGAGGCCGCACAAAGTATTACACTCAAAAGTGTTAAGCCCCTCCCCTTCTGCCTATACACCCCCCGTGCTCCCACGGGCTCCTCAGTTTTGGTGCAAAAGCAAGAAGGAGGAAAAATAATTAAAAACTGGTTTAAAGTAACTTCAATCCAAAGGAATATCGGAGAACTGAAACCATTCAACATGAACAACATGTGTACACAAAAAAACAGGGGCGGGTGCTGGCTCTCCCAATTAGAGCTAGAAGAAAAGGAATTTACGGTAAGTAAACAAAATTCCCTTCTTCTTTGTCGCTCTATTGGGAGACCCAGACAATTAGGACGTCCAAAAGCAGTCCCTGGGTGGGTAAAATAATACCTCGTAAGAGAGCCGTAAAACGGCCCTTTCCTACAGGTGGGCAACCGCCGCCTGAAGGACTCGTCTACCTAGGCTGGCATCCGCCGAAGCATAGGTATGCACCTGATAGTGCTTCGTGAAAGTGTGCAGGCTCGACCAGGTAGCCGCCTGACACACCTGCTGAGCCGTAGCCTGGTGCCTCAAAGCCCAGGACGCGCCCACGGCTCTGGTAGAATGGGCCTTCAGCCCTGAGGGAACCGGAAGCCCAGCCGAACGGTAAGCTTCGATAATTGGCTCCTTGATCCACCGAGCCAGGGTTGATTTGGAAGCCTGTGACCCTTTACGCTGGCCAGCGACAAGGACAAAGAGTGCATCCGAGCGGCGCAGGGGCGCTGTACGAGAAATGTAGAGTCTGAGTGCTCTCACCAAATCTAACAAGTGCAAATCCTTTTCACATTGGTGAACTGGATGAGGATAAAAAGAAGGTAAGGAAATATCCTGATTGAGATGAAAGGGGGATACCACCTTAGGGAGAAATTCCGGAACCGGACGTAGAACCACCTTGTCCTGGTGAAACACCAGGAAAGGGGCTTGGCACGACAACGCTGCTAGCTCAGACACTCTCCGAAGAGAAGTGACTGCTACTAGAAAAACCACTTTCTGCGAAAGTCGTGAGAGGGAAATATCTCTCATTGGCTCGAATGGTGGTTTCTGAAGAACCATCAGCACCCTGTTTAGATCCCAGGGTTCTAACGGCCGCTTGTAAGGTGGAACTATGTGACAAACCCCCTGCAGGAACGTGCGTACCTGTGGAAGTCTGGCTAGGCGCTTCTGGAAAAACACAGAGAGCGCTGAGACTTGTCCCTTAAGGGAGCCGAGCGACAAACCATTTTCCAGTCCAGATTGAAGGAAGGACA
This sequence comes from Anomaloglossus baeobatrachus, assembly GCF_048569485.1. Classification (NCBI taxonomy): domain Eukaryota; kingdom Metazoa; phylum Chordata; class Amphibia; order Anura; family Aromobatidae; genus Anomaloglossus; species Anomaloglossus baeobatrachus. Next base: position 99,132,583 of record NC_134360.1, on the reverse strand, counting down.
GAAAAGTAGGTAATGCAAATGGCCAGGGAGAAAAACCCTGAGCAGAGCACCACGACAGAAAAATTTTCCACGTCCTGTGATAGATCTTGGCGGACGTTGGTTTCCTAGCCTGTCTCATAGTGGCAATGACGTCTTGAGATAACCCTGAAGACGCTTGGATCCAGGACTCAATGGCCACACAGTCAGGTTGAGGGCCGCAGAATTCAGATGGAAAAACGGCCCTTGAGATAGCAAGTCTGTTCGGTCTGGTAGTGCCCACGGTTGGCCGACCGTGAGATGCCACAGATCCGGGTACCACGACCTCCTCGGCCAGTCTGGAGCGACGAGGATGGCGCGGCGGCAGTCGGCCCTGATCTTGCGTAACACTCTGGGCAACAGTGCCAGCGGAGGAAACACATAGGGGAGCTGAAACTGCGACCAATCCTGAACTAAGGCGTCTGCCGCCATAGCTCTGGGATCTTGAGACCGTGCCATGAACATTGGTACCTTGTTGTTGTGCCGGGACGCCATGAGGTCGACGTCCGGCACCCCCCAGTGGCAACAGATCTCCTGAAACACGTCCGGGTGAAGGGATCCATTCCCCTGCGTCCATGCCCTGGCGACTGAGAAAGTCTGCTTCCCAGTTTTCCACGCCTGGGATGTGAACTGCGGATATGGTGGAGGCCGTGGCTTCCACCCACATCAAAATCCGCAGGACTTCCTGGAAGGCTTGCCGGCTGCGTGTGCCGCCTTGGTGGTTGATGTATGCCACCGCTGTGGAATTGTCCGACTGAATTCGGATCTGCTTGCCTTCCAGCCACTGCTGGAACGCTTTCAGGGCAAGATACACTGCCCGTATTTCCAGAACATTGATCTGAAGCGAGGACTCTTGCTGGGTCCACGTACCCTGAGCCCTGTGGTGGAGAAAAACCGCTCCCCACCCTGACAGACTCGCGTCCGTCGTGACTACTTCCCAGGATGGGGGTAGGAAGGATTTCCCCTTCGATAATGAAGTGGGAAGAAGCCACCACCGAAGGGAAGCTTTGGTCGCCTGAGAGAGGGAAACGGTCCTGTCGAGGGACGTCGACTTCCTGTCCCATTTGCGTAGGATGTCCCATTGAAGGGGACGCAGGTGAAACTGCGCGAAAGGGACTGCCTCCATTGCTGCCACCATCTTCCCCAGGAAGTGCATGAGGCGCCTCAAGGGGTGTGACTGGCCTTGAAGGAGAGATTGTACCCCTTTCTGTAGTGACTGCTGCTTGATCAGCGGAAGCTTCACTATCGCTGAGAGGGTATGAAACTCCATGCCAAGATACGTCAGTGATTGGGCCGGTGTCAGATTTGACTTTGGAAAATTGATGATCCACCCGAAACCCTGGAGAGTCTCCAGGGTAGCGTCGAGGCTGCGTTGGCATGCCTCTTGAGAGGTGCCTTGATTAGCAGATCGTCCAAGTACGGGATCACCGAGTGACCCTGAGAGTGGAGGACCGCTACTACAGTAGCCATAACCTTGGTAAAAACCCGTGGGGCTGTTGCCAGGCCGAACGGCCGTGCCACGAATTGCAGGTGTTCATTTCCTATGGCGAAGCGCAAGAAGCGCTGGTGCTCTGGAGCAATCGGTACGTGGAGATAAGCATCTTTGATATCGATCGACGCAAGGAAATCTCCTTGGGACATTGAGGCGATGACGGAGCGGGGGGATTCCATCCTGAACCGTCTGGTTTTTACATGTTTGTTGAGCAGTTTCAGGTCCAGGACCGGGCGGAAAGACCCGTCCTCCTTTGGGACCACAAACAAGTTGGAGTAAAAACCGTGGCTCAGTTGCTGAAGAGGAACCGGGATCACCACTCCTTCTGCCTTCAGAGTGCGCAGCGCCTGCAGAAGAGCCTCGGCTCGCTAGTGAGGCGGGGATGACCTGAAGAATCGAGTCGGGGGACGAGAGGTGAACTCTATCTTGTAACCGTGAGACAGAATGTCTCTCACCCAGCGGTCTTTTATTTGTGGCAGCCAGGTGTCGCAAAAGCGGGAAAGCCTGCCACCGACCGAGGATGCTACTAGAGGAGGTCGAAAGTCATGAGGAAGCCACTTTGTTAGCGGCGCCTCCGGTGGCCTTTTAAGGACGTGACTTAGACTGCCATGCATCAGAGTTCCTTTGTACTTTCTGAGACCTTTTGGACGAGGAGAATTGGGACCTGCCCGCGCCCTGAAAGGACCGAAACCTCGACTGCCCTCTCCTCCGTTGGGGTATGTCCTGTTTGGACTGGGGTAAGGATGTATCCTTTCCCTTGGATTGTTTGATGATTTCATCCAGACGCTCGCCAAACAGCCTGTCGCCAGAAATTGGCAAACTGGTTAAGCGCTTTTTGGAAGCAGAATCTGCCTTCCATTCCCGTAGCCACAAGGCCCTGCGGAGTACCACCGAATTGGCGGCCGCGACCGCCGTACGGCTCGCAGAGTCCAGGACAGCAATAATAGCGTAAGACGCAATTGCCGAGGTCTGGGTGGTAATGGATGCCACTTGTGGCGCGGCCGTGCATGTGGCTGCTTCAATTTGTGCTTGACCTGCTGAGATAGCTTGTAGCGCCCATACAGCTGCGAATGCTGGGGCAAAAGAAGTTCCGATAGCTTCATAGATGGATTTCAACCAGAGCTCCATCTGCCTGTCAGTGGCATCCTTGAGTGAGGCCCCCTCGTCCACTGCAAGTATGGATCTAGCCGCCAGTCTGGAGATTGGAGGATCCACTTTGGGACACTGAGTCCAACCTTTAACCACGTCAGGGGAAAAAGGATAACGTGTATCCTTAAGGCGCTTAGAAAAAACGCTTATCTGGACAAGCATGATGATTCTGGACTGCCTCTCTGAAATCAGAGTGGTCTAGAAACATACTCGGTGTAAGAGAAGCTGACTCCTCCGCCGGAGGAGCTGAGGGAGAAATATCCAGCATTTGATCGATGGACGCAATAAGAACGTTCAGTATGGCGTCCCCGTCTGGAGTATTAAGATTGAGAGCGCCCTCAGGATCAGAATCCTGATCAGCTGTCTCCGCATTATCAACCAGAGATTCCCCCCGCTGAGACCCTGAACAATATGATGTCGAGGGAAATTCTAAGCGAGCCTGCTTAGTCGGTCTGGGGCTGGGGTCTAAGTCAGAACCCTCAGCCTGGGATGTATGAGATACCCCGGGAGGACATTGTTGGTCCAACTGAGGGGGGCCAGGGAACAATGATTCAACAGAGTCCCTTTGCTGAGATACCGGCCTGGACTGCAAGGCTTCTAGTATCTTAGCCATAGTCTCAGAGAGTTTTGCAAACTCCGTCCCCGTCACTAGGACAGTGTCAACAGGTGGCTCCCCCTGGGCCCCTCTTAGCAGAGGCCCTGGCTGAAGAAGTGTCACAGGGGCCGAACATTGCACACAATGAGGGTCAATGGAACCTGCCGGCAGCTGGGTCGTACAAGCGACGCAGGCAGCATAATAAGCCTGTGTTTTTGGCACCCCTGCCTTTTGTGGGCGCCATGCTATTGTTTTCCCTGAGTAACACACTAGGGTATATAGCCAGAATGAACTGTGCTCATACAGTGTAAAATATATACTAAAAACAAATAATGTATCAGTACACTACAGCACCATGAGGCTAGCACCACAGGTGCTGCTTACCATCCGCCTAAAGCGGTTATGAGGCCACCAGAGACCGTGTCTGGGTCTCTCAGGGTTTGTCCCTCTCTGCAGCGTCGTAGGAGCTGACAGGAAATGGCTGCGGCGTCCTGACGAGAGGAGGGAGCCGTGGGCGTAGCCGAGGTGCTCACACTGTGCACAGTGAGGGGGGTGGAGTATGGAAATCATACTCCAGCCCTCAGTGCTGCTCTTCCGTGCAGCGTCCCGCCCTTCCCCTGCCTGTCAGGGCTGAGGGCGGGAGAAAGGGAAACTAGGCCGCAAGCCAAGCCGGGGACTCGAGTATAAGCGTGGCCGCCGTAAAAGCGCGGCCAACGCCGAAGTCCCCGGCGAACTACAAGTCCCAGCCGCGCCGCAGTTTCCCATGGCAGCGGCGGTTAGCGCGGTAGCCCCTACATATAAACACACTCAGCGACGCTGAGTGTGTAATGGCACAGTTTAACCCGGTCCCCCGGTGCACTAGCACACCCAGCAAAGCTGAGGTGTTGCCGTGCGCGGTCCCCACAGGGATACAGAGTACCTTCACGTAGCAGGGCCATGTCCCTGAACGGTACCCGGCTCCTATCCAGCAGGCTCCACAGGAGTTGTGGATGAAGCACGGTCTCAGTGCCTGGAGACCGATAGGATCCCACTTCACCCAGAGCCCTGAGGGGGATGGGGAAGGAAAGCAGCATGTGGGCTCCAGCCTCCGTACCCGCAATGGATACCTCAACCTTAACAACACCGCCGACAAGAGTGGGGTGAGAAGGGAGCATGCTGGGGGCCCTATATGGGCCCACTTTTCTTCCAACCGACATAGTCAGCAGCTGCTGCTGACTAATCTGTGGAGCTGTGCTGTGCGTGTCTGACCTCCTTCGCACAAAGCAAAAAACTGAGGAGCCCGTGGGAGCACGGGGGGTGTATAGGCAGAAGGGGAGGGGCTTAACACTTTTGAGTGTAATACTTTGTGCGGCCTCCGGAGGCATAGCCTATACACCCAATTGTCTGGGTCTCCCAATAGAGCGACAAAGAAAACTGTACCGCTCAGGCTACTCAAAACCACATTCAAGAAATTTATTACCCCTTTAGGTGCTTCACAAGAATCAAAGCAATGTGGAAAAAAAAAATTAAAATTTACTTTTTTTACACAAAAATGTTACTTTAGCCATAAAATGTAGCATTTCACAAGGGTATCAGGAAAAATTACACCATAAAATTTATTGTGCAATTTCTCCTGAGTACACAGATACCTCATATGTAGTGGAAATCAAGTATTTGGGTGCACGGCAAGACTCGGAAGGCAAGGAGCGCTATTTGACTTTTGGAGCTAATTTTCCATTCAAAAAGTCAAATGGCGCTCCTTCCCTTCCGAGCCCTGCCGTGCACCCAAACAGTGGTTTATGACCACATATGAGGTATCTATGTACTCAGGAGAAATTGCCCAACAAATTTTAGGATCCATTTTATCCTGTTGCCCATGTGAAAATGAAAAAAATTGAGGCTAAAAGAAAATTTGTGGAAAAAAAAGTACTTTTTCATTTTTACGGATCAATTTGTGAAGCACCTGGAGGTTCAAAGTACTCACTATGCAACTAGATAAGTTCCTTGGGAGGTCTAGTTTCCAAAATGGGGGTCACTTTTGGGGAGCACCAATGTGTAGGCACACAGGGGCTCTCCATACGCGACATGGTGTCTGCTAACAATTTGAATGGAAAACTAGCTCTAATTATTTACGGACACCATGTGGCGTATGGAGAATATGTAGTGTATGTCAGGTTGGTGTGTGTGTGTGTGTAGTGTAGTATACATCAGGTTGGTGTGTGTGTGGTAAACACCACACACATCAACCTGACGTACACTACACCCCACACCACCCTGACTTAGTGTATGTTAGGTTGGTGTGTGGTGTATGTCAGGATGGTGTGTGTGGTGTATACTACACCACACATACCAACCTGACGTACACTATACCACACACACATCAACCTGACCTACACTACACCACATACCAACCTGATGTAGTGTATCTCAAGTTGGTATGTGGTGTAGTGTAGGTCAGGTTGATGTGTGTGTGTGGTTTAGTGTACGTCAGGTTGGTATGTGTGGTGTAGTATACACCACAAACACCATCCTGACATGCACTACACACCAACCTAACATACACTAATTAAGGTTGGTGTGCAGTGTGGTATAGGGTAGTGTACCTCAGGTTGGTGTGTGTCAGGTTGATGTGTGGTGTAGTATAAACCCCCCACACACACACAGACACACAAACAAACACACACTACAACACACACCAACGTGACGTACACTATACCACACCGCATACCAACCTGACGTAGTGTATTTCAGGTTAGTGTGGTGTAATGTACTTCAGTTTGGTGTGTGTGGTTTAGTGCACTAGCGCTAGGTTGGGGGTTACTCAAACTTTACTGTGGGTCTTCCTCCATGGCCTCCGGCTTCTTCTACTCCCGGCCTCCGGACTCTTCTACTCCCGGCCTCCGGGCTCTTCTACTCCCGGCCTCCGGGCTCTTCTACTCCCGGCCTCCGGGCTCTTCTACTCCCGGCCTCCGGGCTCTTCTACTCCCGGCCTCCGGGCTCTTCTACTCCCGGCCTCCGGGCTCTTCTACTCCGCATAATCACAGGGGCGTAATCACCGGGGCGCAGGGGGACGCAATCGCAGGGGCGCAGGGGGGCGCAATCGCAGGGGCGCAGGGGGGGCGATCGCAGGGGGGGCGATCGCAGGGGGGGCGATCGCAGGGGGGGCGATCGAAGGGGGGGCGATCGCAGGGGGGGCGATCGAAGGGGGGGGCGATCGCAGGGGGGGCGATCGCAGGGGCGCAGACCGCAGGGGCGCAGACCGCAGGGGCGCAGACCGCAGGGGCGCAGACCGCAGGGGCGCAGACCGCAGGGGCGCAGATCGCAGGGGGGTCCGGGTGATCGGCCCCCTGCTGCCCAGTGATCGGCCCCCTGCTGCCCAGTGATCGGCCCCCTGCTGCCCAGTGATCGGCCCCCTGCTGCCCAGTGATCGGCCCCCTGCTGCCCAGTGATCGGCCCCCTGCTGCCCAGTGATCGGCCCCCTGCTGCCCAGTGATCGGCCCCCTGCTGCCCAGTGATCGGCCCCCTGCTGCCCAGTGATCACCAGGGCGGGGGATTGATCACTGGCAGCAGCAGCAGTCACTCACATCAGCCGGGTGTCAGAAGCAGGACACCGGCGGAGAGTGATCACAGAAAGCGGAGGTCGGGGAAGGCAGTGGAGGTCAGTGTGGGTTGGGGGGGGTAGAATCGGACGGCGGGGGGAACGGAGGTCGGGGTGGGGGTGGGATCAGACAACGGGGTGGGGGGGGGGCCGGAAGACAGCGGGGGGGGGGGGGAAAGGAAGAAAGCAGAGGGGAGCGCGGAACAGCACAGAAGGGAGGGGAAAGACAGCAAAGAGGGGAGAAAAACTTACCGGATGGTGATCGGTGGCGGCAGATCGCGGTGGCAGCGGCAGCACGTGACGACCCTCTTCAGCGTCGCAGTCCACGGTCAGGATGAAGCTGAAGGGGGAGGGCACCCACCGGTCACATCGCTCCTCCACATCTGATTGGAGGGATAGCATCACATGGACGCTACCTCCAATCAGATGGGGGGGGAGAGCATTACACGGAGCTCTCCCTGCTCCAGCCAATGGCTGATGATATTGCATCATCAGCCATGGCTGGATTGTAATATTTCACCAAGTTTGATTGGTGAAATATTACAATCGTTCTGATTGAATGTGAAAGTGACACTTCCAACAGCCAATCAGAGCGATCGTAGCTACGGGGGGGGGCAAAGCCACCCCCCCCGGGCTCAACTACAAGTCCTTATGTACCTGCAGCGCTGGTGACATTTCAGTAAACCCGGTCACCAGCGCTGCAGGAACGGAAACCCGCCATGACGCATACGATGCGTCAAAGGTCGGGAAGGCACAAGGTTTCATGACGCATATGGTGCGTCAAAGGTCGGGAAGGGGGGTTAAACTTTTTAAATCCTTTTTAAAAGAGGTTGTCTACTATTATCTATGTCTTATGGATTCCGGAGAAGAAAATGGGTGTCTTGCCGCGCTACCACCAAACCAATAGATGTGAATAAATTATTCCATGTCTTCATTCAATTGCACAGGTCAACGTGTTTCGGAGATTGCAGTCTCCTTCCTCACATCAAGCAAATGACAATCTTTTGCTTGATGTCCTGAGGAAGAAGACTGCGATCTCCGAAACGCATTGACCTGTGCAACTGAATAAAGGCATGGCATAATTTACTCACATCGATTGGTTTGGTGATAGCGTGGCAAGATACCAGTTTTCTTCTCCTGAATCCATTTGTCTACTCGGGGCTGCAGCTGTTCACCTGTATACTACGCGATTATAGGAGTTGTGACTTTCACAACCCCTCTAGGTGAGTTCTCTATGTTTGCCTGGTAAGACCCTATTGCGCTTTTATCCACAGCTCTATTCTCCTGGATTATCTACTTCTTGTTGATGCTTGTCACACCATGAACTGCTGTGCAAGTGTCCTGAATAAAGTTAGACCGCTACGGGAGAAGTCCACCATTTAGTTGTCTTGGGAACGTGCCATGGGTGTACAGCACAATCTGGCAAGTAACGTTCCTTAGCCCCAGGCATGTGTTGATAGTAGGCTAGTGGAGGCCACGATATCCTAGTAGGGCCACAATCTAGGTAAATTGTGGCCCTAATAGGACACTGTAGCCTCCACTAGTGATGGTACAGTTTAAATATGCCGCCGTGTGACAACACGTGCCTGGGCTGAGCAACGCTACTGGCCAGAGCGCCCAGTATACCCTCGGCGCGTTACAAGGCAAGTACACAAGGGGACACTCCCGCAGCAGTATAACTTTATCCAGGACATTTACATGTGCATTACTCCAAAGTTTACAGTGTCATATATGGACATTTATATTCATCTACTGGGTAGCATTTTTAACGGAAAAGAATTACATTTACTGTTTTCTAGCATATAGTACTTTTCCACTAATTTTTTCAATTGAATTCAGCAACGTATCAAAATGGTTAAACAGCAGCAATTTGAGGCAGTTGCTGCTGTTACAAACAGATACTGGCTATAGAACACAGCCAACATCTGCAGCAAATAAAGTCAACTTAACTCCTGACCTAGTTTCATGCATATGGACCCTGGAGGAGAAATATATACTTTTCACCCTATGGCTATGTTTCTATTTAAAATTTAGCAGAATTAACTTACCTAAATTGTTTATAAAATTGTCAAAGAAATCACTAATTTGTAATCCAGTAGGCAGTCCATTCTGGTAGAAAAGGTGAAAAAAACCACAAAAAGTCAGTTAAGAAATGTTATGAAAACAAACAAATTCAACCCTACCTTGTCTTAAGTACATGCTTAAAGGAGTTGTCCGACATAAACTCCAAAAAAATGTTTAAGTTAATCCGTGCTGTATTGTCATATAAAATACCCCATCATTATTTTTTTTGTTTTCTAACTTTTGTTCCTCTTGATTTTTCACTTTATTCTCTGCAACACTTTGTTTACATTCAGCACACCCTAACATGACATGCCTGACTGCCGAACTCAGTCACAGCTGGCACCGGCCGGCCTCATTGTTCAGCCCCACCCTCTGCACACACATTCCTGTCAGTATTCTGCCCCAGCACCTGATAGATAAATGAATACTATGTAATGAAAATTATATATAGCCCCTAATGTGAGTCTATAGGATATATACACACATACCATACACACACATACACCTAGAGTTATATATTATATATAATCCACCCTCATGCACTCTCTTCTCTCCCCCTGTGCTGTCTCCTCTGCCCCCCAGCACTCCCGTCTCTCACCCATGAACTCTCGTCTCTGACCCCCCCGCACTGTCACCCATGAACTCTCCTCTCTGCCCCATCCCACCCGCTCTGTCAGCCGTACCCTCTCTTATCTGTTCCTGCCCCTGCTCTCTCTTCTCACCTGTGCTGTGTCTTCTGCGCTGTGATGATTGTAGCGCCCTTACAGCTGAGCGATGCAGAGCTCAGTGCTGTTGTTCGCTGGTGTCAGGTGACATCCCTGCTCTTTGCCCCTGACTGTATTCAGAAGCCAATGAGCACGGGATGCTGCATTCATCACAGAGACAGTGCACGGGGGAGGGGGGAGGGGTCACAGTTGGCCGTACACCATACAACATAATGAGCTAAGGGCACTGTCAGGCAAACAGCGCTGATGGTCTCCTAGACAGAGAGGGCAACCCTGTTTGTCCAGCACATACAGGGCACAGATAGCAGCTTACAGGGAGGGGGGCGGGGCTCATCACACTCTACCTGCCCAGGGCGGCAACATGCAGTGTCTGATTTGCATGTCAACAACGTCCTGCCCCTGTTGACATGAAATGACCGGAAGTAGCAAAATCACAGTAGGAGCGGTCACATGAGCACTCTGAGCCGGGGGAGAGGGGCTGACAGCAGGACAGGTAAGTGGTGACTATCTGCTTACCTGTCCCAATGTAGCCCAATATGGAATAATAAAAAAAAACCAAAATAAGACGGATAACCCCTTTAAAGTGGTTGCTTAAATTACTGTGGGTACGGAAAGTATTAGGACCCCTTTAAATTTTTCACTCTGTTTCATTGCAGCCATTTGGGAAATTCAAGAAAGAGTGAAAAATGTAAAGGGGTATGAATACTTTCCATACCCACTGTAAATGGAGAACAGGTACAGATGGATGCAGAAATAGTTGGATGTTTTGTATTTAAAATTAGATAACTGAGATGCAATTGAAGTGTAAACATTTAAAGAAACCTGTCACCAGATTTGTCCTTTATAAGCTGCGGCCACCACCACTGGGCTCTTATATACAGTATAAGAGCCCAGGCCGCTCTGTAGAACGTAAAAAACATCTTTTATTATACTCATCTGTGGGGTGGTCTGATACGTTCCGGTCCGATGGACATCGCTCTCTCAGCACCGGTGCCTCCTCTCTTCTTGTGATTGCCGTCATCCTTCCTGCTTTGTGTGGATGACGTGTCCTACGTCATCCACACAGAGACCTCCATAGCTCTCCTGTGCACGTGCGCTTCTCTCTGTCCTGCTGAGGATAGATGAAAGTATTGTAGTGCACATGCTTGGGCGTTCTTTGACCTTTCCCTTCACCTCTGCATTACAATACTTTGCTCTACCCGCAGCAGGGCAGACAGAAGTGAATAAGCATGAGCAAAATGGCAGACTTTGTGTGAATTATGTAGGACGCATCATCCACACGATGCAAGAAGGATGGCGATTGCAAGAAGATAGGAGGCGCCATACCGAGACCAGCAATACCTATTGGACCCAACCGCTCAGCAGGTGAGTATAATAAAAGCTGTTTTCTATGTTATACAGATCGGCCTTGTCACTTATATACAGCATTCTAGAATGCTGTATATAAGAGCTTACTAGTGGTGGACGCAGCTTATAGGGCTAAAATCTGATGACCGGTTCCCTTTAATGTTTTATTAAAAGGGTTGGACAAAAATATCCTGTGAAACGTTTGGGAACGAAAACCATTTTTCTACAAAGGCTTCTCATTTCACGAGCTCAAAAGTAAATGGACAAATTACAATAAATAAAATGTTAGTTTTTAACACTTTGTAGAGAATCCTTTGCAGACAGTTCCTGAAGTCTGGAAGCAATGCACATCACCAAACACTGGGTTTCCTCCTTTGTGATGCTTTGCCGGCCTTTATTGCAGATGACTTCAGTTGTTGCCCGTTTGTGGGTCTTTCTGCTTCAAGTTTGGAATTTGGTGATCTACTCAGCCATTGCAGCATATTTATTTTACTCACTTATATAGCTTTATTAATTTCACAACGCCTTACAGATATGATCATCTCTGTCCCCATTGGGGCTCATGATCTTAATTCCCTATAAGTATGTCTTTGGAGTGTGGGAGGAAACAGGAGTGCGAATACAGGTTGATTTTAGGTTCACCTGTCCAATGAATGCTTTTCCAAAACTGGGCAGACTTTTTTAGATTTTTTATTTTTTTTTGGCAAAGTCTAATCTGGATTTTCTATGTTTAAGACTAGAGATAAGCGAGCAGTAAAATGCTCAGGTGCTCGATGCTCGGGTCGAGCATTTTGAAATGCTCGGGTGCTCGACCCGAGCCCAATATTAGCCTATGGGATACTCGACCATTTTTCCGGTGGCACCCCCGGCCGTCTGGAGAAAGCTCACAAATTTATAACAGTGCTCAAATGACATGGGAGCAGCATGGGGAAGACCCCCTGTAAGCATTTCTGACTCCCAGGTTACTGCTGTGAGCAATGTTGTCTGAGTATTAGGGGGAGGAAGAATCCTGTGTTCCTCCTCCCTTGTGACATGTGTGACATGCACTTTCGCTTAGTAGCGTATGTGCGGCAGCTTCTCTCTGCCTGTACATTCACTGATAAGCGAAACCAAAAGTGAACAGTAGAAATAAAAATAATATATTCACCTGTCTGCAGACTCCCGGGACACGTCCGATCGGCTCCAGGACCTGCTGGTGATCAGCTGATGCGGTCACCTGACAGCATCAGCTCATCGTATAAGTCCAAAGGTGAGGCTGGCTTTTTACCGCCCAGCCGGTTTAAACGATCAGCTGATGCTGTCAGGTGACTGCATCAGCTGATTACCGGCAGGTCCTGGAGTGATCGGACAGGAGTCTGCAAAGAGGAATATAGTTTTTTTTTTCTACTGATGCATCAGCTGATTGTGTAAATGGCTTTTAAACAATCATCTGATGTGTCATGTGATTCAGGTCCTTGAACCTGATACAGCTGATTGCTTTGCCTTCCGGTAAACCGATCAGATGATATTGGGTTCGGACATTGCGGGACCCTCGACCCAGGACTACGGCGAAGGGGGGGTTCTTTAGTTCATTAAAGATGGAGTCACTAATTCTGTTGTGTTTTATTTCTAATAAAAATATTTTTCTCTGTCTTGTGTTTTCTTTTATCTCTACTAGAAATTCATGGTGACCATGCCTAATATTGGCAAGACACCATGAATTTCAGGCTTAGGTCCAGCTGATAATACCCAGCTGGCCCTAACCCCATTATTACCCAGCGAGCCACCCGGCACCAAGGCCACTGGAAGAGTTGGATACAGCACCAGAAGATGGTGCTTCTATGAACGCGCCATTTTTGGGGTGGCTGCGGACTGCAATTCGTAGCAGGGGGGGCCCAGAAAGCTTGGGCCAACCTGTGCTGCAGATAACAATCCCCAGGTGCTTATTTGTAGCTAGCTGGACACAAAAATTGGGCGAAACGCACATCGTTTTTTTAAAATTATTTCACGAAATTCATTAAATAATTATGCAAACTGGCAGCTGGGGGTTGGGGACAGCGTGTTCCGGCCTCCTATACTGGCAATGGAAAACCTTGGGAAGCCCATTTTTTATTTTTTTTACCCAAAAAACTAAAAAAAACAAAAATGACGTGGGCTTCGCCATATTTTTGTATGCCAGCCAGGTACAGCAGGTACATACGGACTGCCCCCAACGCCCAGCTGCCTATTTGTACCCAGCTGGGAACCAAAAATATAGGGAAGCCCTTTTTTAACAAAACAACATAGCCAGCACCAAATGTGCACTACTGCACTAAAAATTTGGAATTTTTAGTGCTGAAGTGCACATTTAGTGCTGGCTTTTTGTTTTTTCTTCATTGAATTGGTCGGTGGCTGACCCCCACCTTGCTATGCACCCCAATTTGGGATGTATTCCACCTGTCTAGATTTTGGCGGTTGGTGGTTGTTCACATTCAGTCATCAGGCCCTGTCCACAGGCTATTTACCTCATGCAGCATTTGCTTGGGCCTGTCCCGCCCACAGCCACGACTCATCATAGGTATGGGATTGAAAAAGACCAAGTGCTGCTAAGAGCAGTTCTACTATTTCATATGTGAGGCCGTCTGGCACATGTAGGACTGCCCCAAAGAAATTTGGGGTAGCTCAAGAAATTGCAATTTTTTGCCAAAAATCTCAAATTTTTATAAGTACAGCTTGGAATTTTTAGTGCTGAAGTACACATTTAGTGCTGGCTTTTTGTTTTTCCTTTTTTTTTTATTATTTCATGAATTTCATTAAATAATTTAAAAAAAAATAAATAAATAAAATGACGTGGGCTTTGCCCAATTTTTGTGTCCAGCCAGGTACAACTAGGCATCTGGGGATTGGAATCCGTAGCGCAGGTTTGCTCAAGCTTTCTGTCGCCCCCCCACCCCCACTGCGAATTGCAGTCCGCAGCCGCCCCAGAAAATGGCGCTTTCATAGAAGAGCCATCTTCTGGCGCTGTATCCAACTCTTCCAGCGGCCCTGGTGCCGGGTGGCACGCTGGGGAAAAAGGGGTTAATACCGGCTTTGTTTTACCAGCTGGTATAAAGCCTGAGATTTTTAATGTCAGGTCAAGTTTGACCTGGCCATTAAGAATCTTCAATAAAGGGTTAAAAAAAAAAAAAAAAAAGACACCACACAGAGAAAAAATACTTTATTATAAAATAAATACACAGACACACTTAGGGACTTCATCTTTATTACTCCCTCTTACCCCTCCACGATCCTGGTCTTCAGTTTTCTTCAACCCATGCAGCTCTGCTATATCACACAGCACAGGGAGCAAGAACGCTGCTCCTCCCCATGCTGTGTAATCGAGTAATCGAGCAGAGGCTACGGCGGGTTGGTAGACGTTGACGTCACCGCTGCCACCATTGCCATAATAACCTACTGAGTGAGTTACTGCAGCAACGATGATCTCCGATCAGCTGATTTCCAGAGGCGCTATTCAGCGGCTCCTGCGGCGCTGGTAAACAGAGAGTTAACTCCTGCGGCTCCTGCAGGAGCCAGTGCATAGTGGCCTCTGTAATCAGGTGATTGGAGATCACCAATGCTATAGTAACCCGCTCGGTAGGTTACTATGGCAACGATGGCAGCGGTCACGTTACGTCTCCTAGTACCTACACTACCTAAGACACACAGTAAATCTGTCCCTAGCTCAGCAGCAACTCCCCCTACACTAGCTGACTGTGGCTCACACTGCCGAGCAAAGCGCCATCAGCTGTCATATAGAGCTGATGACGCTGTGCGGCCAGCCAATCACTGTAATGCCACAGACATGTTGGTTGTGGCATTACAGTGTGTGACAGCTAATCCCTGCCTGTGGGATGACTCTGTAAATACCGCCCACATGCAGGGAGGGGGAGCCGAGCATCTGCCCGAGCATCTAAACGGTATTCGGAGCTCGCCGAGTATACCGAGCACTGAGATGCTGGGGCGAGCACAGAGTAGCGGCGGGCATGCTCGCTCATCCCTATTTAAGACTGATAAATGATTTGCACTTTGTGGTGACCCTCTGTATTTGCGCTCATAAAATTTTTTCTTTATGGTAGACTTAGATCTTGAAACACCTACTTCATGGAGAGTGGTCTTCACTTTGGGTTGAAGGGTTTTTTCTTCACATGGAAATGATTCTGTGATCATTCAGCAAGGTTGTTGTGATGGCAGTCAAACCACGTGCCCAGTGAATAACATTGTCTTCCATGAACTTCCAGGCTTTTTTGAGGTTCCAAGCTTACCAGTGCACTCTTTTTTTGCAGAATTTTTTAAACTATTTGGCTACGTCTAACACGTCTCATGGATTTCTTTTTTTTTTTTTTTTTCAGCCTAATGATGGTCTGTTTCTCTTCCATTGAGAGATCCTTTTACTGCATGTTGTGAGTTCACAGCAACAGCTTCCAAATGCAAATGCCACACCTAGAGTCAGCTCCAGACCTTTTACCTGCTTAATTGAGGATGGATTAATGAGGGAATAGCCCATTAAAGAGCTTATGAGATAAAGTGCTTTTGAGATAACTGTCTAATTACTTTTGGACCATTGAAAAGAGAGAAAAGAGGCAACTACATAATAAAGACCTGTAAGTCCTAAACCCTTACTCCAATAAGGATGTATACCCTCATATTAAAGCTGAGAGTCTGCACTTAAGCCCATATTGATTATATAAATATATCTCAAATATGTTTTGATAATCAGCTGAAATGCCAAAATTTGTGTCACTGTCCCAATATTTATGAACCTTACAGAATAATGAAATCAATGAACTAATGATGACTGTGCACATCAGGTAGCACGATACTATGTAAGTAAAGTGCAGGGCAGTGTACACATCTACTTAAAGGAAATCTGTCACCAGGCTTTTGCTGCCCCATCTGAGAGCAGCATAATGTAGAGACAGAGATCCCGATTCCAGTGATGTGTCACTTACTAAGCTGTTTGCTGTCATTTTGATAAAATCAATGTTTTTTCTTCTGGAGATCTAGCTCATTAATATGCTGGACTACCTGGCAGCACACCAAGTAGCCTTCCAATGATAACATCACTATTTAATCAGGAGTAGATCAAAACTACACTAGGCAGCCCAATAAGTGACACATCGCTGGAATCAGGATCTCTGCCCTAGATTATGCTGCTCTCACTTTAGGTGTTAAAAACGTGGTGACAGATTCCCTTTAAAGAGGACCTTGAACCAATGTTTACATGTCAAAACTGGATAAATAATTTAAAAAGGACTGAAGATCT